>NC_081413.1:274233523-274833523 GCF_030272615.1 Cryptomeria japonica
TTGTGACAGAAAATGGTCTCAGGGAAATCAAGTCCAAGGAAGGCCAGTTTACATGGTCAAATAGAAGGATCTTAGGACAGCATGTTGCAGAGAAGCTGGACCATTTTTTCTTGGGTGGGCCCTGGGTGGAAACCAATCTCCTTTTTGCCTCTACTATCCACTCAATGGTTGCCTCATATCACTTACCAGTTGAGCTCTCTATAACCTTGGATGGGCCCCCCATCAGATGTCCTTTTAAATTTAAAAAAATGTGGTTGAGGGATAAAAGTCTGAGGGAGTTAATAAATGGTTGGTGGTCAGAGGCTCCAAAGATGTGTGGAACTAAGGCCTTTGTTTTTGTTAAGAAGTTGCATTTCCTCAAATAAAAAATTAAAGAGTGGAATCGAGTCAAATTTGGCAATATTTTTGCTAATAAAAGGGATCTGGAGGACAGGTTAGCCAGCTTGCAAGAAGTTATAATACAAAAGGGGATGACATTAGAGATGTTTTGGTAGGAACGAGAACTCAAAGGACAATATAGTGAAGTGATATCTCGAGAGGAGGTTTATTGGAGACAAAAATCGAGAGAGTGCTGGCTAAAGGAAGGAGACAGAAATACAATTTTTTTTCACAATTTGGTTAAGGCGAAAAGATCCAGGAACAAAATTACAACCATTCACAATAGTGAGAATGTCGTATTAGAAAAAGTGGAGGATATCAATAAAGAGGCGGTGAAGTTATTTCTAGCTTTATTATACAAGGATAATGAATCCAATCTGGATCATCAACAAAAAGGGTTGAATGTTATCCCGGAGTTGATAACAGCTGTGCAAAATCAGGCACTGATGAAACCAATTCAACCTGAGGAGGTTAGAAATGCGGTTTTCAGTATGGAAGGGGATAAAGCGTCGGGGCCGGATGGTTTCTCGGCTTTTTTCTATCAAACCTTCTGGGAGATTGTAGGAAATGAGGTTTGGGAAGTAGTGGAGTAGTCTCGAAGTAGGGCGAGTGTGGCAAAGGAACTTAACTGCACACTCATTGCCCTTATTCCAAAGGTGGAACACCCTGCTAATTTCAATGAATTTCGACCAATTTCTTTGTGCAACACCATCTACAAAGTAATTACGAAAGTAATCTCAAATAGAATAAAACCTTTATTAAGGCTTATCATCTCAGAAGAACAGAGTGGCTTTGTTCCGGACAGGTCGATTGTGGAAGGAATAATCATTGCACATGAAGCAATTCACACAGTCCGCCAAGTGAAGGTTGATAGAATGATGATTAAATTAGATATCATAAAAGCATATGACATGGTGGATAGGGAATTCCTTATCCAAGTATTACAGAAGTTTGGTTTCTCCAAAGAATGGACTAGCTGGATACGAGCTTGCATAGGGGGGGTGTGGACTTCTATTTTGGTCAATGGTAGCCCTCAAGGCTTTTTTCAAACCACACGGGGGCTTAGACAAGGGGACCCATTATCGCCTTTCCTATTCATCATACTAGCAGAAGTCCTGGGAAGACTAATTCGATCACAGCAACAACAAGGGAGATGGAAAGGTATCAAAATTGTGGAAGGGATGGAACCAGTTACTCATCAACAATTTGCAGATGATACCCTACTATGTGGACAGTCCTCACTCCAAGAGGCCCGAGTGATGACAAAGACAATAGACGTTTTCTACAGAGCAAGTGGCCAGCAAGTTAACTGGTCCAAATCGGAAGCTATCTTCTTTAATACAGAGGTAGGCAGACAACAAGTAATCTCAAATATATTAGGGGTTAGAATGGGGACCCTCCCGGGAAAGTTTCTTGGTACCCCCTTGTTTGGTGGTAAGAATGGCCCGAACCTGTGGAATAACCTCATTGATGCCTGTACAAACCACCTGGAAGGTTGGAAGAGAAAATGGCTTTCGCTATCTGGGCGGATCATGCTGCTTAAAGCGGTCCTCTCTGCTCTTCCCATATTCTCCATGACAACACTTAAGATTCTGGAGAAAGTGATAAATTGTATAAACAGGGGAATGAGGAAATTTTTGTGGAACGACAAAGAGACAAATGACAAAATTCCTTTAGTTGCATGGGACAAAGTTTGTCAAGACAAACAGGCAGGGGGTGTAGGATTGAGGAACTGGAAACTCTTAAATGAAGCTATGGGGGCAAAAGTGATTTGGCAGATCTACGCTAAGCCAAACCAAAAATGGGTACAAATTTTAAAGCATAAGTATCTAGACCAGTTGAGCAGGGAACAAATTTTCACAATCACAGTCTTACCAAAAGGCTCAGCCATTTGGAATTTTATTACCTCATGCAGACATGTTATCACTGAACACATCACCTGGGAAATAGGTAATGGGACAATGGCCAATTTCTGGATAGATTCATGGGAAGGGAGACCTGCTCTTTCAGGGAGACAAGACATTGAGAATATCAAACAGGTGACTAAAAATCAATGGGGTGAAAAGGTAGGAGATTTTCTCTTGAAAAGGAGAACCCAAGGGGTTGCTGTGTAAGAATGGAAAGAGTTAGAAAATATTCCATTACTAGCAAATCAGAAAGAGATTTTAAAGGGAATCTTGTAGGAGTACACCCCAATGTTGTCTGCAGAGGAGGACACTATGAGATGGTGTGGCTCAAAATCAGGACAGTACTCGGTAAAGATTGGTTATAACATCCTTGACAAAGTGGAGGAAAAAAAGGAGTGGCCCCTAAAACTGATGTGGAGCTTCCCAATTCTTCCAAAAGCAGGAATTTTCACTTGGCTTGCTTTGAAGAAATGCATTCTGACAGGAGAAAGATTGTGCAGACAGGGCTTCTTGGGCCCTTTCAGATGTGTAATGTGTAAGAAAGCAGAGGAATCCCTAGATCACTTGCTCTTACAATGTGAGGAAGCACAAATGGTATGGAACTTCCTGTTAGGGAAGCTAGGATGGCAAACGCCTCTACCTAATACAGTCATTGAGCTTTTATCCAGCTGGAATATACTGAATCGTAGATCAGTCTTTTCCAGTGCATGGTTAGTGGCACCATCTCTTGTAGTATGGGAGATTTGGAAGGAAAGGAACAGAAGGATATTCCAAGAGAAAGAGGAATCGTCAGAGAGTTTGTTAATAAGAGTTGAAAGAGCAATAATTGAATCAGTGTCAGCGGAAGCTCAAAACCATAATCTGTCAAAACACCCTTATACTAGTGAGGACAACTTTATACAAGCAAATTGGCCGCTTGCGAATTGCCAACCCGTTAATGGGTCCCGGAGGGTTAATCCCCTTCCAAAAAAAGAAGAAGAAGTCAAATGGGAACCGCCAACTAAGGAGTGGATACAAATAAACTTTGATGGGGCCTCTAGGGGAAATCCGCGAATCTTAGGAGTGGGAGTAGTCGCGAGAAATGATAAAGGAGTCATCCTTTTCAAGGGTGCTTGACGATTGCAGAATGGGACAAATAATGAAGCTGAAGCACAGGCAGCACTAATGGCCACAAAATTGGCCATAAACATGAAAGTATCAAAGTTGCATCTGGAAGGTGACTCTCAAGTGATCATCAATGCAATCGCGAAGGGTAACACCCCGTCATGGAAACTCTCCCATTGGATGGAGATAATTCGTGAAAAACTCAACTCCTTTGAGGACTTTCGACTCTCCCATGTCAGGCGAGGAGCCAATGCAGTGGCGGACCTCCTATCTAATATTGGATGTGACATGACATGCCAATTGGCCAAGTGGTGGAAGGGAGATGGAATAGAGTGGAGGTGGAGTTAATGCAGTCCGAGAAGCATAAAAACTAGTAAGCACGCAATACAACTTGTAAGGATGAGTATTCACTATCAAAGGCATCACAATTAATGAGGCAGTTCAAAAGCACAGAGTATTCGTGCGAGACAAAGGTAGAGGATAGTAAATCAGTCATGAAATCTCTTTCCAATTATAACACTGATTCTGCATTTATGTTTCATTGCAAACGATAGCAGAGGAGTTACTATTTTGATTTACGAGCAATGTATTTTCAAAAAATTGATTTAATGAGGGTTTTTTTGTGTCTTTGCAATTTAGTTTTTTGGAGATTAACAAGTTTTGAACAGGCTCAATGGAGGTTAATTTCACTCTTAGAACAGAGAAGAATCTGGTCCCTTTTCTAGGAATAGTATCGGATAAACGGATGCAAGGACTTTTCAAGTACAAGGAAGATTATTTGTGGAGTGCAACTCGGCTGATGCTGGGGGAGGAATTGGTGCACATCCATTTCAGATATAGGACGAACATGGAGGTCTACTCCTTGATAATGGCCTGGGCTTGTGAATTTGAACCCGAGGTGGAGAAAGTCAAGCTTACAATGAAAAAGCTAATTGACGGGGATTACTTGATCAACCTTGATTCCATCTTGGAATGGGTGATCACCCAAACTAGAATTCGCATCCGGGAAGGAGAGGCAGAGGAGGAGATTCTACCCTTTGTCTGAGGGCCGAAGAATTGACTAAAGGAGCAATGCAGGGAGCGAGCTCATATTGGCTGGGAAGCCGTGAAGCTCTGTGTCAAATTGATACAAACAGATGAGGTTTTAAAGGCCCTCAAGGTGGTGGCGTGCATGGAGGTGGGAAGAGAACTGCAGGATCGTTTCGAGGAAGGGAGAGCGGTCCAGTTCCTAGCAAGCCTTGAAGGAGACCCAGATTTTGGGAACTTGGACTGCATACCAAAGATGAAGATCGAAGCAGCAAAGGGAAAGCTCTGGTAGAGATCGCAGATGAGGAGGTGAAGAAGTCGAAGCAGAGCGATCCCGACTGAGTGACCACGGTGCTAGAAATCTGTTTTTTGCTTTTTGCTTTACTGGTTTTTAAAAAAACAATCAATATTTATGGATGATTGTAATATTCAGTGCAAGAATTCACAATACTGCTTTTATTTCTATTTTTGTTTTAGCTGGAACACTCCATAGTAGGTTTGGACTGCAATTTTGGGTTGATGTTGAAATCTGATAAGCCTTGGAAGAATGTAGCTATTTTTTGAAAATCAATATATCAAAAATCACCGATCAAAAAAAAAAAAGATTATTATTATAACTATAATTATATAGACTTTTTAATTAAATTGGTATTTTTAAGAAAAATATATATTTTTACTATAATGTTTATATTATATTATACTTTTTAAATTTTTTTATTGAAGTGAGAGTTATAATTAATATTTTTTTTTGTATTGATAATCGAGAGATCAATTTATACAAAAAACATGGGAGGTAGAGCCTCAATCATCAAGCAGTAAAGTCAGAGACACTAACCAACTGAAAATATACAGTCACCCATCTACCAAAAAGAGCCAAAAAGGAAAGTATATAATAGTATACAGTATTTGAGACAACAGACTAAGGAAAACACTAATTGTGATAGCAACATAATAAAAATCTATTGGAGAATCTTGTCATGATTCTCCAACCACGTGGTCCAGCCTTGTGGACCTTCCATCCACACCACCTTCTTCTGATCTGGGATCTGAGTAAACATCTTGAGCTTGTCAAAGTAGGGACCTCTATTGGCTTTGAGTTCCTTGATCAGCTTCTTGAGCACATCATCGGAGGCAGTTTGATTCTCTGTAATCCTTGCCCATTCAAATCCATCTTTCATTTCATAAATGAACATAGTTACATGGCCATCCCTGAGGAAACACAACAACTTTTCCCTCTCCACATTCATCAAAGAACAGACCTGCATAGCAATTTTATAACGTATGAGTTTTCTAAAAAACCCAGTAAGAGATCTATCATTGCCTTGGAACTTTTCCTCATTTCGAAATTTCCAAATAAACCAAAGAATGAAAGAAGGAAGAATTTGCCAGAATAGGTTAGCATCCTTCTTAAGCCTACGACTGAAACCAGTAATAATATTAAGAGTACAAACATGTTCAGTAAGAGAGATTCCAAACATCAACTAGACTTCTCTAGCAAAAATGCAATCAAGAAAGATGTGCCGTGTAGTTTCAGGCTTCCTACAAATAGAGCATAAGTCATAAGAAGCTGAGTTATTCCTAATAGGCAGTCTATCCAGCATGATTTGCCACCTGAAGCATTTGATCTTAGGGGGGATGGGAGACTTCCGTAATTTCTCAAAGGTTTTCTGCCAAGCAGAGGTACTTGAGTCAACATACCAAAGGGATTTAATGTGATCAACCACCGAGGTGTCATAGTTGAGCAATCTATAAATAGACTTGGCTTTGATCTTGGAGAGGAGGGATCCATCCTTCCAAAGGAATGAGAGGTATATGTGAGAGTCAACATCAATGTTCCTGGGAAGGTTGAGACAAACACAAGCACTTTTAATCATATTGTAGGTTCTCTTATGGGAGGCAGGAAGGCCATACTCACCACTAAGATCCTCCTAGCTAATAAGATTATCATGCTCCAAGATGTCCATAAGATACTTAATGCCCTTATTATACTAGCACCTAGCAGAACAACCTTGGGTTAAGGCAAGGGGTTTAGAATTATGGTAGAGATTCCATCATATTGATCTCTCCCCATGCAAAGTGTTGCTATAGTCAATGCTAGAGTTGACAATAAGTTTGCGTACATGCTCCCAAGTTTTCCAGATGGACTTGAATACCCAAGTGACTTGGATAGACACAAAGAAACCACCTGCAACTAGATCACTAAAGGGGAGGGCTTTCCAAGATTTGGCAAGCTTGGGGACACCATTTTGAATGTTGTTTCTGACAAGAATCTTCCAAGGTTCTTGTCCTTCCAAAGCATGAAATATCCATTTGGCAGCAAGGGAAATTCCTTGCATTCTGAGATCCTTAAGACCCAGCCCACCGAGTTTCTTGTCTATGTGGCACCAAATCCATTTGACCACATGGGCCTTTCTTTTACCCTTGCCATCAGACCAAAGGAAGCGTCTCATAGATTTTTGGATTTCAAAAATTTGGTAGTTACTGAACATCTAAGTAGAGGAGTAGTAAATACTATAGGAACAAAGGATCTTCCAGTAGACTTGAATCCTACCAGCCAGGGAGAGAACCCTATTGTTCCACTTGTTAAGCTTTTTATTAATCTTTTCTTTGACCCAAAGCCACATGCCCTTAAGAGAGGGAGAGACAAAGAAAGGGATACCAAGGTATCTAACTATCTTGTTGGGTCCTCCCCATGAGTATCCAAACTGTTGAAACCAGTCCGGGGGTTCCTCTTTCCACCCAAGAAAATTAGATTTGGAGTTGGAGATATGAGCGCTAGAAGCTCTACCAAAGGTGTTAAGTTTTTTATTGAGGCAGTCAATGTTATGCCTAGAGAGCTCCAGGAAGAGTGAGGTATCATCAACAAACTAAATGTTGAGCAATTCAGAGTCATCCGACAACTTAATGCCATGAACTCTAGGAGATAGTTATAATTAATATTAGATAAATATAATTTTAAAATAATAATTATTAAAAATTATAATAATTAAGAACTACAACAAATATTTTTATTACAATACTACGAAGGCAAGTATTGCTACTATGTGACACTTATTTAACATAATAATTAATTCTCACATTCTTTTAACCATTTTTTTGTTGAATAAATCTTGAAAATAGTTTGGTGCTAAATTACTTATATATTTGATTGAGATTTCTTTGTAAGTTTTACAATCTAAAATAAAGTGTTTTTTTGTTTTGTTTTTTTGCCTCTAAATATATCTTTTGTTAATAATCTAAAGTTGGGTTATATTTCTCAATGTTATATTTCTTGTTTCTCCCTAACATTATTTTCCACGTAGAATTTTAAAACTGACCTACGACATATATATTTATTTATTTATCATTATGATGGAAACCATTCAGTAAATGTGTCATTTGTTCATCTACCAACAATTTTGTCTCATTCATGACTTTTTTCTTCACTAAGACATCTGCATAGATAATATTAGGCTAATGGTTTGTTTCCATCTACTCATTTTTTTTAGATGTATTAAAAGATGCACCATAGAAATGGCTTGAATTTGAATTACATCCATTTCAATTAGAAGAATCTCATAGGAGATTGATATTTTTAAACTGAATTTGCTTGTGATTGTGTGTTCTTGGATTCTCTTTATATGCATCCATTTGGTGTTTGAAGTGTTGCTAGCCCATAGTTCACATCCATAAAGCACCACAAAAATTACTAATAGCCCAAATAGGGTTTCAATAATTTTCCTAACTCTACCCCCGTTTTCAAATGCAATCACAATGTCATTATAAGAATTGGAGGAATGCTTTTAGAAGCTTTCCTACAAGTTATATACCTTTCCACATAATGACCTAACATATAATCTCATCCACATGTCCTCATCTTCAAACAAATATTTATTCATAAATTCAAAAGAAACATTTGCATCCTCTTCATGAATATCATATTGATCAAATCTAGGCATCTAGTTGTAGACCTTAAGTGTAATGGTTTGCCTTTCATAATCAACCCAAGATACGTATATTTATTTGTAAATTAAATCTAGGGGAATGATCGGGATTGAATAACCTATTTGTTTGTAGCAATAGGATAGACATAAGATTCCAATGCCTTAATTTGATCCTCACACTCTTTTTTTCATTTTAGCAAGTTCATTGACTTTTTACTTGTTTTCTTATATGGATGCATGTACATAAATGCATGGGTTCTCACATAATGAAAGGATGTTTATGACATGTAAATAATATAGTAAAGGGTGGATGGGTTAATGCAATTCCCAGGGGCAACAATATATGTCACATTTGAAGGTACATCCAAAGAAGAATTGAAATCATATCATTTAGCCATAATTGATCATACACCACCAGGTAGGTTGTAGGACATAATAATTCGGGAAAAATAACCCTGGATAGAATAACCCAGTCATAATAACCCAAGGACAAAATAGCCCAGGGTCATAATAACCCAAGCCAAAATAACATGTGGTCAGAATAACCCATGGACAAAATATCCTCATAAGAATATAGAGAAAGGAAAATAAAATTTATATATTACATGTATGTTGCTAAAAAATTTATTATTCAAATTTTCAATTAAAGTGTCAAATTATGAGCAATTTCTCTTATACAATCTAAAATGTTATGGTTTTCATAACCATCAACTAGTCTTTTAAGTCTTTCTTTGAGTTCACAATATTTTTTCCTGCTTGTTTGCCCACTGTATCCAGCCATATATTTCTCTATTTTATTCTCTTGGAGACCCTATTCTTTTTTCACTGCTTTGATGAATTTCTAGATTGAGTTGTGCGATGCTTCAAGCAATTCACTAAATCCTTTGTGCCATCCCTCAATAGTATTATTGGTTTTGGGAAGACCATCTTGAATAGTTGAATATAAATTCCACATTGTGATTCGAAACTTGGGTGATCGTCAGTTTCCTCTTATGGTTAGTCTGCCAATCCACGTGTCTTCAAAATAATCAATTATGGGTTGCAGAGTCTCCTCATGTTCTATATAATAAGGAGATTGTAGAAGTGTTTCAAATGCATCAATTATGTCTATATGAGGCATGAAAGCTAATGCAACAAGTTTCTTGATCTCAAATGCAAATAATTCATCAACATTGTAACATGTTTGTATATCTTCTTCTTGAACTTTCCTCCTCAAGTATTGAGAGAAATGGAAAAAACATACCCGAATAGTGACATTTGGAAAATTTTCAGAAATAGCTCCCATGAAGCCTAATTCAAAATCAATAAGTATATTTTTTGGGTTTAGATCAGGTTGAAGTTGTTTTAATTCCGCAATTAATTACGTATAAGTGGTTCTTGTTTTGTTGGTCATAAGAATATAAATGAGTGGAAATATTGCATCGGTTTTCAAGCCATGAATCGTGTACAACTGTTGAAAAATACTTGGTGTTGTTTTAAATGTATCATCACTAAACCAATTTTTAGATTCTTTCAGTAATTGCAAATTATGTGTGGTGGTGAATATTAAAAAATGATTCTCATCATTACTGTCATGAAAAAGAAACTTTTCCCCTCTATTGGTAATTGTATATTCAACTGGGAGGATAAGATTTGCCGATGTCTGAGGATTTGTTGTTGGCGCTTCAAATCTTAATCTTTTTCTTCGAATCATTTTGGATAATGCATTGGTTGATGGTATTGCTCTTGCTATGGGTAATGAAATATTAGAACATGAAGCAACAATGATATTTCTTGTAGAATCTTGAGTCGAGCACACCATGTCTTTCATTTCATTCACTTTGTGTTTGATAGTGGTCATATCAAGTTTTGTAGCATAATTATGTTATGTACTGCTAATCACATCCAAATTTTGTTTGTGTCGTAGTATAGCACTGAATTAAACATTTATTTGTAAAATATTCCTGACAACGCCAAATCGTTCTATTGATGCCTTGTCGATGAAACAAAAATGTGTAACTATTTAAAATAAGTAATTTCTTGTTTTTTTGACTTGTAAAAAACTGAAGAGACATTATATATATTAAAAATTATGAAGAATGTGTTGGTTCCCTAAAAGTATATTGATTTTGTACATTCTTTTAAAAAACCCTAGGAAAATTTAAAATAATGTTCAAAAAAATATATTACAAAATATCTTCTTTTATGAATTTGGATTTCTCCTCTTCTTATCACTCTACACACTCTTACTTCTTCTCCCCTTCTTCATTTCTTTACTTCTCTTAATTCTATCACTTTATATATCTTCTTAATGCCTCTTCATAATGCCTTTTCTCTTATTTATTTTCACAATAACTCTTAATTAGCTTATTCCCATGAAATTGCCTTTATTCTTGTAATTATTTATCATTTTCTAGATTATTTAAGCATATTAAAGTTTTTTAAGGCTATTTTAGGGGTATATAATGGATATATGGTCTAAAAATGACATAAATAGCTTCTATGGTACCTCACAATCCCTTTTTTTTAAATCAAAAAGATTAATGTTACTTAATCTTTTGTCATGCTTGTTTATTTTCCTTGTAATCATATTTATAATTTAGTTTAATAAATAGTTTTTGTCACTATTTATGGTCATTTTGGGCACATGAAGAGATATCAGTACAAATTGGAGCAAAAATTTGGCATAAGAATTGGAAAAATATCCACACTTCAAACATTGGGGATGCAATAATTCACAGTACTCCCTTCTAGATAGAACCATACGCATGATATGCATGATGGCTTTTAATATTGTTTTACTTTTGCAGTTTCCATGACCTCCATTTAAAATGTTCTCTCAACTTGGTTTAATTCCTTCTACATGATCTAAATTCTAATGTTCTAATTGATTTTATGTCATTTCTAGTTTACTAGCTTGATCTAAAATGACCACGGGTTATTCTGTCCATGGGTTATTTTGCCCAAGGGTTATTATGTCCATGGGTTATTATGACCCTGGGTTATTTTGTCCTTGGGTTATTATGATAGAGTTATTATGTCTAGGGTTATTTTGGTCGGGTTATTATGTCCGGATACCACCATGTATTGTAGAAAACTAAGGTACTATGAAATAATATTCCTTGAGATAGGAACAAAACAAATATTTGTACCTTCAATAACCATTTATTGTAGACTTGATATGTGTTCTTGAAATGTAAACATTAGTAACGTCAATAAAATTTTATGTTGGATAATAGAGTTGCTACCTCGAGATAAGAAAAATCTTGAAGATTAAACCACCAAGGTAATATCTATATCTACATCACATAGGTTTATATCAATAGTAGAGTTTTCAAATTTGTTTAACCCAATT
Organism: Cryptomeria japonica; assembly: GCF_030272615.1. Lineage (NCBI taxonomy): Eukaryota > Viridiplantae > Streptophyta > Pinopsida > Cupressales > Cupressaceae > Cryptomeria > Cryptomeria japonica. The sequence continues at coordinate 274,245,196 of NC_081413.1, forward strand.
ATAGTTTCTTCCTTGGTGTCTTCTATTGGCGTAAGTTGACAACCAATTAAACTCACCTAAACAAAAAGTGACTAATTATAAATAGCCAACAACAACAACAATAAAAATTTATGACTATAGCACTTGGGTCTTCAAGGTAATTTTCAAAATACCATGCCCCTAATCACAACACCATTTTTTAGTTTTAAAAAATCATTCCTCCATAATCTTAGAACATTTCTTCCCTTTAAGGCCAGAGATAGGGAAAAAAGGGGGTTCATCGATAGAGTATATATGGTTAAGAGATAATTATGAGAGTAGATACTCTCTCTTGCATTGTGGACTCAACTTAAATCTAAGAGGGATATTCCCAAAATCATCCTTAATAGACTATCATATCAAATAAAATGAGACATTACAACAACAATCAATAGCTACACCCAATAAATACTTGACCCCAATTATCAGTCACTGGGCCATGATCAACTATCTACATTAAACCTTTATCATATCTTAGAACACCTTACACATGCATCTACAAATAAAATTATCATAACCCCTCGAGATTGTTTCATTTAATATTTCATACACAATGACAATGTGTAGACATACAAAACATGGTTCACTAATGATGATAAGTTAAATTCCAATTTAGATTTTTCCCTAGTTTGTAACATTAAATCACTAATGGAATGCAATCTCTAATCTACTTCTACTACTCTACTCCTAATAATAACAAAGATGGAGCATCATTAAATGGTGTATGGTTGACCCTTCACCAATGTTGATTGGTACCTACTCTATTGGGAAATAAAGTCATGGATGACAAAGAGGAAAGACATTCCATCATATGAAGGATTATCAAAATTAGATTTTATTTACAAAAAACAAATATTACATTCTGTAGACACATAAAATTTGTCATCTTCATGCATTATTCCATCAAATATTATCCATTAAATATTATTATTTATCTATCATTAATTCATTAATATTGTTATTTATCCATCAATAATATCTATATTATCATTTATCCATTATTAATATTATTATTATCTCATATTCCATTTATCATTTAATAATATTATTATTCTATCATCTATCATCTATATATTTAATAATAATAATATTATCTATCCATTTTTACAAATACATGCATAAGCATTTACACTATTCATTTATGCTTTCTCCTCTACCCATTTTCATTCACCTCATGCATGTGGGATTAAACTTTCAAGCCCTATTCTTTATCCCACATTCATCCCATAATTTGGACTCAACTAGAGGATGCTTATTTAAGTAGAGCCCCTCTCCCATTTGGAGGACCACAACTTTTGCATTCAAGCTCTTGCATTTTTTTAGTTTGATCTTGCTTTCTTGCATATTCTCACTTTCACATTTCTTTGCAATCATCTTCAATCTCCATTTTCTCATAGTTTTCATAGAAATGCATCTAAAAGCAATAATTTTTTAACATTAAATCTTGAGAAATAGGAGGGAAATGGAGTAGGATTTCATAGCATGCATGTGTTTCAACTTTTATTTTTGGGTTGCATGCATGTTCTTTGTAGGTACTTCATTGTTGGGTGATTGATCTATCTGAATCTTCTCTCATAGGATTTCAGATCGGATTTTCTCACCTACACATTCCATGTGATAGACATGCTTAATAATTAATCTTAGAACTGAAATAATGCTCGAGAAAAAGAAGGAAGACCATTACAACATATTTGTAATGTACTAGAAGTTATCACACTTGCATTTAACTCATACTACAATCACACCGACAAATATGGTGAGAGAAAATGAATAAAGGTGACTATACATTCACTTAAACCATTAGAAACTACCATAGAGACATACCCAAATATGAAGATGTACATTTTGAGACCCTTCCTATTCATTTTCAAATGTATTCTTTCATTTTTAACTAAGATATTTAGTGTTTGATGTCCTAGAACATGTTTTAAACCTTTCTTTCCCCAAAAAACTGGCTAAGAGACCAACTTTTAAAAGGTATAACAAGTTGATACTTCTAGTTCTCATGTGTCCTAAAATACAAATCGAAATGAGTTTCAAGATGTAAAACACCCCCAAAAATATATGGTAAACCAAAAGGAGGGCAATAGATCTATAATGAATCTAATAAACTTTTAATATCTACTCTACATGGGATTACCAGGCATAAAAGAGGTTACCTATTTATTGAATAATGAAGGACACCATAACATAATATTTATAAACTATCCTCAAGCATGATTATAAGCGCAATAAAATGTGGCCCCAAATCTATAAATCATCCTTCAATGACACACTTGGCTATGAGAGGTAGTGGGAATATTATAGGGAAAATCCTTTGGAGGATATGTACCATAAATTGGGTGGTTGAAACATCTTTCAATTGAGAGAAGGTGGGTGGAATAGTTCATTATGAGTTTCTTAGTCATGAAGAGACCCATCAAAATATTTGGGTGGAAGAAGGATTGAGGATGAGGGATTTAGCGGGATGAAAATCCACAAAGGCTAGGAGTTGAGGAGAACCTAGGACTTAGAATTGTATCTAGAGCTATAAGGTTTTCCTAGGGGTTTGAAATATGAGGGGACATGAAAGAGGTGAGGGAGAAAAGAGGAACAATGGTGGGGTTATGGAATGCAACCTTAACTTTTGCCTGAAGCACAAGTTTCTAATGTTGGATGGATATTTGTGATCCAAAGGGACAATAAGGGTATAAGAGACACGATTAGGATAAGAAAAGGAAAGTGAAGTGAGAATAATAAATCGTCAAGGACCAAGGCATGTTACTTATGTAATGCCTCTCCCATTTGTAGCTTAGATATGTGTAGATCTTGACATCTTCTGGCAATGTATATAGGGATGTGTGGGTTACAATTGTGTTTTTTTTTTTTGGTGAGCTCATTCTATGTTCTACTCCAATGTGTATTAGGTACCTTTATGAATCATGACGTGTATGGATTGCCTGCATGTTCGAGTTGGAGATTCATCAACATGTTAGTCATTAATGTTATTGCATTGAGACACATGCATGTGAATTTTCTCTTGTGCCTAGTTCATTGTGAGGACCTAATGTGCCCTTAAATGTGCTAATATTTCATGTGTTATGAGAGAAATGATATTTGATTTGATTATGTATGCTTAAAATTACCGATGATAAAAAATTAGTCAAACCATGGATTAAATGTGATTGTAGCATTAAAATGCATGTTGAGATGAATTGATAAGGTGATTATTCTTACGATGTTTGAGATGTTAATGTTGATTTTAAAGTCAAATGATGATGTGTTTTAAATTGGTTAAATAAAATGAAATGATATGTATGTTATATGTGATCTTGTTTGGGAAATTGAATGTGCTTCGAGTACTTATATATATGCACAAGTACCCTTGATGTGTGTTGAGTGTTTGTATGTACAAGGTATTGACTTCACTAGGCTACACAAGTCTGAGGTTTCCCAACGGTGGTTATGAGGAGATGTCACATTGGCTAATTCCCACTATGCCTTACTCATCGTACTTAATTGAGTGATTTCCCACATATTACCAGTGTCATACCTCGAATACTGTGATTGGTAACGTTATGAAAAAACCTAATCCCCTATTTTATTGACCCATGAAGAGTGTCTTGACATTTATGTTAATTTTTATTTTTCATAAAATTTAATATTGATATGAGTTTTGTGGTTTTAATGGTTATTTAATATTATGAGAATTTATATGTAGTTTATTTATACTCATTTTGATCACATTTCATTATTACGGTAAATTTATGAATTTATGAATTAAGATTTAATTTATTATTTTATTTTCAAAAAGGTCAATTGGGTTTTACAAAGAGAAAATAGTTCTTTTTGTGCTTAGTCATTTTTTGGGGTTTTTGGGGAGAGCATGAAACCTTCTTTTCTTTGGATTTTTCAAATTGATATTGTGAATGCATTTGTGGGTGGATTCAAATGAGATTTTCTACAACAAGATATGAATGGGTGGGAGTTTGTGCCACTATGTGGATTTGCCCTCTTGTTTGGTGTTTTTGGAGAATTCATGATTTCAAATTTGGTGCAAACTTGAGGTTGGAAACTCATTTATCCCTCATTTCTCCTTCTTTTTGTTTCTACTTGCTTTTAAATGAGTTGAATTGTTAAATGAATCATTTCCTGTGTTTAAACCATTTCATTTGCATTAATAAATTATTTTTTATGAGAAAACTTTAGGGATTTTCCATTTTATGCCATTAATATGTTCAATTTTCATTTGAATGGGTGAGTTGTTGGTTTTGTGATGGATTTGAGGTGTTGGTAACCTAGGGACCAAAAGGGTTTTTTATTTTAATTTTTTATACATGTTCTTGAAGCTATTTCAAGGAGGATTTTTAATATTCATTAGTTTTGATGAAAATTGGGAAAAAAAATTAAAAAGTGGATTTCTTATGGAATTTTGATTAATTATAATATAGAATGATAGATTATTATACGATATTGATTTTGGATCAATTTGGGATCTTGTTGCATGTGATTATTGAGTTTGAAAAATTTGGCTAATATTATGAAAAGTTATAAAAATGAGAACTTTGAGGCTTTTGATTTGATTTTTATTTTTATTCCATATTTGTTAGAACACAATGAGCCTAGGGTAGGTATTAGGGTCCATTATGGGAGTTGATACCAATGCATCCTCGACCCAAAGTGGAACACTAGCAATCACAATGTGGGTAGTTACTTAATCAAGTGATAACTAATGAAAACATGGGTAATACTATTAACTAAGATGATTGGATTCCCCTCACATGCCTTGTGTTCTCTTATAGGCTAAGGATGACTTCAAAAGACATGCCTACTCATGGAGCACCATATCAAGTAAGATCAAGTCTCCTTGTTTACATTAGAGGAACACTAGTTTCCATGTGAGTCTCATCCCTTCAAGCTATGTAATGACACTCCCCTCTCTTGTGTAAATGATACCTAGCCTTATAGTTGAGTAGCACCAAGAAGATGATTTTGGTTTCCCTATTGGTGTTTATTTATAGATTATTATGATTGCCATGTATGTTTAGTGTATGATGTTGAAATACCCTCGTACTTGGATTTCGTGTAATATCATGCTTTGATGCTTTGTATTTTACATGTTTGTACAAGTGCCACTTCTCTCCTCATGTGTCATGCATGTGTGAGTGTTTGTGGCATTTGTGGCTATCTCCTAGCATGGATGGAGTGGGACCATTTTGTTCCACATGGTCGGGTGACGTGTATATGACAATTGGGAATTAGAGGATAGTAGACCGAGCATGCCCAATAGTCTCTTCTCTCATAGTTTCATTCTTGTTTTTTATTTGATTCATTGAAATATATTTGTATATTAAAATAATTTTGAGTCCTCTTTTAATGTAATTGCAATCATGTTTATTTGATCTCTCTCTCGAGATGGATGTATTTGCAATTGATATCAAATGTTGATAGTATAAGTGGTTTGGTTTGTGTGTCTCAACATTGGAGTCAAGCACAATTGCTTTATAATTTTATTATGATGCTTGTGTTTGATTAAGGTAAAGGATCATAAGAATCTTCTTTTGGGTTTAAAATGAACGTAGTATGGTTTAGAATCATTTTGGAGGGTGTTGTAAATCCCTCATGTCATTGCTATATCTTCTAGTAGCAAACTTGGTCTTGTGGTGACATCTTTAGTCTATTGGATGCCTTTAGGATTGTCTTGTGAAGAGTTCCAAATATGGTTAAGTATCACATTGTTATGTCCTTACTTATTTAATCTTAAAGAAATAGTTTAAGATGTTGGCAAGGTCAATACACACCTTCCCATCCTCTCCTTTTGTGCATCAAAGGCATCTAGTATACGGAGGAGTCGATTTCCTTCCTTCTCCCCTGATAATTTTTGGCTTTTTCATGTTCATGTGGCTTCATGGGTAACTTTGGCATGGTGTAATCTATTCATGACATTTTGGTGACCAATCCCTACTTTTGGGTTGCTCAATGGTTAGGACAAATGCACATCTGGAGGATGACAGTGTGGGTGCCAATCCTCAAGGACACTAATGCAATAATTGGACACTAGCATGCCTAGAGGACTCCAAAGAACTATGCTAGTGTCCCTTTGGCACAATAGTGTTGCAGTTGGGTGCCCAAATCCACTTGGGGCATTACTGTCCTCAACTCTTTGTCAGTAGGGTTTCGAGTGCCTCAAATGAGAAAATCTTGTTCACGAAAGTTGCTCGTTGGGTTTTGAAGTGCTTGGGGAGATTTTAATAGAGTAAATTTGTGTATCTAGTGATAAGTTGTGGTTTTGGTTGTATTAGTACGTGTGCCCTTGTTTGTAGGAGGTCGATCATAGCACCTAGGATTGAGGTGATGGTTGAGATAATAAGGTGAAGTCTTGTAAAGTCTTGTAAGGGTCAAAACCTCTTGTTGATCATCCATAAGGTGTCCCAAGTCTTCATGTGTGGTTGTTTTGTGTTTACGTACCTAATTCTTATGATTGGGAATTTTCATGCAAGTGAAATATGTTGTGTATATCTTTGGTGTTGAGGTTGTTAAGTTATTTTGGAATGTTAAAAAAATTATTATTCCAAGCTTCTTGGCTTGTATCCTTGGAGGTTCCTTGGCGGGGCATTTCAACTTAGAACTATGTTCCTGAGTCCTAATTACTCTTCAGAGTACACACTTAATGGAAGAAGCATGAACAATGATAAGGGCTTCTGGAATATCTAAATGTTGAGACTAGAAAATTAGATACACCTAAAACCAAAAAAAATTGGTTCCATGGTCCAATATCCACACATAAGTTTGAGGCTCTATGGGGAAATGAACAAAGAATAAGGGGTACAAAGGTTGGGTTTTTGGGGGAATCCAAGATATGAGTGATGGAGGGATTGGGGGAAATGTGAACTAGGTACCCAAGTGAGGGTAAGCCTAATGCTTTCAAAAAATAGAGAGAATAAGGTAAACGGTTAAGGTTCTAGATATTAAAGGAAGTAAACAAGTGGTACCTAGGGAAATGAAACTCATAAACTTCAATGGAAGATGGAAAACAAGGTAAACGGTTGTAGTTTCAAACATCAAAGAAAAAAGAAAGTGGTATGTGGGAAAAAATAAATCCAAAACTTTTATGGAAGAGGAAACATAAGTCAAATTGTCAGGGATTTAGGACTGGGAGGAAGGCATACCAAGTATCTAAGGAAAGGGAAATTCAAAAGTATAGTGCTTAAAAAGCCTTAAAGAAAGGACAAAGAAGTTAGAGTTCAAATGTTTAAACTTAGCTCACCCTTTGTCAAAGGTTTAGGGATTTTATGAACCTTGTGACTCCCCCAACATCACATCTTGCCTTAGCATATTTATTCCTCTTCTCAAGGACCTAAAAAAAAACGGACCTACTAATTATTCAACAAGTTTTTGAACCTTGTAACTTATTGACAATACCCTTTGTCTACCCTCTTCATTTATTTATATCATGTTGAAAAATTGAGCACCTTTTTAAATAATTTGGAGGTTCAAGAGATTCTTGAACTACCAAAACATATGACACATCACTTCATTAATTTTTCTTTTCCACCACTATGTTAGACTTCTAGGGAATTATAAAACTATAAAAACCCCTAGCAAATCAATCCATCAACACTTGTCTTCCCATTAATTTTTGTTTAGGAAACTATATTGAGATTTTATAGAGAATTCAAAACTACCCAGAAGTATCAACAAACACATAAATCTTGTCACATGAAAATATTTAGTAACTACAAATAAAGCATTGGGAGTTGATAGAGACCTAGAAAATTCTATGAAATGCCTAAAACCTAAGACAAAGATAATGTCAATAAATTTTTCCAAGTGTAGAACATGGTATCGGGAGTTGAAAAGGTTGTGAAACCTCTTCAAAATATCAAAAAATACTTGAAACACCCCCTAACACTCTAACACTTATGAACTTTTGATGAATACCAGTCTTCTTCAGAAAAAGTTGACCCACGTATGATTTCTATAATTAGATATTAAAGGAGAATAAAAGACAATGAGAAGAGAAATAAAATAACAAAGGAGGATTTTCATGAATTTTGAGGCCTCCAAATTTGAGCACTAATAAGAGCTCGCGTCGAGGTCCTTGCATCTAACCTCTATGAGTTGAGTATCTTAGAGATGGCAATGATCATTAATAGAAATTTATGATTTGGGTTTTTACACATCACTAATGAATATGGTTACCATACTAAGTAGTTCTCACATTTATAAATGAATCAAAATAAAATTATACACTCTAACAACAAGTCTTATAGAAAATGTGTACAACACTAATATAGTGTAGTGGACTATTGAACACTACTAGATGCTGAGAGGGGGGGAGGGGGTGAATCAACATATACTTAAAACTTGATTAGATTAAATCATTTATTCCATTAAGCCTTCACAACATCAATTGTTATACATACATGAAAGTAAATAATTGAAACAACAAACACATCCACACAAGAACATCAAGATTTTTACATGGAAAACCCAAGCTGGGAAAAACCATGGTGGAATTAAACTCTATATGTATCAAATTTTAGAATGATTTAGGCTATAGGCTAGGGATCCCACTCCTTCAAACTTGCAGGCTAAGGCGCACAACCTTAGGGCAAGATACAAAAGACACCTTGCACTGCTGAAGACCGCTTCTCCAAGACAAGATACAAACTACATATCCATATACAATAGAGATAAGAAATTGAACTGTAAGGAGATAACATCTAACAATATGCAGATAATAGTGCACAAATTAATACTCATCTAATCCAGCTTCCATTCTTGCATTGAAACACATCCAGACTTGTGTATCACTTCACATTAACTTCGCATATCACACATCTCATCATTCTACATTCACACACACGCGCGCGTGCGTGCACACACACACACACACACACACACACACACACACACACACACACACACACACACACACACACACACACACACACACACACACACACACACACACACACACACTCACTCACTCACTAACTCAATTAACCTTTCCTTTATATATCAACCAAATCTTCAATATTCTCCATAAGGTTGGCTTGTAAAGATGTAGCGTGTATATTCACCAAAAAAATATATACAACACATGCGAAAGACAAAAGAGACGTGTAAAGACTTACACCAAGTTGAAACACCTTCAAAACATCTTCAAAAAGATTCTTCACTTCACCACATGCAACCATTCAAAGCAAAACACATAAATTATCTCATACCAATCTGTTTTACTTAAAACTTTTAATCTAGACAAAAAATTAGAACTTGTGAACCATCACAGAAGAAACATAAAGTGCCAAAGTACATGAATCAAGAATCCATAACACCTTAGAGTAATAGCAAGATGAGGAATGCAACACATTCCTCTGCAACATCTTGAAACTGCACAAACCTTGAATACAAACATAAAATAGCTCATGCAACAAAACATTTGTCCATCTGAAGAAATAGAAAGAACTAAAAGTCATCCCTCTAAATTGTTTACATCCTTTTGATACATATTTGGTACAATCATAGATCACCAAACCATGATATAGATTACTAGATTAGCAACCTGAAATAGCTGAACAATTTTCAAACCAAACAAAAAGTCATTAGTCCTTCAAAAACACAACACACCAACTATATTTGCCATCCAGAATACCTCTAGAGAGATTCCATATATTTGCACAACATTTGCATACAATATATCCAAACACAAGTCTGAAGCACTCATTCCAACACATCCACATAATCCTGAAAGCACCTTTTTATAACATCATAGATATCTGCCAACAATATTTGCCAACATACAACCATACACCTCTACACCATATCACTACCAAAACATTATCCAAACTACCAATCACTAGCAAGATAGACACCAATAATATAATTAAATCACTTCTCATATCACTTTCGGACCAACACCCAGACCACCAACAAGTTTGGCATCAATGACAACATAAACTCAAATGTGCAACATAGGATTGACCCGCTTGGACAACATATGTATTACATAAAGCTAAATATTCCCTATAATATTACACAAACTAACAAATCTAACACAAGATATAATTCATTTTATAACAAGTGTAGACTATATGGACCTTATATGGATTTGTAGGATCAAGATTTTTTAAACCCTTCAAGAAGTCCAAAATGCAAAAGTCACCTTATTGAATTTTATAATAATTTATAGGTTTCTTCCCTTCTAGACTTGATTGTTAGGTCTATATTGTATTGGAATGCACCGTGCAATTTTTTATTAAAACTCTCTAAAAAAGGGAAGATAATTGTAAATCTATAGCTTTTATATGATGTGAGAGTTGAGAGTGAACTTAATAAGGGACAATAATAACATATAACCAAAAAATCCTTTAATAGAAGAAAGAAGCGATTGAAATAATATTACCAAAGAGTGGATTTATAGTGCAAACAAGATAGTACATTATATTTAATGAGGACAACCTTGTTATATATAGGAAATGGTGAGACCTAGGACAATCTATATTCATGATAGATGTATAGAACAATCTATGTTTATATATAGAAAATGGTGAGATATAGGACAATCTATATTCATGATAGATGTATGAATCTTATAACATGAGACAAAAAAATATTAAATTCCCTAATTAAAATCAATTAGAATAGTTTAAATAAGTCTCAAGAAAACTCCATTCACACCAACATAACTAGTTGCAAACTAGGGTCATAATAAATGATAGGTTTAGGGATTTGGTAACCTCGATATCTAGATGGAGTATACTAAACCTTTGTAAAAACCATTATAAAACTAAAGTAAGTAGGTATAATAGAATAAAACTAAGGGGATAAATTAAAAAACTATTATTTAGTAAAAATGATAAACAAGATAAGAAGATGATAATGAGTTTGAGTAAAAAAAACAATTTATCATGGAGACCTTAGAATTATTGGGAAAATCAACCAATATAAAGGAAGAAGACAAATCAAGCATTAATAAAGATAATTGATTAATAAAAGAAGAGTTACCAAAAGATACATCACCCAACTAAAGAGACATTATGAGAAATGGACTCCCTTAACCAATCACATATAGGGAAAGAAAAATCTATAAAGAAAACATAGGTAAATGAATCCTTGTTTAGGCTACAAGAAGGGGGAGAAATAAGTAATTGTCTAAAATATTTCAAAGAGATATTGGGTAGTAGACTCATTGATATTCAATTTCCTTAGAGATAAAGGTAGAAAAAAGATATTTGTAAAATGACAAGAGTGGAATTATGCATAAAAAAATTGATGAAAAGAAAAAAGAAAGATCATGAGTAGAAGATAAATTAGGAGGGATAAGACAAAAACATAATAAAAAAAATAAAAAATCTTCAACTCAAGATAAATATGGCCACAAACAAGACAAAACTTCTTGTATTTGAAAATATACCAAAGATCCCAACAAACACTTTTTTCTTTTGGAATGTCATTGAAGTATAACTAACATTCATAATAACCAAACTAAGCTATTTGAATTCATGAAAAACATTAGGGAGGAATCTATAATGTGGTACATCAATAAATCCCTAAGCATGATATAAAAATGGAAAGATTTGAGTGAATTCTTTTTGACTAATTTTTATTCGCTTGATATTCCGACAAAATAGTGTAAGAACATTGTGGGAAATCAATGTTACAAAGTGTGGTAAAAAAAATGAAATTTACCATAAAAATAAAGAATTGAGGGGATTATATCAAGATTTAAACCTCATATTAGAGTTGCAATATATGGAAAAAAAATTCTCTACATATAGGGAAGTAGTAGATTTGGTGATTAGAGTGGATATCAAACTTGGAGAAGATTAATTGGAGAAGATTAATTGACTCCTTATGGAAATATATAATAAAGAAATTGAAAATATAATTGAAAAAGGTTAAAAGGTAAAATAATAAACTCTATAAAAAGGTGAGAATAATGAAACTTCTTTCCTAGCTAGGGGTACCAACATGTAATAACCCACTTAACTTAATCCAAAAACTCAATTGATTTTTTTTTATATAAAAATATTGATTTCTTATTCTTACTTATTCTTAATTATGTTTGATTCAATCACATACTCAGGTACATCTATCCAAACGAGATAGACATCCATCCAATCGGGATGGGCATCTAACCATACGGGTTGGGCATCTAACCATATGGGTTAGGCATCTATCTATATGGGACTAGGCATCTAACCATATGGGTTAGGCATCTATCCATATGGGACAGGAGGTTTCATCTATCCAATCCGGGATAGGCATCTACCCAAATGGGGTAGGCATCTATTCATAAGAATAGGATATGCTCTGGCCAGAGACTTTAGACTCATCGGGACCATCCGGGTCCTGATCCACTCTCTAAAGACTATACTCCCCTACTAGGAGTGCATTGAGGTCGTTGTCCTTAGGAGTATAAAAATAATTACATAAACAAGCTTGAGTTCTGACTTGGAATTCGGCCTAAAGCCTCAAGAAGTCAAGCGAATCCATACGAGATTCCTTCTGAGTATGCATTGAATTAATTTTAACCTTTAAATTATTATTTGCACCATTTGATTAAAAGACCAAGGAGCTTCAAGAACCAACTACTCACCCATAACCAAATCCTAATCCCCATCCTCAAATGCCTGAGTACAAGGGACAACTCCATTCCTAGATTGCCTACATACCCATTTCAACACAGGATCAAGGTGTAAAGTATGTAGTTCTAGTTTCTAACTATGGTTTAATGTAAACTGTTTGGTGGGTACACAATCCTTTCTAGGATCAATGTCCCAGACAAATTCTCTGTAGTTACTACCCACGATGGTAGCTCTATAGAAAAAAGGCTCAAGATGGCCTTTTGCTTGTGGCCTAAAACAACTAAGTCCTATTTCTTATTATATACGTCACCCTTAATCCGTCATCATTCGTTGAAATCATCAAGATAAAATAAATTTTCAAATTCATAACACACAACCAAACCCTTTTGGGGTTTTCGAAGGTTTAACTGAGCGGATGTAAATTCATTTAATATTTATCTTTTTAGATTATCGATCCAAGGGGGATTACCCGCCCCTTGGATTTTAACTTCCAAACATCGTTATTGCAGCTTTATTAGGCATTAAGGGATTTAGAGGGATGATGCCACAAACACCGTTATTGCAACTTTATTAGGCATTAAGTGTAGTAGTTCAACATGACGACATTACCCATAAGTGTGACCCAGAGGCACCTTAGATACCGAACGCAGCTAATTTTTGGTTTCAACTCCTCTTGTTTAGTTATTTAACTAGGAATTTAACTTTGAATTCATGAATCTTAAATGAAGCAATATACCAATACAATTATAAAAAAGAAACTATTATGTATAAGGAATTATTGCTTGAATTTAAAAACTAAAGTATAAATTTTACGTAATTGAAAGGAACATAAACAAATCGACTACTTGGGAATAGTATTTTATTTGAAGGAAAATTATGATAATAATTAAAAATTCAAAAACTTGAACTAAATATATGAAATTACTAATTGCTTGGAAACCATGATACTTTCAAAGATAACTTATGAAAATGATTTGAATTACTTGCAAGATATAATTGTTTTGGACAAACCATTACACAATAAGTATGAATCCTAGTACTGATTTGCTTGAAAGAAAATTAAATGATTGAATAGCAAGAATTTGGAAATGAATTTTAACACCTACTTGTTTGAAGTGAAAAGTATTTAATAATAAGCCCAACTAGTTCTTCCATATGAAGTAACATAAATTTCATCTACAAATGATAACACTACTTTAAATGTGAATCTTAATACTTGAAAGGTACTAAATTGCTTGAAATAAAATTTAAATTATCAAATAACTATACTTTGGAAATGAATTTAATACTCACTTGTTGAAGGGAAAAGAAAAAACAACTATTCAACCAAGTAAATAATACTAAGTCTTCTAATAAACAATTCTAATCAATAAACTTCTAGTTGCTTTTGAACTAATACCTTTGCAAGATTATAAAGTGATAACTAATTTCTCCTTCCACTTGAAGTAACGTTAACTTTATCATTGGATACATTCTACAAACAATAACTTTATCAATTTCAAATACTTCGAAGAGAGCTAATGTTTTCTCCTTAAATTACCTTCAATTAGAATTGTTATTTAATTTTCTAAGTGATCACGGAATAGGTTTCTTGAAACTCATTTGCTAAAACAATTTCGGTTTTGAATAAACTCTCCTTGCATCCTAATTAATACTATTACCATATGAAAATTTAACTATGCAATTTACATCTAAATTTAACGTTAATTAAATTTATCCTTACTAATTACTTGTATTATTAAGTGTAACTTTTCCTTTTTACTAGTCTTATGTTTCTTTTTAGCTAGAAGGTAAATATTTTTAACTATTAAAAGAATTGACTATTCTCAATGCCTTGTATACTCATATCTTAGAATCTAATAAGGAAAGAAATCAAATAATCAACTTTTCGAATTGAGGCAAATCTTTGTTTAACATTAACTCATATTGCTTGAAATACCTAAAAGGGTTACTATGAATCTAAACACATTTACTTGTTAGGTAAATTCCTTTAACCTTTGATACTTGTACTAATTGAAATATACAAAAGGTACTTTTGAAATCCATTAATTAAAGAACTTAAATATTTGAAATGTATTGAATGTCTTGAGGGAACCTACTTACTATTAGTTTTTTCATTTGATGAAAAGATCCAAAACTATGGAATAAGTGTATCATTGGCACAATAACATTTTCTTTTACTTTGTTTTTCCTAAGTCAAACTAATTTGTTTAATAAGGAGATTTAACTATTTTATCTACATCCTAAGAAGGATTAATTCAAGATGATAGATCTCTTAATGCTCTATTATTTATTAAAATTCTCAAGTGCTAATTGACCCTTTTGCCTTATGTGCAATATTTATCTTTTCAAAACCCAAGGGACTCTTTTCCCATCATTGAGGAGATACTCTTTAGAATAAAAAAAAAGTTTAAATTTGTAACTTAATTTCCATATTAAAAATCCAATAAGGTATCCATTAATATGAGTTAGACCATTTTCGCTTAAATTTTCCTTTAATATTTTAATAATCTAATTTCTAAAACTAGAGATGATATTTTAAATACATTTCCATTAATTTTAATAAGATTAGATTATAAATATGTCTCATTAATCCTTTTTAAATAGATCTCAATAAATAAAACTATTTTTCCTGACTTAATATGAAAGAAGCCTAGGCTATAATAACAATAGTGGAAAGTATGCAGAGATAATACTAGTTCTTCTTTTTGTACTAACACTTCATGAAGTGGTTTGCAGCAGGATTGTCTTGAGAATATGTTTTGCAGGAAAAGCAGAAGGCAAAAAATATGGCAAAAGTGGCAACAGTACACAATGAAGTCTGGTAGAAGCAAGTTAACTCATGGGAAATTATAGATACTACCCATGAAGGGCTTTTTGAACAGCCAGAATGAAGAAATTGCAAAGGATTATATGTAACTCAATAAATGATATTAGATACTGACTGGACCTATGGTCCTGGGCAAGGCCGAAGGTTTTCTCCTCTCCGCTCTTTCCTACCCCACATTGAGCGGAGATTGTAATTTTATTTATTAATAAAATATGGCTTAGGCCTTTTACCGAGCAATAAAAAAAAAACATCCATTTTTAATTAAATAGACCTCAATAAATAAATCCATTTCTCACTAAATTCGATTAATTTTCAATTATTAAAATTTATAATTATAAACTAATCCTAAATGATTTTTTTTAATCACCAAGTGCATAATTAAATTTCAAAGAACTAGAGTGACCAATCAATTTATTCAATTGCCACATACTACAACTACATAATAAGGTGAAGGCGAAATGACGACTCTGGACGGTACTAGGAGCGACGTTGGCGAATAGAACAAGATCACCAATCTGAGGTACTCTGGCTCCCAGTCCACGAAGGTTGGCTCCTGGAGCGATGAAGCGGACATTGCTTTCCCCATTGAGACTGGTCGAATCCAAGTGGTCCAGGAACCGGACAGAGCAGGGGTTATGAATAGGTTTCAGGGCTCCAAACATTCCAATCCGCGGTTAAACCATGGAAATCCCTACTCAAGTGGTAATTTGTGCTCTATTGACCCACACAAGTGGAAGGCGAATGGTTTCAGTTGGAACAACAATGGCTGGTTCCGCAAGGCTAACCATCCTGTATCCGAGGGCCCCAGAAATTGGCATCCACCGCCTAAACCCAACACCTCCGATGTGCCGCTTGAGAGAAATATCCCTCATACTGACTCTTTTTTGGCTCCCCGAACTGATCATGGTAATTTCCAAAAATGGAATGGGCGCTTCAGGCAAGGAAATTCTAAGGCAGATCAAGCAAGGTTTTGAAGATCTAACTACCATCCAATTAATCAGACCCCTCGACCGAATCAGGAAAGACGACCAAACTTTTAGAGAGCAGGCTCTCTCTCTCTCTCAGCGGTCCCGTTTTCATAATCCGGTAAGTAAAACCCCAAGACCCACTATCTTCCTGGATGAGAATAAAATTAATTCTTCTCAGTCAAATTTGCTTGAGTCTTGCCTTTTTATCAAGTGGGGTGGTGGAAAGCAGAGTAAGGACAACTTTGAATCTTGGCATAGAGCGCAGTGGGGAAATGATATTAATATTAATATTCTCTCGAATGATTTCTATATGATTGAATTTATGAACAATAAAGAGAAATGGCAAGCTAAAAACAGAGGTCCATATATCCTAGATGGCATTGAAGTTCACATCATCGATTGGCAACCCAATTTTAATCCCCAGACATATGTCTTGCCGGATAGCAAGGTATGGATAAGACTGTATAATCGTCCCTCGGATTATTGGCACATTGATGTCATCAAGGACATATGCAAAAACCTTGGTACCTTTGTATCGACCGATGATATTTTGGAAGATAAACTATGGGGAAGCTTTCTCAAAATTTGTATCAGCACAAATCAAGTCAACAAGATCCCTGATGAAGTCAGAATTATTGGGGCTGGCAAGATCTGGATTCAAAAGATTGACAGGGAAGATCATCTGCACATTTGTCCTAAATGCTTCTCCTTGGATCACTCTGGTATTAGCTATGATATCTCGGCTATGATACAACAAAATTATTCTTGTATGCAATCTCCTATTGAGGTTAAACTACAACCAGAACCTCCCATTACCGATGACTCCGAGGATGCCCTTTGCAACGATACTCTTGAGAAGGAGAATGTCACGCTAACGGAGGCAACCCCTTTGATCATAGTCCCCCCCTCCTTTGGTCAATCCGAGAGCCAACAAGATCTTCTCACACTGCTGGAGAAGACCAAATCCCTACAGGCAGACATTGAATCCAAGATTGCAGACTCTCTTCCACCTTCCCCCCTTGTGCCTAGAATTCAATTGGAAACTGAAGATGGAAATCCACCCTCTTAGGATATGGAGAATAACATTATAGGGGTGTTGGGAGGGCAGACTGACTCTCCGATAGGTATTGAACTTGAAGATGGCGAAATTGAAACCTCCTCCTCGGAGGGGGAGGAGGACTTTGAACCTGACTTAGAGCTTATAATGGAGGGTTCCTTAAAAGGTTTTGGCAAATCAAATTCGATTATTGATAAACCAAATTTTAAACCAAAAGGTGTGCGGGGGTGCAAGTCCAAAAAAGTCATGCTAGTAGTAGCTGGTACTGCCTGTGGTCAAACCAAACTTAATTTAGGGAAGGGAATTGCCCTTCCCTAGGAGCCATGAGACTCTTATCTTAGAATGTCAAGGGCATCAATGCCCCTGACAAATGGCGCTTGATTAAGCATCAAATTGATGACACCAAAGGAGATATTTGGCTTTTACAGGAAACTAAATGGAGTAAGGCTAAGATTGAGGCCAAAATGAGAGTTTGGAAATAGTGGAATGGGTTTTTTAGGCAATCGGATGGAGCTTCCGGTGGCCTGGGAATTATTTGGAACCGCATGAATGTTAAGATCTCACTTGTGGGAGAAGATAAGTATTGGCAATAGTGCTTGGTCACTACTCTTGGACAAAATGAGAACTTCAATCTCTTCAATGTGTACGATCCTTCTTCTGCGGGTGATAAGCGGGCTCTCTGGGATCTCCTATCCTTTAAGCTAAATAATATTACCGATGGTAGTTGTGTGGTAGCTGGGGATTTTAATGCGATCCTTTCTAACACTGAGAAAAGTGGGGGTATTCAGAGGACTGGTACATCCCAAAAAGACTTCTTTGACTTTGTTGAGAAGAATCAACTCTTAGACATTGTTCCAAAAAAAGGAATTTTCACATGGACGAATCGGAGATTGGGCTTCTCTAATATTGCTGAATGGCTTGACCGGTTCCTTGTTTCTGATGATTGGCTAGGTCAAAATCTAGCCTTAGAATCATCGATTCTATCACTCACTGGATCAAATCACTACCCGATCTATTTGGAGGTTGCCTTGGCTCAAGCGGAGGGAGGTACTCCATTGTGGTTTGAGAAAATGTGGCTCAGAGTGACTGAACTACATGATCTAATAGCAGCTTGGTGGAATGAGCCAGTATTTAGGAATCATTCGAGACTTTTCATTCTCAATAAAAAACTAAAGTATATTAAGGTTAAGATCAAAGAATGGAATAATAACCACTTCAAGAATATTCATATGGAGAAATTAAGAATAATGGCGAAACTGGCAGATTTAACCAACTCTGTTACGACTTCAGGAATGACTGAGGAGCTATTCATCAAAGAAAATTCTCTGAAATCTGATTTAAATGAAATCCTTAGATATGAAGAAATCCACTGGCAACAAAAATCAAGGGAGTTATGGTTAAAGGAAGGAGATAAAAATACCAAATTCTTCCACCAGTCGACCATTGCCAGTTGTAATAGAAACATAATATCAGAGATTATGAGATCGGATGGTGTCACTGTCAGGAATTACGAAGACATTGCGCAAGAAGCTATAAGTTTCTTTGACTCTCTACTGAATGGTGACCATCAAGTCGATCATGAAGCAAGAGCCAGAATTCTGAACTCAATCCCATCCATCATCTCTGCTAATCAAAATATAGCTCTCTGTAAGCCCATTTCTATTGATGAAGAAAGAAAAACCACCTTCCAGTTGAGTCCGGATAAGACTCTTGGCCCGGATGGCTTCCCTGCCATGTTCTTCCATCATTACTGGGATATCATTGCTCAAGATTTACACCTTTCTGTAGAAGAATCAAGAAAGAAGATGACTATGTTAGGGACCATCAATCACACCTTTTTGACTTTACTCTCGAAGAAGTAGAACCCATAGCAAATGAGTGACTTCAGGCCTATTGCTCTATGCAATAATGTATATAAGATTGTAACAAATATCATTGCCAACAGATTGAAGCCCCTCCTGACGTACATCATATCAGAGGAACAAAGTGGGTTTGCCCCTAGAAGATCCATTGTAGAAGGCATCATTGTTGCTCATGAAACACTCCACACATCCAGGAAAACCAAGGACTCCTGTATGATTTTAAAGCTGGACATCTTGAAAGATTATGACATGGTTGACAAGGATTTCTTATTTGATGTTCTCAATAAATTTGGTTTCTGCAAGGAATGGCTCACTTGGGTCACGAGTTGTCTCTCTTCCCCCAAATTCTTGCTTCTGGTCAATGGTTCATTCCACATATTCTTCTCTTCGACAAGAGGTATTAGACAAGGTGATCCATTATCACCCTTCCTATTTATCATAATGGCTGAAGCCTTAGGTCGATCCATAAGAGCTTTCTAGTTAAATGGTCGTTGGCTAGGAGTTAATGTGGCAACAGGGGTTGAAAAAATAACTCATCTTCAGTTTGCTGATGACACCATTCTTTTTGGATCGGCTTGTAGGCGGGAAGCAAGATCAATCAAAACTTGCCTTAATGACTACTGTTTGGCTTCTGGATAGAAAATCAATTGGCACAAATCTAAAGTGTTTTTCATCAACACTCCGCTCAACTTTCAAACAGTATTATCAAGGATTCTCAATCTCAGAGTTGCTGATTTCCCTGGGAAATTTCTTGGTACCCCGCTCTTCATTGGTAGTAACAGAGCTCACTACTGGAAGCACCTCATTGACAAGTGCAAAGCCAAGCTTGCAACTTGGAAAGGCAAGTGGTATCTTCTGCTAGGAAACTCACTATGATAAAGTCGGTCCTTTCAGCGCTACTAGTTTTTTCTATGGCTTGCCTACGATTACCAGTGGCAGTTGAAGAAGAATTGATTTCTCTAATGAGAAATTTCCTTTGGAATGGGTCGGATGATAAAGGTAAATTTCCCTTGATAGCTTGGAAAAAGATCTGTCAACCTAAAATGGCAGGTGGTGCTGGTATTCGCCAAATATCAATTATGAATTTAGCAATGGGTGCTAAACTGGTTTGGGAAATCTGTAGCGGTGGGAAGCAAAAATGGGCAAGGCTCCTCAAACATAAATATCTGGACTCCCTAGATCCTAAGCGGATTCTGACTATTAACAACCCTCCCAAGGGTTTGGCTATCTGGAATTTTATTTTGGACAATAGGGATATCATAAGCAATCAAGTTACCTGGGAGGTCAGGAATGGCAAGGATGCTTCCTTCTGGTTTGATTCTTGGTTGGGTGAAGCTGACCTATGTCACATCCCCTCTCTACATCCTATTATTGAGGTAACTTGTTGCCTCTGGGGGCATAATATTTGTGATTATGGTCATCCGATCCTATAAAATGGTATCTCTAAATGGAAATGGAACTCCTTGGATGAGCTGGACTTGGATCAACCTCGGATGGACTTATTTACTGATATTCTTAACAATAGGTCTATTTTCCCTTCCCCTGATAAGGATATTATTAGGTGGTGCAGCTCCTCTGATGGAACATATAAGGTATGCTTTGGCTACAAGCTAAAAGAAGTGGCTATAGACAAAAAAGATTGGCCTGTTAATCTATTTTGGCATCAACACCTCCTCCCCAAAGCGGGTTCCTTTGCCTAGTTGGCCTGCCAGAGAAAAATCCTAACCCAAGAAAGGCTACATTCAATAGGTATTAATGGACCCAGTAGATGTCTGTTATGTCTAGATCAGGAAGAGACTGTTGATCATCTCCTCCTCCATTGCAAATTCTCCAGCCATTGTTGGTGGTATTTCATAGAAAAACTGAGATTATTCGGCCCCTTCCCAGTAGGGCTGGATAATTGGTTTTTGCAATGACCTAAACCTGTAGGAAAGGCAGTTTTTTTTAATTTTCTCTTCATCCTCCCATCACTTCTGATTTCGGAAATTTGGAAAAAAGGAACCGCAGAATCTTCCAGGGCAATGATATGGGCCCTCAGTCTCTTTGTGCGAAAATTGAGAACCACCTGACTGAGCTCTTGAATGTGGCGGCCCAATCCAAAACTCTTATGCAAAATTTGTTCACGGACTGGGATTTTAAGATTAAGATGGCTCTTCCAAATCTAATCATCCCTTCGATTTTCGGTCTGGGATCTCTGGTGGATCCGACCAATCCAAGAGCCGGGGTGATTTGGGACGCACCACCGGTTGGGTGGAGCAAGGTAAACTTTGATGGTGCTTCTGCAGGCAACCCGAGCCAAAGTGGTATTGGTTGCATTCTAAGGGACTCTGATGGTCTCTGTATAAAAGAAATCTCTGAAAAGATTGGAGTGGCTACTAATAATGAAGCGGAATTTAGAGCGGCATTTAGAGGTCTTCAACTAGGAAAGGAGCTTGGGGTGTAGAAAATTCACTTGGAGGGTGACTCATTAAATGTCATTAACACGATCCACTGCTCTAGCACCCCTTGCTGGCGCCTTAACCAATGGCTTCAATCGATCTTGGTGCTACTAGCCTCCTTTGATGATATCCGAGTTAGCCATATATACAGAGAAGGTAATGGTGAAGTCGATAGACTTTCTAAAGCAGCTATAACCATTCGTGACCCCCCCTAAAGATCCACCGATGTTAGTTTCTGTTGGGCAGTTTGTCATGCTCTCCTCATTCAGGTGGGGTCGTATGAAATATACCGGCGGGTCTCCTGATAGGTGTGCGCTCTCTGTTTCTATCTGCCCCCTCTGATTGTGGAGCAAACTGGAGCTCTGTCCCTCGGTAATCCGCGACTCCCACTCTCCACCTCTCGGTCTTGGTTCGGTGGAAAGATCGACCGGTTGCCTTGTTAATCGGTTAAGGTCTCCTCTTCCCACCATGATGTGACGCATTGCCGACACTATTGATTAGTGCCAGCTTTTGGCTCGTGGCTATTTAACACAAGTACTTGAGTACCTAGTTACAACTATATCCTTCAAGATTTGTTTAAGATCACTTGATGCTTAAAGTTGGTCGACATCAAGTTGAGGAGGTTTAGAGTAGATGGTTAGTCGGATACCGGCTGCTCACGCGTGTGGGCATTTATTGGAGACGCATAAGCAGGATGCCGTATTCTTGGGTTTTGACTCCTTGATATATAATAAAGGAATAACCCTGCTTTCCTCCACAATATGCTTTCCTCTTGGCATCTCGGAATGGAGACTCCAATCCTCCTCGAAGCTACTTGTCGATATATGGCTTTCCTGGGCGAAATCACGGACATGCGTCTTCAAGAGGTCCTTTTCTCTCGACATCCTCTCATTCTCCACAGCGTAAAGAGGATCCTGGGAAAGGAATTTCTTATGGCTTACCACATGTACAGAGCCAATGCTGATATTCCAGCCTTTTTTCTTGCAATATTAATCTACATGGGGACTAGTAAGCAACAAGCAAAACTGCTAACCCAGATGACGTTTAAGCATTGCCTGTTGGGAGAAATAGATGCTGTATTGGACAATATTGATACCAATCTTAGAATTCCGCTTCTCCAAAACTACTACATGTCACTTAGCAACGGAGCGGAGGTAAAAAAGCTCGTGATTGTTAATTCTCTAGATTTTGCATCCTTCCAAGCAACTTGGCCCGTCATCTCCAGGAACATTGCGTTCCTTCTAAAAGCGATTGGTATGCAAAGTGGTTTCATGTCGAATTGGAGGGCAATTTTTCTCTGTGGTGAAGATTTAGTGGTGACCGATGACCTCGAGATCCTTGAGAACAGTGATCTGGTGGATGGAAACGACTGGGGATTTGGCCTGGGTGAAGAGTGGTATCCAAACGACTATCGACTCCCTAAAGAGAAGGCAGAATCAATAGCTCATTTGAATTGTGGCCCTGAATGTCCCATTGTCTTGGATGTGGCCAATGCACGCGTGGAAGATGCTTTCGATGATTCTCTGTGACTCCGATTGACCCTTAGACCTCCGGTCTCTCTGCCTTTTGAGTTTGTTCATTTTTATCCTATGACCTCTGCGTCTTCAAGAGGCCTTTAAGATGACGACATTCTGTTGCCCTCATCCAGTCTTGTGTCGACTTCTCTTTTTCATGGATTAGGGCTATGGTAGGGGGTTTTCTTCCTGATTCTTTCCCCCTACCACTCTTATTGAATTAGGCCTTGTAAACTCTTTCTTTTTTAATACAAGGGTGCTGCCCCTCTGCAACTATTTACTTATTGAAAAAAAAAAAAATTCAAAAAACTATAAGCTTATTAATTTTAATCATTCAAAATAACTTTCAATATTCTAAAACATTGTTAATTTTAAATTAAAATAAAAAAATAAAAAAAATAAATTTGAACTACTTATTTTAATTATACAAATACATTTCAATTACTTAAACAACTTAGAATATAAATAAATTTTTCAATTATTTGAATAACATATAAATTTAATTACAAACTCTAAAGTATAATTCAATTTTAATAAAACAATTCCTAACTCTATATATATATATATATATTTTAATAATTAGTAATTAACTCAAAATCTTTTAATAATATAATAAATTATATTTATTTAATCTTAAAAAAATAAACTAATTTTTTCTTTTTCTACAAACAAATTTAGAACATGAATTTAATACAATTTTAAATAAATTTGATATATATGTTTATATATATATATTTGAAGGGAAATTTACTAATTTATTAATCAAGGCAAGATTTACTTCTTTTTTTCTTTTCTTTTTTTAATTTCATACATGCACAGGGAATAATTTTTTTTCCAAAATCCAAAGAGATAATATGTTTCTAAAAAGTACAAAGATGAATTTTTTTCTATAATGCACAGAGCTGAATATTTTCCTAAAATCCACATACATGAATATTTTCCTAAAATCCACAGAGATGAGTATTTATCTAACATACACAAAGATGAATATATTTCTATTTTTGTTTTGTTTATTCTCATTTTAGATTACTTTGGCAACATATTTATTTTTGTTCAAGTTATTCTAATATATATATTCCATTCTAAAAAAAATCTGATTTTTGTAAAATAAAGAAAGTTGATTGAAGAACAGATTAAACAATATTCAAATTTGTATATGGATATTTTGAAAGAAATCTATTAACCAATTTATTTCCTACATGTAGAATAAAGAAGATTTTTTTTTTAATTTATTTATAGAAAAGCAATTTTGTTACATGCATTTGATTAAATCCATCAACATAAACTGAAAAAGATTCCCTTGCAAAAATCTAAAACGGATAAAAAGAGATTTCTTTTGAAAAGAAAAATACAAAATTTCTCCTACAACTAACATGATATTGAAAATAAATTCATAAGAATTTCAAGACTACTTTATCATCCAAAAACAATGAACTCCCCTTTTTCAAAAATCTAGAACTCAATATATAGAAAAGAGAGTCATTTACCCACTACAAAATAAATTAATTGATTTTCATATTCTTTTCCCAAAATAATTTCATGCAAAATGATTAATTGTCATAGTGGGGGTTACATGCAAAAATTGAATTTGAAATTCTTTTCTAGAACCTTCTCATTTCCTCCTACAACATGTGCTAAATAGCATATTGAGAAAATAAACAATTTCTAAATTAATTTCATGCAAAAATTATTGTTGTCATAGTGGGGGTTACATTTGACCATGCATTCAAAATTCAAATTTGAATTCTCCTCCATTTTATCAAAATGCATTTTGTAACTCCTTTGTCATAAAAATGCCATGAATAGAATTATTCTTGTCATAGAATAGTTTTGTAACTCCTGATAGCTCTGAAAATTGATTGCATGAAATTTTCAATTTTGAGCTTAGGAAATTGATTTTCAGGTTTTATTTTATCTTTTGAAAAGTGATCCAAGGTTTAGGGTTTAGGTTTTATCAAAGTTTCTTACGCTTTGTAAAAAAAACCCCTAGCAATGATATATTCCGCTGTTACTTTTTCCCACTTAAAGCCAAGGGTTGTTTACCATGGGCAAGCCCATTTCTTTCCTAAAGATTACATGTTGGTCGACTGGTTTATGAAAAATGATTTTCCTAAGTCGCAAAATTTTTTTTTATGACCGGTCTCCTTTTAAATGTTTGTGCCCGTGTTTGTATTTTCTTAAGTCCGAAAGTCCTAAGTAGTTTGGTGGGTTGTTAAAGACATATTTAATCCAATGGTTTGCGCTTCCCCATGATCAAAGATGCGAGGGTTTTAAAGACCACGACACTGCAAGATTGTACCACGTGTTGTCGACGGAAATTGACAGGGTTAGCAGTGTAACCGGTCGAATGCATTGTGTTACCGGTTCGCAGGCGGTAAAGGTCGATCTACTAACAGTCCCATCAATTTGCACATGCTCGGAATGAACGAAGATTTTTTATCCTGAGGTTAAAGGTGCTCGATTTTTAAGTTCAGGAAGAGTTAACGGGCAATATGCTAGGCGGTAAAGTTTGAACAGATCAGACGGCCCCCGTATTCCCGCAATAGAAGTTATGAGGTGGTTACAGACCTCGACATCGTGAGATGATGCCACGTGTCCTAGGCTGACCAGAAAGACCTACAATGAGGTCGATGATAGAGTCTAGTCAAAGGATGATGTGGTGCTGATAGGTCATGACTCAGTGAGTCCGTGGACACAGATGGAAGGTTAAATGCCGCATCGACATAAAATGGCCATTAGATTTGCCAAGTTGGATGAGATTTGTGTTTGAGTTTCAAATGAGAAATTAGGAGGGATTTTGAAGGCATTGGTCATAGCCCACGAAAAAAAAGGTAGAATGAATGGGATACAGACTCGTTGACTCAGGATTGATTAGACAGTCAAAGATGATAGCCTAGAGATGTGAAAGGATCAGGAAAGGCTTCAGGTTTCAAGTATGATGGATCATGAGTTCTCTAATGAACTCAGAGATTTGCTTGTTGACAGGAATCCTAGAGCAGGAGACTGTACACTGAGAAAGGAATAAGATTAGAATAAAATCATTCACGTAAGGTGAACACATGCAGGTGGCAATGGAGTGATGGCCTTGAAGATGGCAGTGTCTTGAGTTGTAGACATGATTGTGGAAATCCATAGCTAACAAGGTGAGCAGAAGATATGGGGATGATGATTCTTCACATGGGTTAGCACCACCACATTGAAAGGAATTCTGATTATAAATTCAATAGGCAGATGATAAAGTGGGTAGAAACAAATACAAGATTTTTCATTTTCTGAGAGCAATTCCTTATCAGTGAGAGGATATTGTTCGAACAAAATTATGAATGGAGTCGTTGCATATTTTGTGACATTGGATGGATGTTCTTTCTCTGGTATGATGTTCTTCATTGCCAAAGGGGCTGTGAAAGATCAGGGGATCACCAGAGGGGGCGTGAAAGCCTTTTCTCATCAGGAAAAGTCACCTTGAGGGTATTCCCCACTCTTACTCTACATTTCAGTGGTAGAGTGTTCCAAGAGGGAGCTGAAAGAAGGATTTGTTCATGGGAGGAATGGCAGCCAGTCATCTCTGCAGCAACATGGAAGCTGCAATGCCTTCTCAACAAATCCTTTTTACCCCCGAGCTCCTCTTTCCATTTTCTCTAATCCGGGGCATAAAGGCTGGAGACTTTCCTCCATTTCGGTGGGATAGTTTTGTTTCATGCTGGGATCTGTTTTCCTTTTCAGGAAGAGAAATGCTATGGAATAGACTATAGAAGGATTTGTTCATGGGAGGAATGGCAGCCAGTCATCTCTGCAGCAACATGGAAGCTACAATGCCTTCTCAACAAATCCTTTTTACCCTCGAGCTCCTCTTTCCATTTTCTCTAATCCGGGGCATAAAGGCTGGAGACTTTCCTCCATTTCGGTGGGATAGTTTTGTTTCATGCTGGGATCTGTTTTCCTTTTCAGGAAGAGAAATGCTATGGAATAGACTGAGCATCTAAGGGTCCATCCAGAAGTGTCAGGGTGATATCAGCGTGGCTCAAGTGTTTTTGTTTCTACCAAAAATCGGTTGAGGATTTTGGTTCCACCTCATCACGAGCACCAACATGTGGATAAGGAATATTTTGTAACATAATTGTGTACAACCTCTAAGGCTTGGTTTTGAAGACAAGTGTCTTTTGGCCTGAAGCTTGTCGCTCCCTTGTTTTATATAAATGGGAAATCGAGGCCATTAGTTAGGATTCCAATTTTTTTGAGAAGGACCTCTGTAAAATAGGTTTGTTCTATAGGGTTAGGTTCCAGGTAGTTCTAGAGAGTTGTAGGAAATAATAAGGACTATAATGTCATTTTGCAGAGAAAAAATCCAATAGAATGGTTGCAAGTTCCTTTTTCA
Organism: Cryptomeria japonica; assembly: GCF_030272615.1. Lineage (NCBI taxonomy): Eukaryota > Viridiplantae > Streptophyta > Pinopsida > Cupressales > Cupressaceae > Cryptomeria > Cryptomeria japonica. The sequence continues at coordinate 274,272,830 of NC_081413.1, forward strand.
AGTGGGTCATTTTGTACTTGAATTTGTTGGCTATCATCTAATAAAAGATAGCTTTCGACTTAAATGCAAATATATTTTCCTAATCTTTACTCTCCTGTGTGCAATTTTATCTTCTTTTAAGCAGATGGAATCAAGGGTTTTGTTTGTTTTTTGCATTGTTATGATGTATGTATTCTTCCATTCAATGCTTTAGTCCAAGGGGTTAATTAAAATGCTTGAATGAGATTACAGAGAAACAAAACTTGTAACAAGATTTGATAAGCAGTTCAGGTAGAGAATTATGAGCAGAGCAATATTATAAGGCAATATTGTTCTAGGCTAGACCAGCTGTTAAATAAATTTTATCAGATTTCAGTAGCGGTTTTCAAAGACTCTGTGACCCAAATGAATAAGGCTAGTATTTGCTAGCAAATGTCATTAGGTTTTCAAGAAGCAGTTTATCTTCTAAATGATTTCTTAGAATGAATCTTATAAATATCAGAATATCTTTTATGTTTTATGTATTTTTTTGAAAGTTGCCCCACCCCATCTCATACTCCAGTATAAGGTTGAGGATCACAGAAGGATTTGCCATACTTGAGAATTATCCCTTTCTGTTGAGTCTTTTTATGAGATAATCTCCTTTGTTTTCAGCAAACTCCTGAGTATCGCTGCAGAGAGCAGGAGATTTATTGAAGGGATCACCCTCCTTGGTTTTGCAGAGCCTAAAGTGCAGAAGGACTTTCTGTCCTTGTTATTGTTAGTCCAAGCCTGACAGGTATTGATAGTTGGAGGTGAATCTCCAATAGATATTTGGAGGAATTCAGCTTGGTCTCTACCCGGTAGCAGTGTAAACCCGTTTTTCATTTTTGGGAACCAACAAAAAATGGCGACTCTGCTAGGGAACAAATGAACTGTTGAGATTATCTGGTTAGAAAAGATTTACAAAACATATAGTCAAGATCATCCCATCCGAGTCACCAAAGCAAAAATGGTGACTCTAATGGGAAATGTTGCATAAAGTTGTCTGGGCCTTTTGTGACTTGATGGTTGAGTGTTGCTCCCGCGTCGCAGGATTGAGATTTTTGCCCACAGAGTGAAAGGCTTCTTAAACTGTCCCTTGTCCGTTTGAGTCAATTCTCATAAATGTTGTTGAGAAATCTACTATAGTTCTTTTTCTATAAAGATTTTGGTCCAGATCTGTCCGTTTTTCAAGATTATATGTAGTACCTCACAAGTTGTGAGTGGCGACTTTGAGACTCTGAGATCTATGCACCAATGTGTGTTTGCTTGAAGAAGAACCAAGGAATTTTTAGAAAAGATGAAGCAGATTTGAGCTCTTATGATGAAGTACCCTGACAAGTTGAGGATAGAATCAGTAATGCCATTCGATGATAAGGAAGTGTTGCAGTGCTGTGTTGAAACAAATTTGACTTGTGAAGGAATTCCAATTGTTTGAGTATTTGTCTTCTGCAAGGAGATGGCGACTCTGTTAAAATATCAGTGTTAAATATTTGAAGGATTGAAGGTGATTTTGCAAGTCCCAGGTTAAAGAAGGCAGCAACAGCTTCAGCATTTCCAGGTATTTACATTTTCACGAGTCAAGTGTATTTTCATGAAAATTATGTAAAAAAATGTTCCCTAAAGAGTGAAAGAAGCACTAAGGAAGGGAATGGTAGTGATTATTTTACATACTCCTGTGATTTAGTTTCCATTTTCTGTATGAGATTAGATGGAGTATGTTTTGATCCTTTGCAAGGTAATAGTTTAAGATTTGTGGAAAAGGAAAGAAATAGGGAAATGGATGAAAATATGTATCATATGCCTGTGTTTCCCTATGAAATGTCAAATACAAATGTGCAACCTACGCCGAGTCATCATAGAGATTTCTTTAGGGAAAGATATAAGCTATTGAATTTTGATGGTATCCAAGGTTTCCCGAATCTTGTTACTATAGGGGTTAGGGAACAATTGCCAGGATTCAATGGGAAAAGGTCAAAATCAACACAACAACATTTGCAGGAGTTTTCTGAGTTAATGGAAGATTTTGAAATAAATTTGGAAGATGTTTTCATGAAGCTGTTTGTTCAATCTTTGAAGGAAAATGCCAGAGACTGGTTTTCCTACATGCCAGTGTGTTCAATATCATCATGGGATGAGTTGAAGGTAGCATTCATGGAGTAGATTGGTGAAAGAGTTAATCCAAGCTCAGTTATGAAAGCATTCATAAGTATCCATAAAAAGGAAGATGAGTTAGTACCTATTTTTAATCTCAAGTTTGCTATAGACCAAATGATGCAGTATGCTTAGTTGTTTATTCGGCTGCATTTGATGAGGAAGAGAGTTATTTTCTGAGAGATAAGGATCCTAAAACCTTGCATTAGGCTTATATGATAGTAATGGATATTGAAAATAACTTTGTTGGAGTTGAGAAAATACAACACCACAGGAGCCCAAATGATCTCTGCAAGCTGAAAAACCTGTTACAAGGAGAAGCAAGGAAGCAAATCACAAAACAAAGAAATACATAGAAAATATGCTCAAAAAGAGAGAGCTCAATATTCACAAAATGTGTAATGTAAAAAACCTTCTTGTTACGAAGAAAAGAAAGAGCTTAACATTTAATAGGTCAAGAAACCCTAAAAGGGAAAACCTAGGTTTGCACATAATAATTAATAATAGAATTAATTATTATGCACCTAAAGTTAGCTTAAGTGTAAAAGAGATAAAGGGAACTTAAATAATTAAACAAATATTGTTTAATTAATCAAGTAAATACCCGAATACTCTAACACCCCCCCTTAAGCTAGACTTAGGGAGAAGCTAAAACCTATAACAACTACTGAATGCAAGAAAGATGGGTCCCGACAACAAGGCCTGATCAGGTACCCAAATACAATGAAATCTCTATGAACTGGAGAAATAGAGAAAACCATATGGGAAAAAAACTCTACTCCAAAAAGAGATGGAAAATAACACCATTGAAGCATGAAGAACCTGCAAACTCTGTCATAGAATAACTGCTGATCTGAAGAACCTCCACTAAAATAGAACATGACCAGGTAGAGAAGACTATAATCTGTATGAGTGCCCTCAAATGACACTACTCGAATTAGAAGGCAAACAAGGCAAACAACTGAAATCGAAGATACAGATGACATGAAAACACCAAAGCCTGAAGAGCTGATCAATCGAACCACGAAAGCATTAGAGAGGTTTTTATGCCTTAAAAGAGAGTTTTTGTTTTGTTTTGGCCATATCTTGGGCATACGGAGTCATTTTTTCGAAAACAAATAGGCATCGCAAAGCTAGTTTCGAGCCGGACCTCGTGATATTGGATTTTTTTCTCCAATTTTTTTGTTTGATTGTGTTTTTTCCAGTCAAAGTGGGGTCTCTTTTTTGCACTCCGGGAGCCATAAAATGAGCATCCGAACTCCGTTTTTCAAAAAATTTATATTGTTGGAAAGCTTGTCATGTGTACTTTCCAGCCATATGTGTTTTCTTTCGAGATTATTCTCCAATAATATTTTATTCAATTTTTTTTTCTTTTCAGCACTCTGGTGGATATCTTGATTGTTTCAGGTCCTGGGATCTCTTCGCTGAGTAGGATGTATCGGTTTCGGTTCTTCTTTCTATTTCCAGTCTTCTTATCATTGTAGCTTTTTATTTATGCAAACACACAGAGATAAAGTGTCATCATGCATTGCTTACTTGGGATCTTGCACATCTTGTGCCTTATTGTACATGCACTACTTATAAAGTGCCATGAGGGGGTTGATGTTTTCTTTTTGTTTGCCATCTACATTCGCCTCATGCTGTGTGTCAAGTGAGTGTTCCTTCCACGACACTATGTACTTTCTCTGCACCTTCGATGTTCTTGGTTCTTCGTCATGCAGTTGTTGTTGGCCGTTCTTTTCAATGTACCTGTCCCTCTTCCTTTTCAGCATGATGGGGAGGTTTGTCTTGTTGGTTTTAATGCTTCCTTGGTTCGATTGATCAGCTTTTCAAGCTTTGGTGTGTCATGACATCTGTATCATCGAGTTCAGTTGTTTGTCTTTGTTTGCCATCTGATTCGAGTAGTGTCATTTGAGGGCACTCATGCAGATTATAGTCTTCTTTACCTGGTCATGTTCTATTTCAGTGGAGGTTCTTCAGATCAACAGTTACTCTTCGACAGTGTTTGCAGCTATTTCCTGCTTTAGTGGTGTTCTTCTTGCTTTTCCATCTCTTTTTGGAGTAGAGTTTTTTCCCATGTGGTTTTCTCTATTTCTCCGGTTCATAGAGATTTGGTTGTGATTGGGTACCTCATCAGTCCTTGTTGTCAGGACCCATCTTCCTTGCTTCTCCTTGTAACAGATTTTTTAGCTTGCAGAGATCACTTGGGTTCCCGTGGTGTTGTATTTTCTCAACTCCAACAAACTTGAAATATGGAATCCCTAGGGGTTATCTATCTACAAGGGTATGCTATCCTAAAATATTTGAGGTTGAAGTAAAGCATGAATCTGAACATAAAGAACCATGTCAAGGCCCTTATATCCCTACTGATTACATTAGCCCTATTACTTATTATGATTTGAACAAAAATACGAGTGAAGAGAATTTGTCCCAGACAATGGTTATTCTTCATATTGATGAAGAAGGGGTTAATGAGAAAGTATCTGACATATTAGATATAGAGATAGATATGGAGTCAATCACTTTACTGAAGGACATCAACAGTAATTGCTCTAGGAAGAGCACCTCATAGGAAATTTGTGGGGAGTCTTGTGTTTCAGATAGGTTCGACAGTGAGTATGAAGGATTTGAAAATTTTATGTTTGAAATGGATGCAAATCTGTAGGATTTTGATGATAAGAATTCATTCTCTCAGGAAGAAATTGTATATGACAATGAAAATTCAAATGATGAGATGCCATCATTTTTAGTTGGTGAGATCAGTGAGATAGACAATTGTGTGGTATGTTCAAATGACGAGGAAGTCATATTAAACCAATTTAGGGATCAACCTTAGAAAGGGCTAGTTTTATGCAAGGAGTTAACTTCATTTGAAGAGTGGGAGTTTGAAGAAGATGAAAAGGATTATGCTAAAAGCAGTTGTCTTGAGCTTCTAAGGGATTTCTATAAAATTGACCTGGAAACATTTATAACTAGTAAATGTGAGGATGATATTCCTTTTGATGCCACGAATACTGACATTGAATATGAGAGTGTGGAATTCGTTGATATTGACCAATATTATGAAATAAATGAAGGAGATTGTTGTTTTGTTGCTCCACATGACATTTTGAAGCCATAATTAGAATATTTTATGTTACATGAAGATACCATTGTTGAAAGGGTAAATGATGATATTTTTTCATCATGCAGTGATCTGAATATACACAAAGTTGATCAAGGCACATTGGCCAAAACAATAAAAAATGGAAGTGAATTAGAATGGTTTTCAGATATTGACTGTTCTAGTATGGATGTTTGTAAAATTGTTACTATATTGGATGAGCCAACATATGAGAGATTTCCCTTTTATCTTTGTAACGAGTTTGAACTATGTTTGCAAAAATGTTTTAATAATAAGCATGATATAGGGGTGCAAATAGATGAAGAAAGCAATTTCTATGATGGCAGTTGCATAACAAAGTATGAAGTTTTTAACTTCTCTTTTCAGCTTGTTGAGGCAAACATGAAATCGGTTGAATGTGGTTATCATCTCATCTCCATTTTGGATAGTGAGTCTGGGTTTTGTATATGTCATGCAAAGCTAGATGTAAATGATCAGATAAATGGACATTGCACTCAAATATAGGTTTTTTATAACATGCTGAGGAAGAAAAAATATAGTTATGATATCTCTAGATTGTTCAAAATGCAACATGATCATAACTACATTTTTGATAGAGGAAAGCATGGGTTGACATTGGCAGATGGCTTTGGGCCATCATATGTGGTTTGATCCTGCAGGCCACAAATAATTTGGGTTAGAGTAAGTTTTTCTGACTCTATGCCCAATAGATCTATAAATAAATTCCCTCTCAAATTGCCTATTCATGGACAATTTTGAGGTTTCTACTTTTCTTAAAGTAGTTGTTATCCATGAGCATTAGTTAGGTTTTGTATATATAAGTATAGTTTCCTTTCTGTTGAAGTTACCCTATCTAGGTAACTTCTTTTTGGTTTGCCTTGCAGTTGGTCTACTTCACTCAAACATTCTAGTCTCTTGCCTCATTCCTGTGAAATGAGTGTCCCCAACTAGAGCCACTAATAGCTCTGAAAATTGATTGCATTAAATTTTCAATTTTGAGCTTAGGAAATTGATTTTGGGTTTTATTTTATCCTCTGAAAAAGTGATCCAAGGTTTAGGGTTTAGGTTTTATCAAAGTTTCTTACGCTTTGTAAAAAAAATCCTAGCAATGATATATTCTGTTGTTACTTTTTCACACTTAAAGCCAAGGGTTGTTTACCATGGGTGGGGCCATTTCTTTCCTAAAGATTAAGTGTTGGTCGACCAGTTTATGAAAAATGATTTTCCTAAGTCGCAAAAAATTTCTTTATGACTGGTCTCCTTTTAATTGTTTGTGCCCGCGTTTGTATTTTCTTAAGTCCGAAAGTCCTAAGTAGTTTGGCGGTTTGTTAAAGACAGATTTAATCCAACGGTTCACACTTCCCCATGATCAAAGATGTGAGGGTTTTAAAGACCGCGACACCGTGAGATTGTGCCACATGTTATTGGTGGAAACCGACAGGGTTGGCAGTGTAACCGGTCGAATGCATTGTGTTACCGGTTCGTAGGCAGTAAAGGTCGATCTACTAACAGTCCCATCAATTTGCACGTGCTCAGAATGAACAAAGATGTTTTATCCTAAGGTTAAAGGTACTTGATTTTTAAGTTCAGGAAGAGTCTACGGGCAGTATGGTAGGTGGTAAAGTTTGAACAGATCAGACGACCCCCATGTTCCTGCAATAGAAGTTGCGAGGTGGTTACGGACTGCGACATCGTGAGATGATGCCACATGTCCCAGGCTGACCAGAAAGACCTACAGTGAGGTCGTTGATGAAGTCTGGTCAAAGGATGATGTGGTGTTGATAGGTCATGATTCGATGAGTCCGCAAATACAAATGGAAGGTCAAATGTCATGTCAACATAAAATGGCCGTTAGATTTGCCAAGCTGGATGAGATCTGCGGTTGAGTTTCAAATGAGAAATTAGGAGGGATTTTGAAGGCATCGATCATAGCCCATGAAAAAAAAGGTAGAATGAATGGGATACAGACTTGTTGACTTAGGATTGATTAGACAGTCAAATATGATAGCCCAGAGATGTGAAAGGATCAGGAAAGGCTTCAGGTTTCAAGTATGATGGATCACGAGTTCTCTGATGAACTCAGAGATTTTCTTGTTGATAGGAATGCTGGAGCAGGAGACTATACACTGAGAAAGGAATAAGATCAGAATAAAACCATTCACGTAAGGTGAACACATGCCGGTGGCAATGGAGTGATGGCCTAGAAGATGACAATGTCTTGAGTTGTAGGCATGATTGCTGAAATCCATAGTTAACAAGGTGAGCAAAAGATATCAGGATGATGATTCTTCACATGGGTTAGCACCACCACATTGAAAGGAATTTTGATTATAAATTCACTAGGCATATGATAAAGTGGGTAGAAACAAATACAAGCTTTTTCATTTTCTGAGAGCAATTCTTTATCAGTGAGAGGATGTTGCTCAAACTGAATTATGAATGGAGTCGTTGCATATTTTGTAACACTGGATGGATGTTCTTTCTCTGGTATGATGTTGTTTATTGTTAGAGGGGTTGTGAAAGATCAGGGGATTGCCAGAGGGGGCATGAAATCTTTTTCTCATCAGGGAAAGTCACCCTGGGGGTATTCCCCGCTCTTACTTTGCATTTCAGTGGTAGAGAGTTCCAAGAGGGAGCTCACAAGGGGCTGAAATAAGGATTTGTTCGTGGGAGGAATGGAAGCCAGCCATCTTTGCAGCAACATGGAAGATGCAATGCCTTCTCAACAAATCTTGTTTACCTCCAAGCTCCTCTTTCCATTTTCTCTGATCCGGGGCATAAAGGCTGGAGACTTTCCTCCATTTTGGTGGGAAAGTTTTGTTTCCTGTCGAGATCTGTTTTCCTTTTCAGGAAGAGAAATGCTATGGAATAGACTAAGCATCTAAGGGTCCATCCGGAAGTGTCAGGGTGATATCAACACAGCTCGAGTGTTTTTGTTTCTACCAAAAATCGGTTGAGGATTTTGGTTCCACCTCATCATGAGCACCAACATGTGGATACGGAATATTTTGTAACATAATTGTGTACAACCTCTAAGGCTTGGTTTTGAGGACAAGTGTCTTTTGGCTTGAAGCTTGTCGCTCCCTTGTTTTCTATAAAAGGGAAATCAAGGCCATTAGTTAGGGTTCCAAATTTTCTGACAAGGACCTCTATAAAATAGGTCTGTTGTGCAGAATTAGGTTCCAAGTAGTTCTAGAGAGTTGTAGCAAATAATAAGGACTGTAATTTTATTTTGCAGAGAAAAAAGGCAATAGAATGGTTGGAAGTTCCCTTTTCAAGTGGGTCATTTTGTACTTGAATTTGTTGGCTATCATTTGATAAAAGATAGCTTATGATGTTAATGCAAATATATTTTCCTAATCTTTACTCTCCTGTGTGCAATTTTATCTTCTTTTAAGCAGATGAAATCAAGGGTTTCGTTTGTTTGTTGCATTGTTATGATGTATGTATTCTTCCATTCAATGCTTTAGTCCAAGGGGTTAATTAAAATGCTTGAATGAGATTATAGAGAAATAAAACCTGTAACAGGATTTGATAAGCAGTTCAGGTAGAGGATTATGAGCAGAACAATATTGTAAGGCAATATTGTTCTAGGCTAGACCAGCTGTTAAATAAATTTTATCAGATTTTAGTAACGGTTTTCAAAGACTCTATGACCCAAATGAATAAGGCATTGGTATTTGCTAGCAAATGTCATTAGGTTTCCGTTTTATCTTCTTTATGATTTCTCAGAACGAATCTTATAAATATCAGAATATCTTTTATGTTTTATGTATTTTTCTAAAAAAGTTGCCCCACCTTATCTCATACTCTAGTATAAGGTTGAGGATCACCGAAGGATTTTCCATCCTTTAGTATTCTCCCTTTCTATTGAGTTTTTTTATGAGATAATCTACTTTTTTTTCAGCAGACGCCTAAGTATCGTTGCAGAGAGCAGGAGATTTACTGAAGGGATCACTCTCCCTGGTTTTGCAGAGCCTAAAGTGCAGAAGGACTTTCTGTCCTTGTTATTGTTGGTCCAATCCTGATAGGTATTGATAGTTGGAGGTGGCTCTCCATAGATATTTGGAGGAATTTAGCTTGGTCTCTGCCCGGTAGCAGTGTAAACCCGTTTTTCATTTTTGGGAACCGACAACTCCCATGTCAAATATTTGCTAAATATAATATTTATTCCTTAATATTTTGAATTTAAAATTTATTTTATAGAATCTTCTTATTTATCCTACACCATGTGGTCAATTAGGATATTGAGAAAATAAGCATTTTTCAAATAAATTATGACCTCATGTACGTGTCACCACTTAAATTCCCTTTTATTTAAAAACTTCAAGCTCATTTCAATTTATCTTTTCTTTCTAACATTACTCATAAAATAATAATAATAATGATGATGATGATGATGATGATGATGATGATGATGATGATGATGATGATGATGATGATGAAGATGATGATGATATCAAGGTCCAAAAAGAGGGTTATGACACAACATTTGGTGTACTCACTATAAGGGAGAGGGACACTTAAAGAATAATTATCTAATGTTATAAGGAACTAAAAGAGTTTTGAGATTGAGGGTAGAACTTGAGAAATCACTTGGAAAGATAGTAAGCATATACTATAGATTATGCAAACAATGAGATAAAGAAATAGATAGGTAACTACCCTATGTTGATGAAGAAGACATATATGAAACAATGAATCATTGAATGAATAGAGTAGTAAATAAGAATCTAACACATATTTCATAAGAACTACAATAGAGAAGAAATAAAAAAAAGTAAAAATATAAATCATTTGGCACCACAAATCTGAGTAGTAGATCCTTCCAAAAATTATAGTAATATCTATTTCCAAGTAATTGGAAGATAAGCTACTACAAAAAAATAGAGGTGATCACGGAAGAGGAAAATGGGAAAGACCAACATGCTACTATTGTGGTTAACAAGAAAATTATGCTAACAAACATAGAAGCAAAACAAGATTAAAATTTAGATTATATATTTTGTGGTGATAACTCACATGATGATTTTAATTATCTTAAAGTCGCACAATTCTATAAAAATATGGTAATACCTAGAAATAAGAGTGAGGAACTATTAAGATTAAACACATCATGTAGTGCTAAAGTACCTATGGGAATATCAAAAAGTGTGAGTTATATTATGAAAGAAAATAGATATAAGATTTTTTTTTTCAAAAAACCTTCATTAAAGAAGAAAATTTGGAAAAAGAATACAAGGATAAAAAGGAAAACCTTAGAATAAAAGCCATTAAGGAGTTCAAGGAAAAAAAAGAACTATAGTAATTGATTCAAGGAAAAAGAAATAGATATTAAAAAGAGTCTAATAAAAGTGATAAAGGAAAAGTACCCAATAAACAAGAGGATAATCTAGTGGTCAAGAAATCCAAAAAACTGATTGAAAAATTAAAAAAGGAAAAAGAAGTCTCATAAATTTTAAAAATATACATATTTTTATGAACTATAGAGCCATTGTGAATTATATATACAACTATATTTTGTTTCGAACCACCACAAAGTATATATAGTAGTCTATAAGTAATAAAGGAAAAAAAAAATGTGTATTTCATTTATACATAGATCAAATTTGAAAGAGATTTTTTAAAAAAAATAAATTTTGTTCTATTATTTGATTGCTTTTTTCCCCTACATTGTACAATTATTAAGAAAAAAAAAAATGTAATAACTCCCAAGTTGAGCCTTAAAATTTGACTTTCTTTTTTATTAAAACTTTATTATCTTATTAAATGTTCATTCTTTGTATACTTAGGTAATCATCTATCTATCAAACATGATAGACATACATCTATGAAACATGACAAGTATATATCTATCAAACAAGATATACATCCATACATCAAACAAGATAGGTATAATGCTACGGTCAAAGTCTTATACTTAGAGACAATCTGTCGTTCTAAGTTTCTCTAGGGGTAGTCCATCACCCTAAGTCACTCTCTTTAAATACTACACTTCCTAATAGAAGTGCAACAAGGTTCGTCTTTAGAAGTACAAAATAAAACACAACCCAAATCTTGAAACTCGCCTCATAATTTTTACCTAAGGCCCACAAGGGGTCAAGCAAATCCATCCATTGGATTCTTCCAACTATATAGTGAATATATTTTATCTTGAATTTTTTAGAGATTTTATCCCTTCCCTTAATTGAGTAATTTTTTCTTGATTTATTAATCTTGTATTATTTATTAACTTAATCCTTTTCGAAGACTCCTTAAGTCCCATCCTTGAATGGTTGTGTATTGGGAAACATTCTTCGTTTCTTATAATGCTTGCATGCACTGCTTCCAAATGGGATCAATGTGTAACATATATGTAATTTTTTTTCTAATGTAAGTTTGGTATGAACTGTTTAAGTAGGTACACAACCCTTTTGAGGGCCTTTTCCCTAAACAATTCATGTGTGATTGCTAACCACGAAGGGAGGCTCATAAAATAATTAATCATCATGACCAATGTTTTTTTTTTTAAAATTCCATCTAAGTCCTAATCATATGATTAATGTCACCCTTGATTTGTGTTTAAAAAAAAAAAAAGTAAATAGCTACAGAGGGGCAACACCCTTGTATTAAAAAAGAAGGAGAATACAAGCCCTGATTCAATAAGAGTGGTAGGGGGAAAGAATCAGGAAGAAAACCCCCTACCATAGCCCTAATCCATGAAAAAGAGAAATCGACACAACACTGGATGAGGGCAACCATATGTTGACATCTTAAAGACCTCTTAAAGATGCATAGGTCATAAGACAAAAACAAACAATCTCAAAAGGTAGAGAGACCGAAGGGCTTAGAGTCAACCGGAGTCACAGAGAGTCATCAGAAGCATCTTCCATGAGCGCATTGGCTGCATCTAAGACAATAGGACATTTAGGGCCACAATTCGAATGAGCTGCTGATTCTACCTTCTCTTTAGGGAGTCAGTAGTCATTTGGATACCACTCTTCACCCAACCCAAACCCCCAGTCGTTTCCATCCACCAGATCACCATTCTCAAGGATCCCGGGGTCATTAGTTACTGCTAAATCTTCACCACAGAGAAAAAATGCCCTCCAATTCGACGTGAAACCACTTTGTATACCAGCCGCTTTCAGAAGGAACTCAATATTCCTGGAGATGATGGGCCAAGTTGCTTGGAAGGATGCAAAATCCAAAGAATTAACAATCACGAGCTTCTTTACCTCTGCTCCGTTGCTAAGTGACATGTAGTAGTTTTGGGGAAGCAAAATTATGAGATTGGCATTAATATTGTCCAGTACAACATATATTTCTCCTAGCAGGTGATGCTTGAACATCATCTGGGTTAGCAATTTTGCTTGCTGCTTACTAGTCCCCATGTAGATTAATATTGCAAGAAAAAAGGCTGGAATATCAGCATTGACTCTGTACCTGTGGTAAGCCATAAGAAATTCCTTTCCCAGGATCCTCTTTAAGTTGTGGAGAATGAGAGGATGTCGAGAGAAAAGGACCTCTTGAAGACGCTTGTCCGTGATTTCACCCAGGAAAGCCATTTGTCGACAAGTAGCTTTGAGGAGGATTGGAGTCTCCATATCGAGATGCCAAGAGGAAAGAAAATTATGGTGGAAAGAAGGGGTATTCCCTTATTAAATAGCAAGGAGTCGAACCAGAGAATACGGCATCCTGCATTTACATCTCCAATAAATGCCCACACGCATGAGCAACCGGTATCCGACTAAACATCTGCTCCAAACCTCCTCAACTTGATGTCGACCGACTTTAAGCATCAAGTGATCATAAACAAATCTTGAAGATACTGTCGTAATTGGATACTCAAGCACACTTGTATTAAATAGCCACGAGCTAAAAGTTGGCACTAATCAGTAGTGCTGACAATGCGTCACATCACGATGATAAGAGGAGACCATAACTGGTTAACAAGGCAACTGGTCAATCTTTCCACCGAAACCAAGACCAAAAGGTGGAGAGTGGGAGTCACGACTTACCAGGGAACAAAGCACCAGTTTGCTCCATAGCCAGAGGGGAAAAATAGAAACAGAGAGCGCGCACCTATCAGGAGACCCACCGGTACGCGCCACATTTCATAGGACCCAACCTAAGTGAGGAGAGCATGTCAATCGGCCCAATAGAAAACGACATCGGTGGATCTTCAGGGGGGGTCACTGAAGGTTATAGCCACTTTAGAAAGTCTATCGACTTCACCATTACCTTCTTTGTAGATATGGCTAACCTATAACTCATCAAAGGAAGCTAGCAGCACCAGGATCAGTTGAAGCCACTGGTTAAGGCACCAACAAGGGGTGCTAGTGCAACGGATCGCGTTAATGACATTTAATGAGTCACCCTCTAAATGAATTTTCTGCACCCCAAGCTCCTTCCCTAGCTAAAGACCTCTAAATGCCGCTCTGAATTCCGCTTCATTATTAGTAGCCACTCCAATCTTTTCAGAGATTTCTTTTATACAGAGACCATAAGAGTCCCTCAGAATGCAACCAATACCACTTTGGCTCGGATTGCCTGTAGAAGCACCATCAAAGTTTACCTTGCTCCACTCAACCGCTGGTGTGTCCCAAATCACCCCCACTCTTGGATTAGTCTGATCCACCGGAGAGCCCAGACCGAAAATCGGAGGGATGATTAGATTTGGAAGAGCCATCTTAATCTTACAATCCCAGTCCGTGAACAATTTTTTCTTAAGTTTTTTGGATTGGGCCGCCACATTCAGGAGCTCAATCAGGTGGTTCTCAATTTTCGCACAAAGAGACTGAGGGCCCATATATTTGCCCTGGAAGATTCTGCGGTTCCTTTCTTTCCAAATTTCCCAAATCAAAAGTGATGGGAGGATGAAGAGAAAATAAGAAAAAACCGCCTTTCCTACTGGTTTAGGCCATTGCAAAAACCAATTATCCAGCCCTTGTTGGCATTATAACAGACAATAAGAGATTGTTGGCATTTCAATAAGGATATTGAGAAGGTTGTTGATGATTATGGATAAAACTGATTAAGGATGTTTGCTGTCTTAATATTATTATTTTGTCATTGATGTCAAGAAATTGATTTTCTAATTCAGTATGATGTTGCCATATCTTAAGAAATATGATTTGATGAGTATAAAGATGTCGGTAAAAGACACAGAAAGAATGTGATGAATAAGGGGAGGAATAAGTTATTCAATGGGCAACTATTACCGAGTTAGATAATGATGAGATCATGATGTTTAGATTGTTTTGATATCCTTCATATGTTATTGTTTGTAAGGTTAATACTATACTATGTTACCGAGCAAAGAACCTAGTCAGTAAACCCTAAGGAACCTAGTCGGTAAACCCTAAGGTTATCGCTATCGATCAATGAAGGTGGAAGGTCTACCGAGTGAAGTTTAGTATTTACAGAGTTGCAACCGAGTTGTAACAGAATGCATTAAATGATTAAAAGCGTTATTTAATGAAGGAAGCTAATGAGCTGGAATTGATTAAATGATTGGTATGCCATGCATGAAGTTTGTTAAAGAATCTATGGCAATGGAAGATCGACAACAAGATCTACAGCTCAGATTGAACCGCAATACCTTAGCACAAGTTCCAAGGCGAGGTAAAACGTTTTCAGATTGAAGGATACATTGAACCTGGTCAAGTTTAAAGATCTGATGGCTATGATTGATCATGGGATATGTGATCAAGGATATTCAATGGTTAGCAAATTGTTTATAAATAAGGAACTGTTGATAAACAATGTATGCAGGCAAGTGTAAGCACATGGATGCTACATAGTGATTACCAAGCACATAAGCTTGAAAACCTGCTTGAATAACAGAGTAGAAAGCCCAGCAGAGGGACAAGATAAGTCCTATGACTTGATTGTTTTGAGCAAATAAGAATCTGCTTCAACATTTTAGATATGAAGTTGCAGATAGATTTTTATTACTGTTATTTTGTAAGTGACATAAAATCTCTTAACCGAGTGGACTTAACAGTCTTATATGTAAACCCTCTAGCAAGGTAACATTCTAAATGAGTGTTTGAAATCCTTTAACAAGGTCACTTCTAACAAGGTGAAGATCCTAACAGATCCGAGGGAAATCCCTTAACCGGGTCACATCTAGCAATGTGTTGGTAATCTCTAACAGGATTTGCTTTTAATCGAGCATACTCTAGAAGAGTATATTTCTTAGTGGGTCCAAAATCCCACAGTGGTTTTTCCCTATTTGGTGAATATGTTCTTGATTTGTCTTTATCTCTTCCATTGTCAATGGTTAGGTGCTAGGTGTAATGAAATCATTCTCTAGATAATATACAGCATATTCTCCAACTCCTAATAGGTGCAGCTTCATCCTTTTCTGCCATGTAGAGAAGCTTGACTTGTTCATCTTTGGTGCATCCCTCTTATACATCTTTGGATCTTTTCCTCAAGTACCTTTAAACTTTTTCTTCTGGAGTCCAAAGCTCTGATACCAATTGATAGTTCTGATACTAATTGTTAAGTACAGCTGCCAAGCTAACAATATGAGAGGGGGGGGTGAATCATATAAACTTAATCTTCCATAAAATCAACAGATTCAACCTCGGTAGCTTAAACAAATATATGTAATCAAAACTGTAAAACATGCAACCTTAAGAACACATAATCATAACAACACTCATAACACCAGATTTAATCTGTGTATGGCGGTGATGAATATGTTCAAAGAGCAAAAGTGGATAGTCTAAGAGGACAACTTGAATCTATGAGGATGAATGAAGGTGAGAACATAACCCAGTACAATACAAGACTACAGGAGATTGTCAATCAAATCAAAGGAGCAGGAGGAACCATTGAAGAAAAGGATGTCACAAGTAAGTTATTGAGAACCCTTCTACCTGCTTATGCAATCCGAGTCTCTGCAATCAATGAATTGAGGTCTATACCCAATATGCCAGTTTCTTTGGATGCTACTATTGGTAAGCTACATGCATTTGAGTTAAGTAACTTTGATAACAGTGGGTCTTCGGTAAATAAAATTGAGTCTGCATTTAGTTCTTTTCATCTTGATGAATTTGATGATTATAATGATAGAAAGTATAAGTATTCTGAAGGGAATCACAGTGGAGCAAGTGAAAGATTTCGCAAAAACATGGAGGAGGTACACAAACTTTATGAAGAAATCAGAAAGCAAGAAGAGTTTGAAGCACTATTAGCCAGAAGGCTAACGAGAGGGAAAGGTAAGTATAAAGGAAAGTTGCCTTTGAAATGTTTCAATTGTGATAAGATAGGACATATGGCTTCTAACTGTCCTGACAAAGATTCTACTGAAAAGAGAGATTACCGAGATGACAGACAGAAAAATAATCATTACAGAGGATACCGAGACTTCAGAAGAAGAGATAGAAAGTCATGCCTAATAGTCGATGAGGAATCAAATGATGATAAATCAGAAGAAATTGATACAGAGGAAGTAGTTCATGTGGCTATCAAAGATGGATCAGATGAAGAAAGGTATGAAGAAAAAGCCCTAATATCTCACATAAATACTAATGATTCTTGGATTATAGATAGTGGATGCTCACATCACATGACGGGTGATAAACTCAAGTTTGTTAAATTAGAAGATTATGATGGAGGTTATGTAAGATTTGGTAATGATGCACCATGTCTGGTAAAAGGTAAAGGATCCATAACACTTCTTGACAATGTTAAATGTAATGATGTTTATTGGGTTGAAGGTTTGAAATATAATTTGTTGAGTGTAACACAACTAAACAACACAGGTTACCGAATAGAATTTTAGAAAGGAATTGTCAAAGTTCATGACAAGCATGGAAAGTTAGCTGCTACCGGGACTCAAACAAACAGTAACACATTTCACCTTGACTCAACTCGGAATAATTGTCTTTATGCAAAGATAGATGATACCTGGTTATGGCATAAAATATTTTGTCATGTAAATTTTGATAATCTGATCAAAATAAGCAAGAAGCACCGAGTAAGAGGTCTACTGAGTCTTGAGAAACCTGAGAATGCTATGTGCCGAGGATGCCAGATGAGTAAGATGACAAGATCAAGCTTTACAAGTAAGTCCTACATTTCAAAAGGAATTTTAGATCTAGTTCATACTGATCTTTATGGTCCTATGAAAGTTCAAAGTTATTATGGTGATAAATATTTCATATTATTTGTGGATGATTATTCAAGGATGATGTCAGTTATGTTTTTAAAAGAAAAATCAGAAGCTTTTCAAATGTTTAAATGGTACAAGGCAAGAGTTGAAAATGAAACAGGAAGACAACTGAAATGCCTTAGATCTGATAGAGGAGGAGAATTCACTTCTGATGAATTTAACTTATTCTGCAATGATCATGGTATAAAGAGGCAAGTATCTGCACCGAGAACACCTCAGCAAAATGGGATAGCTGAGAGAAGAAACATATCTATTGTGGATTGTGCTAGAACCCTGATGATTGAAAAGAAAGTGCCACAAACATTTTGGAGAGAAGCAATCAGCACTGCAGTTTATACCCTGAACCGAGTTCAATTGAAGAAAGGAACTATGAAGACACCTTATGAGATCTGGTATGACAAGAAACCAAATGTAAGTTACTTTAAAATCTTTGGAAGTAGATGCTATGTTCACAAAGATGACATAAATGGAAAGTTTGATCAGAAAAGTGAAGAAGGAACATTTCTTGGTTATTCTTCTAGAAGTAAAGCATTTAAATGTCTGATCAAATCATTTAATAAAATAGTAGAAAGTGCAAATGTGAAAATTGATGAATTTGCCAAAAGAAATGATGAAGAAAATTCTAAGGAACCAGAAGATTATGAAGAATTTGTCTATGTTCAATCGAGAAGTCCTACCGAGAAAGCTGCTTAAGAAAATGAAGATAATGTCCAGTTACCGAGTGATGAAGAAGATCAATCAGAACCTACCGAGCCTATATTAGCCAAATATGTCAGAAGACATCATGCAAAAAGTCAAATTATAGGAGATAATGATGATCTAGTGATGACAAGGAACAAACTGAGACATAACACATGTTTGATATCTAAATTTGAACCGAGAATAGTGAAAGAGGCATTTAATAGTGAAGATTGGGTAAATGCTATGACAGAAGAGATTGATCAAATCAAGAAGAATGACACATGGACACTGGTCCCAAGACTGAAGGACAAAAATGTAATCAGTACAAAGTGGATTTTCAGAAACAAGCTGAATGAAAAAGGTGAGGTCATTCGAAATAAAGCAAGACTAGTTTGCAAAGGTTATGCTCAAGAAGAGGGAATTGATTATGGTGAGACTTTTGCACCTGTGGCAAGACTTGAAGGAGTAAGAACATTGTTGGCATATGCTACTTACAAGAATTTCAAAGTATATCAAATGGATGTCAAATCTGCATTTCTGAATGGTATATTAGAAGAAGAAGTTTTTATTGAACAACCTGAAGGATTTGTTGAAGGAGAGAATAAAGATCAGGTATGTAAATTGAACAAAGCATTATATGGTTTGAAACAAGCACCTAGAGCATGGTATGAAAGTTTGCACTCTTATTTAATCAAGATTGGTTTTATAAGGACAAGTGAAAACAACAATATGTACATGAAGAATGATGAAAATGGAATACTGATCTCAGCTATATTTGTTGATGACATTATATTTTGTGGAAATGACTCTTTATGCAAGAACTTTGGAAATGAAATGAGTAAAGAATTTGAGATGTCATTAATCGGTGAGATAAAGTATTTTATAGGTTTACAGATACTGCAAATGAAAGATGAGATTTTCATTACTCAATCCAAGTACATAAAGGAAATCTTGAAGAAATTTGGAATGGAGGACTCAAAACCAGTAAGTACTCCTATGACTACCAACTATAAATTATCAAAGAATGATGAATCTACATCTGTTGATGAGACACTTTACCGATCCATGATTGGAAAGCTACAATATGTTGTTCACAGTAGGCCAGACATAGCACATGCAGTAGGTATAGTTGCAAGATTTTCTGCAGATCCCAAGGAAACACACATGACAACAATCAAGAGAATTTTCAGATACCCGAGAGGCACTGAAGATTATGGCTTAGTATATGAAAAGAAGAATGATTTTGATTTAAAAGTTTATACTGATGCTGATTGGGCAGGCAACATTGATGACATAAAAAGCACGAGTGGAGGAGCTTTCTTTTTAGGAGAAAGACTAGTGAGTTGGCTTAGCAAGAAACAAGGATGTGTTTCACAGTCAACAACAGAAGTTGAATACGTTGCTACAACATTGAATTGTACTAATATAGCATGGATCAAACAACTGTTGGAAGGTATAAATGAGAAAGTTACCGAGCCAGTAACTATATTCTGTGACAATACTAGTGCCATTAATTTCAAAGAATCCTGTTATGCACTCTAAGACAAAGCACATCTCTATCAAATATCATTATCTTAGAGGAGAAGTTCAAGAGAAGAAAGTGGTGTTGGAGTATGTTAGCACAAAGGAACAAATAGCAGATATCTTCACCAAGCCACTGCCAAGGGACACTTTTGAGTATCTCAGAAGCAAGTTAGGGGTCCTACCCCTGTCTTCTACTCACTGACCGAGTTCGGTGAAAGCATCAATTCGATGAATCTACATAATATTATGTGTGGATTGATTCTTATTTACACACTTTAGGAGATTTTCTCAAGCTGTGCAGGAAACAAATACAGGGAACAAGAATTGAAGACATAATGCTTTGACTGAGACTGAGTTGACACATAACAACAAGGAATTCACTTCTCAGCGGAAGAAATCATGTTTTAGTTCTTTACTTTTTGGCATTGTTGTCAAAGGGGGAGAAGACTAATGTATGGGGGAGAAGTGTGATGACAGGGGGAGAGCATTTCAAAATCTCACAACAATCTGAATCCAAATCAATTAGGTCAAATCAATTGGTTTTTCCATCAATGCCAAAGGGGGAGATTGTTGGCATTATAACAGACAATAAGAGATTGTTGGCATTTCAATAAGGATATTGAGAAGATTGTTGATGATTATGGATATAACTGATTAAGGATGTTTACTATCTTAATATTATTATTTTGTCATTTATGTCAAGAAATTGATTTTCTAATTCAGTATGATGTTGCCATATCTTAAGAAGTATGATTTGATGAGTATAAAGATATCGGTAAAAGACACATAAAGAATGTGATGAATAAGGGGAGGAATAAGTTATTCAATGGGCAACTATTACTGAGTTAGACAATGATGAGATCATGATGTTTAGATTGTTTTGATATCCTACATATGTTATTGTTTGTAAGGTTAATACTATACTATGTTACCGAGCAAAGAACCTAGTCGGTAAACCCTAAGGTTATCGCTATCGGTTAATGAAGGCGGAAGGTCTACCGAGTGAAGTTTAGTATTTACCGAGTTGCAACCGAGCTGTAACATAATGCATTAAATGATTAAAAGTGTTATTTAATGAAGGAAGATGATGAGCTAGAATTGATTAAATGATTGGTATGCCGTGCATGAAGTTTGTTAAAGAATCTATGGCAATGGAAGATCGACAACAAGATCTACAACTCAGATTGAACCGCAATACCTTAGCACAAGTTCCAAGAAATGTATGCAAGTTCCAAGGCGAGGTAAGACGTTTTCAGATTGAAGGATACATTGAACTTGGTCAAGTTTAAAGATCTGATGGCTATGATTGATCATGGGATATGTGATCAAGGAGATTCAACGGTTAGCAAATTGTTTATAAATAAGGAACTGTTGATAAACAATGTATGCGGGCAAGTGTAAGCACAGGGATGCTACATAGTGATTACCAAGCACAGAAGCTTGAAGACCTGTTTGAATAACAGAGTAGAAAGCCCAATAGAGGGACAAGATAAGTCCTATGACTTGATTATTTTGAGCAAATAAGAATCTGCTTCAACATTTTAGATGTGAAGTTGAAGATATATTTTTATTACTATTATTTTGTAAGTGACAGAAAATGTCTTAACCGAGTGGACTTAACAGTCTTATATGTAAACCCTCTAGCAAGGTAACATTCTAAATGAGTGTTTGAAATCCTTTAACAAGGTCACTTCTAACAAGGTGAAGATCCTAATAGATCTGAGGGAAATCCCTTAACCGGGTCACATCTAGCAATGTGTTTGTAATCTTTAACATGATTTGCTTTTAACCGAGCATACTATAGAAGAGTATATTTCTTAGTGGGTCCGAAATCCCACAGTGGTTTTTCCCTATTTGGGTTTCCACGTTAAATCTGGTGTTATGAGTGTTGTTATGATTATGTGTTCTTAAGGTTGCATGTTTTACAGTTTTGATTACATATATCTGTTTAAGCTACCGAGGTTGAATCTGTTGATTTTATGGAAGATTAAGTTTATATGATTCACCCCCCCCTCTCATCTTGTTAGCTTGGCATCTGTACTTAACAATTAGTATCAGAACTGTCAGCCCTGCTGGGAAGGGGCCGAATAATCTCAGTTTTTCCATGAAATACCACCAACAATGACTGGAGAATTTGCAATGGAGAAGAAGATGATCAACAGTCTTTTCCCAATCTAGACATAACAAACATCTACTGGGACCATTGATACCCATTGAATGGAGCCTTTCTTGGGTTAAGATTTTCCTCTGGCAGGCCAACCAGGCAAAGGAACCCGCTTTGGGGAGGAGGTGTTGATTGCAAAATAGATTAACCGACTAGTCTTTTTTGTCTATAGTCGCTTCTTTCAGCTTGTAGCCAAAGCATACCTTGTATTTTCCATCAGAGGAGCCGCACCACCTAATAATATCCTTATCAGGGGAAGGGAAAATAGTTCTTTTGTTGAGAATGTCAGTAAATAAGTCTTTCTGAAACTGATCCAAGTCCAGCTCGTCCAAGGAGTTCCATTTCCATTTAGAAATACCATTTTTTAGGATCGGATAACCATAATCACAGATATTATGCCCCCAAAGGCAACAAGTTACCTCCATAACACGATGTAGAGCGGGGATGTGACATAGAGCAGCTTCACCCGACCAAGAATCAAACTAAAAGGAAGCATCCTTGCCATTTCTGACCTCCCAGGTAACTTGATCGCTTATGATATCCCTACTGTCCAAAATGAAATTCCAGATAGCCGAACCCCTGGGAGGGTTATTGATAGTCAGAATCCAGTTAGTTTCAAGGGAGTCCAGATATTTATGTTTAAGGAGTCTTGCCCTTTTTTGCTTCCCACCGCTACAAATTTCCCAAACCAGTTTAGCACCCATTGCTAAATTCATAATTGATATTTGGCGAATACCGACACCACCTGCCATTTTTGGTTGATAGATCTTTTTCCAAGCTATCAGGGGAAATTTACCTTTATCATCCGACCCATTCCAAAGGAAATTTCTCATTAGAAAAATCAATTCTTCTTCAACTGCCACTGGTAATCGTAGGCAAGGCATAGAAAAAAACGGTAGCGCTGAGAGAACCGACTTTATCATAGTGAGTTTCCTAGCAGAAGATAACCACTTGCCTTTCCAAGTTGCAAGCTTGGATTGCACTTATCAATGAGGTGCTTCTAGTAGTGAGCTCAATTACTACCAATGAAGAGCGGGGTACCAAGAAATTTCCCAGGGAAATTAGCAACTCTAAGATTGAGAATCCTTGATAATACTGTTTGCAAGTTGAGCGGAGTGTTGACGAAAAACACTTCATATTTGTGCCAGTTGATTTTCTGTCCAGAAGCCAAACAGTAGTCATCAAGGCAAGTTTTGATTGATCTGACTTCCCACCTATAGGCTGATCCAAATAGAATGGTGTCATTAGCAAACTGAAGATGGGTCATTTTTTCAACCCCTGTTGCCACATTAAATCCTATCCAATGTCCATTTTGCTGGAGAGCTCTTATGGATCGACCTAAGGCTTCAACCATTATGATAAACAAAAAGGGTGATAATGGATCACCTTGTCTAATACCTCTTGTCGAAGAGAAGAAACCGTGGGATAAACCATTGACCAGAACCGAGAATTTGGGGAAGAGAGACAACTTGTGACCCAAGTGAGCCATTCCTTGTAGAAACCAAATTTATTGGGAACATCAAATAAGAAATCCCTGTCCACCATGTCATAAGCTTTTAGGATGTCCAACTTTAAAATCATACATGAGTCCTTGGTTTTCCTGGCTGTGTGGAGTGTTTCATGAGCAACAATGATACCTTCTACAATGGATCTTCCAGGGGCAAACCCGCTTTGTTCCTCTGATATGATGTGCATCAGGAGGGGCTTCAATCTGTTAGTTATGATCTTTGTTACAATCTTATATACAGTATTGCATAGAGCGATAGGCCTGAAGTCACTCATCTATTGTGGGTTCTGCTTCTTCGGGATTAGAGTCAAAAAGGTGTGATTGATGGCCCCTAACATAGTCATCTTCTTTCTTGATTCTTCTACAACAAGGTGTAAATCTTGAGCAATGATATCCCAGTAATGATGGAAGAATGCGATAGGGAAGCCATCCGGGCCAGGAGTCTTATCTGGTTTCAACTGGAAGGTGGTTTTCCTTACTTCATCAATAGAAATGGGCGTACAAAGAGATGTATTTTGATTAGCAGAAATGATGGATGGGATTGAGTTCAGAATTATGGCTTTTGCTTCATGATCGACTTGACGATCACCATTCAACAGAGAGTCAAAGAAACTTGCAACTTCCTGCACAATGTCCTCGTAATTCCTGACAGTGACACCATCCGATCTCATAATCTTCGATATTCTATTTCTATTGCGATTGGCAATGGCCGACCGGTGGAAGAATTTGGTGTTTTTATCTCCTTCCTTTAACCATAACTCCCTTGATTTTTGCCGCCAGTGGATTTCTTCACATCTAAGGATTTCATTTAAGTCAGATTTGAGAGAATTTTCTTTGATGAATAGCTCCTCAGTCATTCCTGAAGACGTAATAGAGTTGGTTAAATATGCCAGTTCCGCCATAGTTCTTAATTTCTCCATATGAATATTCTTGAAGTGGTTATTATTCCATTCCTTGATCTTAACCTTAATATGCTTTAGTTTTTTATTGAGAATGAGAAGTCTCGAATGATTCCTAAATATTGGCTCATTCCACCAAGCCGCTATTAGATCATGTAGTTCAACCACTCTGAGCCACATTTTCTCAAACCAGAACGAAGTACCTACCTTCGCTTGAGCCAAGGCGACCTCCAGACAGATCGGGTAGTGATCTGATCCAGTGAGTGATAGAATCGATGATTCTAAGGCTAGATTTTGGCCTAGCCAATCGCCAGAAATAAAGAACCGGTCAAGCCGCTCAACAATATTAGAGAAGCACAATCTCCGGTTCGTCCATGTGAAAATTCCATTTTTCGAAGCAATGTCTAAGAGGTGATTCTTCTCAACAAAGTCCAAGAAGTCTTTTTGGGACGTACTAGTCCTTTGAATACCCCCACTTTTCTCAGTGTCAGAAAGGATGGCATTAAAATCCCCAGCTACCACACAACTACCATCGGTAATATTGTTTAGCTTAAAGGATAGGAGATCCCAAAGAGCCCTCTTATCACCAGCAGAAGAAGGTCCATACACATTGAAGAGATTGATGTTCTCATTTCGTCCAAGAATAGTGACCAAGCAATGTTGCCAATAATTATCTTCTCCCACAAGTGAGATCTTAACATTCAAGGGGTTCCAAATAATTCCCAAGCCACCGGAAGCTCCATCCGATTGCCTAAAAAACCCATTCCACTGTTTCCAAACTCTCATTTTGGCCTCAATCTCAACCTTGCTCCATTTAGTTTCTTGTAATAGCCAAATATCTCCTTTGGTGTCATCAATCTAGCGCTTAATCAAGCACCATTTGTCAGGGGCATTGATGCCCCTGACGTTCCAAGAAAAGAGTTTTTGACTCTTGGGGAAGGGCAATTCCCTTCCCTAAATTAAGTTTGGTTTGACCACAGGTAGCACTAGCTACTGCTAGCATGACTTTTTTAGACTTGCGCCCCCGCACACCTTTTGGTTCAAAATTTGGTTTATTAATATTCGAATCTAATTTTCCAAAACCGTTTAAGGAACCCTCCATTATAAGCTCCGAGTTAGGTTCAAAGTCCTCCTCCCCCTTGGAGTAGGAGGTAGGAGGTTTTAATTTCGCCATCTTCAAGATCAATACCTATCTGAGAGCTAGTCTGTCCTCCCAGCACCCCTATAGTGTTATTCTCCATATCCTGAGAGGGTGAATTTCCATCTTCAATTTCCAATTGAATCCTAAGCACAAAGGGGGAGGGTGGAAGAGAGTCCGCAATCTTGGATTCAGTGTCTGCCTGTAGGGATTTGGTATTCTCCAACAATGTGAGAATATCTTGTTGGGTCTCGATTTGACCAGAGGAGGGGGGAACTATGATCAAAGGGGTTGCCTCTGTTAGCGTGACATTCTCCTTCTCAAGAGTATCATTGCAAAGGGCATCCCCAGAGTCATCGGTAATGAGAGGTTCCTGTTGCAGTTTAACCTCAATAGGAGATTGCATACATGAATAATTTCGTTGTATCGAAGCCGATACATCACAGCTAATACCAGAGTGATCCAAGGAGAAGCATTTAGGACAAATGTGCAGTTGATCTTCCCTACCAATCTTTTGAATCCAGATCTTTCCAGCCCCAATAATTCTTACTTCGCCAGGGATCTTGTTGACTTGATTTGTGCTAATACAAATTCTGAGAAAGCTTCCCCATAGTTTATCTTCCAAGATATCATCAACTGATACAAAGGTACCAAGGTTTTTGCATATGTCCTTAATGACATCAATGTGCCAATAATCTGAGGGACAATTATATAGTCTTATTCATACCTTGCTATCGGGCAAGACATATGTCCGAGGATTGAAATTGGGCTGCCAATCGATGATGTGAACTTCAATGCCATCTAGGATATATGGACCTTTGTTTTTAGCTTGCCATTGCTCCTTATTGTTCATAAATTCAATCATATAGAAATCATTCGGGACAATATTAATATTAATATCATTTCCTCACTGTGCTCTACACTAGGATTCAAAGCTGTCCTTAACCCGCTTTCCACCACCCCACTCGATAAAAAGGCAAGACTCAAGCAAATTTGACTGAGCATAATTAATTTTATTCTCATCCAGGAAGATAGTGGGTCTTAGGGTTTTACTTACCGGTTTATGAAAACAGGGCCGCTGAGAGAGGGAGCCCGCTCTCCAAAAATCTGGGCGTCTTTCCTGATTCGGTCGAGGGTTTCGATTAATCGAAGGGTAGTTAGATCTCCAAAACCTTGCTTGATCCACCTTAGAATTTCCTTGCCTGAAGCGCCCATTCCATTTTTGGAAATTACCGTGATCAGTCCAGGGAGCCAAAAAAGAGTCGGTATAAGGGATGTTTCTCTCGGGTGGTGCATGGGAAGTGTTAGGTTTAGGCGGTGGATGCCAGTTTCTGAGGCCCTCGGATACAAGATGGTTAGCCTTGCAGAACCAACCTTTATTGTTCCAACTGAAACCATTCTCCTTCCCTTTGTGCAGGTCAATAGGGCACAAATTACCACTTGAGTAGGGATTTCCATGGTTTAACCGCATATTGGAATGTTTGGAGCCCTGAAACCTATCTATTACCCCTGCTTTGTCCGGTTCCTGGACTGCTTGCATTCAACCAGTCTTAATGGGGAAAGAAATGTCCGCTTCATTGCTCCATGACCCAACTTTCATGGACTAGGAGCCAGAATACCTTGGATTGGTGACCCTGTTCTGTTCGCCAGCGCCACTCTTGCTATTGTCTAGTGCTGCCATTTCGCTCCGAAAATCCGTTGGCTTACATTTATTCACCCTTGATTTGTGTGTTAAAATTTATAAGAAAATGTTTTTATTTTAATTCAAATCATAATGTACACAACACAAGAATCACACTGGAGTTTTTTATGTTTGCACTAAAGTATTCAGAGTTCACTAAATTTATCTTTTTAATTAGCGATCCAAGGGGGATTTCCCATCCCTTGGATTTTATCATCATGATGTTGCTTGTTACTTCCCAAAAATTTATAAGGATGATACCACATAAGTCGCTATTGCAACTATGTTAGGCTATAATTGCAATAGCTCAAAGCATGACAACAATACCTATAAATATGAATCAAAGACACTATTGATACCGAACACTACTAATTTAAGTTTCATGTCTTGTTTAAAGTTTCCTAGATATAAAATTAATTACCAATGCTAAATTCTTCCATAAAGTGATTTACTTTAATTTATATTGAAACTAATTACTTTTTTTGATAAATACTATTAAATTAACCTTAACCAAAAATCAGATCAAATATTAATTAAAATTTTAAAAGAAAGTTTTTAAAGAAACTAAAATAGTTTCTTATTTGAAATTTAAAAGCAAAATCTGCACTTTTATAAAAATTAAGAGTTTTTTTTTAAATTAAGACTTTTAAGAAAACTATTTTTTTTAAATATTTTTTTGAAAATAAATTGAACTTCAAAATAATTACTTTTCAAGACAATTTAAAATATATATTAATTACTTTGGAAATATTAACTAATATAACATAACCTTGATTTTGATTCTAAATAGATTAGGAAAATAACATCATAACTACTTTGCCACATCATTCTTGTAGTGATTGGACCACTCTAAAATAGTTGGTTTCATGAGTTGCATAAAGAATTCATGACAAAAGTTGACATTTAATGCGTGAGATAATATTATATTTTGTCATGCTATACGACAACTTTTGGGATATGTAGGAGTTGGAGAAATGGTACAACACTTCTTGTTCAAACTCTTATCACTATGTATTCAATAGTGGCGTGTCCTTCATTTTTGCACCACATGCATCAAATTCAATTTATATTTATTGGTCATTTGTCCTATTTGTTCTTCAAATTCACAAATTATACCATGTGAAGTTTCAACAAGCATCTCCAAGTTCAATGGTCTTGGGAAAACTTGGTTCATCATCATCTAAATGTATATATGCAAGTTTAGCAATGTTGAAAATATTGTGACAATTTTTGATAGGCTTTCTCATATCCATCTTTAAATGACACTTTCACATTTGTACCACCTCATTTGTGCATGGTGTTCCTTCAAGGGCCCCTTTTCTAGACTATTGCTAGCATAACTTCTTTCCTTTTCTTACAATTTTCTCAATGTTTACTGCACTTGATACTATTGATGTCATCATCTTTGCATTCTTATCCATGAACAACCCAAGCCTTTCTCCTTGCACCTCATAGTTCAATAAATGGATTACTACACAAGAAGTGTTTCAACATACTCTTCTACCAACATCTTTATCCAAAGTGATATTTATTTAAATAATTTGACATAAATTAGTCAAAAACTTGCAAAAGCTTCTTCAACCAACAAGAAGGTTGATATCATATTGAAGGCTTTAACTAAGTTATTGAATCAATTGTCCAAGCAATTAACTACTAGTGAATTTTTGGTATATCTCTTTATGCATGATTTGCCAAGACATTATTCTAAACACTATAGACTCTTATTTAAAGAAAGTCCCAATAATAGAACCAAAATGTTAACCATTGTACTTGTGATTATTAGACTCAAATTTATTGTGGTTTACTCATCCTTATAGCTTTTGCACATTGTCTTATAGTCACAAGTCTCACTTGAAGAGTGAGAAGAGTTCATTACTTTGTATAGACTCATATACTAAACATAAGAACCAACACGTATAACCAAGACTTAGAGCTTAACCATAACTATTTCATATAAAATTATTCTTAGCAAACTAGCATATGCCCACCATATTGGTTAGAAGACTGCATTTACTTGAATAATTTATATTAAAATTTTGTTGATTTCTCTTCACTGAGTAAAAATACAAAACAAGGTTAAATGGGTACTCTTGCTTCAATGCTCAAAGTTGCATGAACAATTAAACATGTACAAAGTCGCATGCAAGAATGTTATTGCTCAAATTTGTGTGCTAAGATAAATCATAAACAAATATGCATGTAGGATTCAACTTATTTCAAAAGCATGTGAGTGTCCCTTAGTCATGCCAACACTATAAAATATCTTTTCAACTTGTTGGCTACCCAAATATTTCCCTTCTACCACCTTATTCCATTCCAAATTACTTTTCTTTACATACCCTCTATATTATCTTTTCTTTAGTAGGTCTATCCCCTTCATACCATCATTGATCATAAGTCAAATTTACAATATTTTAAAGCTATTAGGGATATTCCACATTCCCCTTGTCCCTATGGACAAAAACATTTTAAAAAGAATCTTTGTCATGCTTCAATTACTTGGTGCCTAGAATTAATATATCAAATATATTAAAATTTCTTCCAAGACATGCTTTAATTAATTGACTTGTTCATACTAAGGTAGGACATTTTCCTCTATATGTTATCAATTGACTTGAACATGGTCAAACACTCCTTAACACTCCTTTTAAATTCACATGCATGCTTCCCTCCATCATACTTATTCTAATGTAGATACTTGGTAGCTCAAAACTTTTGAACTCCAAAATTATGCAATTTTTTTATTAACTCAATGAGTAAAATTAAAGAAAAATTTCTCTCTGCTAAAATTTCATACCTATATCAATTTTATAAATATCCAATATTTTGACAAAAGTAGGCTTCCTTAATGGTTAGAGCCCCTACCATAAGAACATCTAAAATAAAATAAAATTAGATACATTGAAGTAATTTAGACGATTATGTATAGACCTTTTATTCTTCTTTTTCTTGCTCATTGCTCATCTTTTATTCCTAAAGCTTCTACAATCACAATGAATAGTTAGAGAGAGGATCTACATCCCTTAAACCCTTTGGTGCATTAAGAAAATGCGTTAAGAGATTAGATCTCCATGTCTCGAACCCCATGCTACATGAAAATATCCAATTAGCAAGTTATTAATAAGAATTTTAAATTTACAAATTTATGTAACTTCCATTCGAATCTTGTGCAATACTATATTTCTTTAATATTTTGATTAATATTTTCTAATTTTTGTATCATAAGTTTGCTCATATCTAACTTTATTGTCCTTTGACATTATTGTAAATTGAATAAATATTTTCAAGAGCTAGCAAGACTCAATCTAATATTTGTCTTCCCCACACAAGACTTTATGTTTTTATTTAGTGATCATGTGTAATAATTTTTCAATTTATTTGTCATTACTCATCTCATTATCTTATAAATTGTAATAGATTGGTTTGAAAGTATTAAAGATTAAAAAAAACTTAAGAGGATTATAGTTGGCAAAGTATTTTTCAATTCTTTGAAAATTGATTATTTCTTTGTAGATTACTCTTTCACTTATATTACTTCCAAGTTTCACAATACATTGTAATATGTGAAAGAATTATGTTTGATATCCATCCTGACTTGAATTTTTTTTTGCACCTAGACTTGCCACTTCCTTTCTTTTTTTAGATCCACTTGCACTAATAGTATCAAATACTTAAATTTCTTATTATTTTTTCTTTAATACAAATATGACATATTTATTAGCCCTTCTTTTTGTTCTTTATGACCTTAAACAATTGCCTTTTCTAAATTATTTGTTATAATATTTTTTAGTAAAATTCATTAAAAAAATCACCTCTCCTTCCAACATTCTAAAAGACTTCTATTTTCTAAATAAAACACATTTTTCTCAATGCCCTTTCGACCATCTTGTAATTATGTTCTGTTGGTGTAAATAATTATTCATCATGGATATTATTACACTTACTTAAGTTTACTTAGGATAATGCATTTCATAGTAGTTTGGATATGAGACACTTGGGTGTTTGTGCCACATTGGGATAGTGTGTGTAGGAGAAATTCCACCTCTTATGGTGTTGATCTTGTTATTACACTATCATATCCACTTATTGTGGAGTGATAATTCCACCTTCAGTGGGTGATCCACCTCATGTGGAATATTATATTATTTCTCCTACCTACCCACACCTATTTCCTACCTACCCTTGTTTCTTATTGAGCCACATGTCATGTTTGTGTGCTCATACATATCCCTAGCCTTGCCTATATAAGCAGGCTCATCTACATTGTATGTAACAACTAGATAATCCAGTTGATTATTGATCATTTTTCTATTGATGAGAATACAGTTTATTCTTGTCCCATATTATGTCTCTATCTTGTACATTTCAATGACTTCTTGATCTTGGCAAAATCCAACATGGTATCAGAGCTATTGGAGTCTCATTGATTCGTCTTGAAGAGGCATTATTGTGACGTCAAGAGGCAGATCTGAGGAGCATCGTCATTTGGAGGCGTCCTAGACCAGATCCGACCTCGCCATTGCGTCCGGAAGGCCGTTTCCATGAATTTTGGTTATAAAGTTGGCCTATTTTGGTGAGGAAAATTTTTTTCCCCAATTTTGCTTATCGTACGGATTTTTCGAATTTTATATAATTTTTTCAAAAAAAAATTTCATTTTTCCTGAAATTCGTATTCGAAAAAAAAAATCGAAAAAATTGAAAAAGCAAATCAAAAAGTTGAAAAAAAAAAAAAAAAAATCAAAAATTTGATTGGGGGGTCCGCAGACCCCCCCCGTGCTCCGTACGTACCTGTTTTTTTTGCAGAAACCGTACCTGTGTCTGCAGTCGCATCCGCGTGCAGCGCCCGTACCAGCTCCTTCCGCCGGCACCTCCGCTCCAGAAACTCCCGCGAGCGGCACCTTCCCTGCACGTCCGAGCACCTCCTCCCGGACACCGGCGCCGCTTCCACCTCGCACAGATCTCCGGCACCTCCCGCGTCTCTGGCTCCGGCAGCGGCTACTCCGGCGCCCTCGGCTCCGCCCGGCAGCACCATCTGCTCCCTCCGCTCCGACTCTTCCGACTCCGCCTCGGCCCTCGCCTCCGCAGCTCCCCCGGCGCCTCCCGGACTCTGCCTTCCGCTCCGCCGAAGACAGCGCTCCGGCGTCCACGCTCACAGCACCAGCACCGAGCTCCTCCGCTGCTCCACCACTCCGCCACGCAACCTGCACAGTCAACTCAGCCACGTGGCAGCACAGTCGGACCTTCCGTACAACGCCACGCGTCAAATCCGTACGGCCACATCAGCAGCCACATCGCCCTGCCACGTCATCATTCCGTACAGTACGGAACGTACAGTCAGCATGCCACATAATCTGTCCGTACGGTACAGACGCCCAGTCAGCCAGGCAGCGAAGTTTTGGTGACGATCATACGACCGTCAAATTTAACACAGTGAATTGCTGACGTCAGCGCCACATCAGCAGGGTTTGAAAATTTTTTGACCCCTTCTCATTTGCATTTTTGATTTTGCAGTTCAACTTCAAAAGGCCATAACTTGCTCATTTTTGCTCCTTTTTGGGTGCAATTTTTTTTGAAATGGGCTAGAATTTCGTGCTCTCCGCAGTGGTGAAAGAATTTTTTGATTTTGATGCACGGATTTTTCAGAAAATGCAGTTTTTGGTGACTGTCCCTGAGTAATCCCAGTTTTTGCAACTTCAGAGGCTTCGTTTGGGGTCATCCGACCTCCTTTTCAGGTGCCGTTTTTTTTGAAAGTGCGTATTTTTTTGTCTACTTTCACATGATGCTATCAGATTGATGTCATTGTAAGTAGAAATTGTACTTTCAGATTTAGGCCATTTTTGGCTCTTTTGGTACTTGTATATTTGCTTGAATCTCAGTTAGATTCATTGCACTATTGATTGAAGTCTCTTGTATCTCATTTGAGAAGTTGTAAAATTTGCATCATAAGCCCACTTTGCCTTGTTTTGCAAGTGGCTCATTGTAATCGCACTAAGTATAAAGTGCCAAAATCATCACTTTTGGGGGGGTACTTTGATTGATTGAATTTGGGGGGTGTCTCTTGTGGTTTTGTGCTCTTGTGTTCCTTCCTTTTTGCTGCTATGGGTTCTTCTAAGTTTCCTCTCTTAACTCCACATAATTATGCTACTTGGAAAATTGATGCATGGAGTAAACTTATGGAAAAAGGACTCACTCATTACATTGATGGAACTATTGTTGCTCCAGCTGATCCTAAGACTGATCCAGTTGGTCACTTAGATTGGCTCACTAAAAATATCATGGCAATTGGTACCTTAAGAAAGTATGTATCAAAGGATCTCATTTTTCATATTGAGAAATGTACTCTAATCAAGGATGCTTGGCAAAAGTTTCAAGACTTGTATGGTCAAGTTGATGAGATTAGGGGATATCAAATTGATAGTGATCTCACCATGTTAGATCCCAAGAACTTTGATACTATACAAGATTATGTCACTAAGGCAAATGAGTTGAGGGCACAACTCAAAGATTGTGGCATTGATAAAAAGGATACTCAATTGATATTCAACTTGATAGGGAAGCTTCCACAAGAATATGCAGCATTTGTTTCTAGTTTCCAAACTCATAGAATGACAATGGGTTCAAGCTACAAAATGCCTACATTTGATGCTTTCAATGAAATGTTGATGATGGAACAAACTAAGTTGATAAGCATGGGCATTCTTAAGGCTTCTTCTAAGTCTCAAGCATTAGTGGCAAATCAAGGGAACAAAGGAAATCAAGGAAAGGACAACTCAAACAAGAAGAAATGGCAATCAAAACCTAAAGAAAAAGCACAATCTTCTCCACAACAAGGAGATTCTTCCAAGAAAGATAATTCACCAAAGAGAGAAAGACCTACTTGTGCTTATTGTAAAAAGATTGGTCATGAGGAACATCATTGCCATACTAAGAAG
The DNA here is from genome assembly GCF_030272615.1 of Cryptomeria japonica. Taxonomy (NCBI): domain Eukaryota; kingdom Viridiplantae; phylum Streptophyta; class Pinopsida; order Cupressales; family Cupressaceae; genus Cryptomeria; species Cryptomeria japonica. The sequence goes on from NC_081413.1 coordinate 274,306,803, forward strand.
ATTGATGAGCTCACACATATCATCAAAAAGCATAACATTGATTTGCCTAAAGTCTACAAGAAGGATGATTCATCAACTTCCACTTCCTCACATTCAAAAGGAAAAGGGCAAGCATTCATGGCTTCTACAAGTGGAAAGACTCACTCTTTTGGAACAAGAAAAGGACAAGCTCTATGTGCTACAACAAATCATACTTCAGAGAGATGGCTTCTAGATTCAGGGGCTTCTCATCATATGTCATCTTCACAATCTATGTTCTCTACATTTGAGCCTTGCACCATGCCACAGATTTTGATGGGAAATCATACATACATGGATGTGATTGGGAAAGGATCTATTGACATTGGGGATAACTCCTTCAATGATGTGTTGTGTGTACCCCACTTGACAAACAATCTCCTTTCTATCTATCAAATCACACATGGCACAACTAAGAGAGTTGTGGAGTTCACACCTGACTCAGTTTTTATTAGAGACATGGAGACTAGAGCTATCATTGCAACTGGGGTGGTTGATCATGCATCTCGGTTATACTCCTTTTCAGATTTTGTTGATGATGATGATTTCACATTTGATGATTCTACACATGATGATCACACTTATTGTGATGATTCAGATTTTGAGGAGAACTTTGGACACTTGAACATGGGGATACTCACATGTAACCCAGTTCTTGAGTCTTGTACTTCATCTTCTCATATTGATATCACATCACCTATTGCACCTGATGATGCAGATAGTGCGACAGTTTTGCCTTCATGTGATTCAGTGCAACAGGATATACCTTGTCTTCCAGCTTCAGATTCATGGGATGATTACATGACAGATATTGCAGGTTTGTTTGTGGAATCCTACATTGCAGATTTGGGAGACATCATTGATGACATACATCTTCTCTTTGATGAAGATGATCCTTCTTCGATTGTTGCGAGGGCACACTCTGACCCTCTTGTTCATTCTCTACATGATCATTCTTTCGAGGTTGACATGATTGTGGATACTTATGTACAGCAGTTGGAGGAGGTCTCTTTATGCTTTGAGGAGACACATGAGTCTTTGGATATTGTTCTACATCCATCTCCACTAGATGTTGGAGTTCCTTTTTCAGCAGTATGGCACAGTTTACCATCTTTGGAAGGGGTATCTTTCAGCATCGACATGGGGACACTTGAGCAGTTTTCAGAGATTCCTTTCATCATGAGTTTTCTTCATACATCTTCCCTTCATGATTGGGGAGACTTCATGGATACACCTTTGATTTTGTTTCTTCCTAAGGGGAGGAATGTTGTTCGACGATCGTGGAGCAGTTTCTTCATACATCGAGCTTCTATCATTGGTGCAGATTGTTCATTGAGGGATGATCACAGTTTGACTTCTCTTCTTCTCTCATATGGGGGGGACCTTTTCCTCACATGGGGTTTTGTTCCTCACATACTTCTTTGAGAGTTTTTTGTATAGCTTTCATCTCTCTTTTGGGGGAGGGTTTTTTCCCATTGGGTTTTTCTCTCTTTCCCCACTTTGTGAGAGATTTCATTGCATTGGTTTGCATGCATTTGCATTTGTTCATGGGTACCTAACATGGCCTCGTAGCCGGGACCCATCTTGCATTGCTTAGTTGCATTGTAGACTTAAGTGCATTCCCCTAAGTTGCACTTAAGGGGGGGTGTTGGTGTAAATAATTATTCATCATGGATATTATTACACTTACTTAAGTTTACTTAGGATAATGCATTTCATAGTAGTTTGGATATGAGACACTTGGGTGTTTGTGCCACATTGGGATAGTGTGTGTAGGAGAAATTCCACCTCTTATGGTGTTGATCTTGTTATTACACTATCATATCCACTTATTGTGGAGTGATAATTCCACCTTCAGTGGGTGATCCACCTCATGTGGAATATTATATTATTTCTCCTACCTACCCACACCTATTTCCTACCTACCCTTGTTTCTTATTGAGCCACATGTCATGTTTGTGTGCTCATACATATCCCTAGCCTTGCCTATATAAGCAGGCTCATCTACATTGTATGTAACAACTAGATAATCCAGTTGATTATTGATCATTTTTCTATTGATGAGAATACAGTTTATTCTTGTCCCATATTATGTCTCTATCTTGTACATTTCAATGACTTCTTGATCTTGGCAAAATCCAACATGTTCCACTATTCTTTTATCTTATCTTCAAAATATGGGCAATAAATTCGTAACAACTCAAATTTAAAATAGATACTTGGTATCTTTGCATCATCTTCAATGCTTCATGATATTGGCTAACATGATGTTACTAAAATATATGAGTCTATTTTTTCCTAATACTAACCATTTTTGGTCTTATTAGGAACCCATTTACAAATTATTATAAATTGATCTTTTGTTTTATATTTCTCCAAATAAATTACTCCATTTAAGTTTCATTTCTTAGAGACCATCAATTGTAAATAAGTTAAAATACACCATTCTCTTCTAGATGGTTGTTTCCTCCTATCTTCTATCTTGAATTTAGAATTAAAGCCAAATATCACTAATAATCTTTGTATTTTAATTATTTGTTTCCTAAATTTTTAACACTTTTTGTTCTCACCATTTTTCATTGAATAAAAATTAAAGTTTTCAATCGAATCTAATAAATATAATCTAAAACTATTAACTTGAATTCAATTTGTCCTTTACAAAATGGTTAGAACTCTACAATGTGACCAAACCTCACATTATCTCTTCTACCAAAATACCTATGATGTCACTTGCCATCCAAACTAAGTTTTTAGTGATTTAATTCTTACAAATAATAGTTTAATGAAGAGGCATAAAGCCTAATATATCCTTTGCTATTACTTGTCTTGGTGACTCTTATCATAAGTATTGACAACCCAATATTAGAACTTACAATTATCATAAGCTTGTGTGGGGAAATCTTACACCCCTTTCATTTTGTTAATTTTTCACTTCCTTGACATCCCTTCATAACACTCGGGGTTATGACTTGCACATTGTTGGGTGAATATTTTGTCACCAGCGTACTAATGACAAAATATATAATTCACACAACGCTATACCGAGAAATTAATCTCTCCTCTCATCAAGGGGAGGTTCCCTATGGAATTTCTCCTCTAATTAATAGGAAATTAAATTTGTGGGTTGGTGTTGGGCATATAACTGTCTTTTTTTCAGAGTTTATGTATTCTCCCTTCACCTAGTTACAATTTCTCTACCTCTTAAGATACTTAAAGAAAATAATTATTAATCTAACAAACTACACCAAGAGTTACTATTAAGCAGCACAAAGTCTCCTTTAAGGTAACACTAATTCACACTGATCGTTACAAATTAAACAATTAGAAACTTAGCTTGAAGCTCAAAGTCTTCGAGTATAGATTTCTAATCCATTAAACTACAAATAACCGCAACAATACAAAGCTTACCACAAGTTACTTAATTTATTAACAGATTTCTCAAGTATGCTAAGAGCACAAAGTCTACTTTGCAAGATTTGAGAGCTCTCTAACCACATAGCAATATCTTAAAGATCAAAGAAGTAAAGATAATATAGATTCAATGGACATAGGAACATCAAATTATATAAATGAGTTTCTTGATACAACACAAAGTTTGTAATCAACAAAACTATTTTCTTTATTCGTTTGATAGGATTTTCACCACAAAAAGCCCAAAGTCTTAGTTGGGATAAAAATTCAGCAGAGTTTTGCTAAGCATGAAAAAAGATAAAATATTTACAAAAAGGTCCTCCTTATATAGGAAAAGAAGTTGAGAAAAAGGTGAGCACAATTGACTTATTCAACTGCACAGTCCCATTTTACTACAACTACTACATAAAGAAAATGTGCAGCTGCACAAAAATTGACAACATTTATCAGTGCAACCACATGAAGAAAGGATGCCAGGAGGGGGAACTACATTGTTGATTCCCCTCTTCATTGGATTTCTGGAAATCTTCGAATTTAGCAAGGATGACTTTCATTTCTGCTTCGCTCAGCATCAAGGTAGAACTTGTGATGATTTGGACGCGGGACATTGCATCTTGAATCTTCACTTGTTTCTTTTTAACAGTTTATCAAATGTATCAAGAGAGAAATCTTGTCCTGTGCATTGATCCATCAAAGAAAGGAATTCTTGCGTGACAACTTCAGGAGCGACGAGATTTTGATCACCATCATATAAATAGCAAGGGAGATCACCAACTTTAGAAAAAATAAGGTCAACCTCGTCATCACCTTCTTTCTTCTCCCGATCCAGCTCTGCAATCATTAACTTCATTGTCTCTTGTTTATGAGACAATAAAGACAAGATCTGAATGTATTTCTCCCTTGTGGGAATTACCTTATTCTCAACTAGGAGATCTATCCTGAAGTCCTCCATTTTGCTCCACAAGGTAGTACTTTTCACAACCTCCTCAATCTCCTGTGATAAAGAGGTTTTGAGTCCTTGCATCCGACTCTGGATTACTTCATAATCAGAAAATAGTTCCACTGTTGAGCTCAGAAGATGAGAGCCTTTTGACCTTAGCCTTGAAATCCACTCATCCATCACTCGGCCTTTAGCTCCCACCTGTTCAATCTTCTTGAGAGCTTCAGTATCTATTGAAGATCCTATAGGCTCTATCTCTTGAGAAGATTGTGTGACCTTTAGAAGAACGTTGGTCAGCTGTTGACACTTCTGCTTCAAGATATTTTTCTCATCCCTCTCTTGATCCAATCTTCTCAATAAAGAATTAAGGGCTGTCTGAGAATCTAATTTCACATTCTCATGTGTTTCCACCCCGAGCTCTACGACCTGCATGATATAATCTTCAAATTGTATGTTGCCTTTGTCCTTGTTTGATGATGGCACCATAACTTCAACATATTTCCTCTTGGAAGCTGGGTCTACTACTACCCGAGATACTGTCTTTGGCTTTTTCATTCCTTTAGGCTTTGGAGGAACTAAAAGTTCAAAGTCAAACTCATCTGGAGATATCACCTGTTTTTTCCTCTTAGGGGCCACTACTTCCATCCAAAGGGGTAGTTCTGGATTGGCTGATGGAGTAGTAGCTCCGTGCTGACTTGGAGTTGAAGCTTCGGAAACAGGTTGACTGGAACTTGGAGTAGTCGTGAGTGTTACTGAGGGTGCTGATATTGAGGCATCTAGTGGAACATTTGTTGCTGCTACCTCTTTAGTTACAGATGGAAGAGTGGAGGGTGTTGTGAATGTAACTTCAACACTTACCAATGGAGGAATTGCTGTGGTGGCAGTAGTAGTGACAGGTAAATCTATTGAAACCTGTTCTGTAAGTGCATCTTGCAAGGTCTCATTAAAATCCATCATGGTGGATTCAAAAGTAGATGAAGGGATATCATCTAAATTAGAGAAGTTGGTTATTGTAAAAAACTGACCAACGGTCTCTGATTGCGTCATACCCATACTTAGATCTCCATCTTCTTGAAAATCTTCATCTTCTTGGTCAGAGTCAGAGTTAGAGTCAATAGAATGGACGATTACCTGTGAGGTAATCGGGGCATCAACTTCAGCTGCATGTGATACTTCTTCTGCCTGTACTTCCTCTTGTTGAGGAATTTCACCTTCTTCAACCTCCTTTCCTTTTCCAACTTCACTGACAGGCGGTTGTTTTGGCTCCTTCGCCACTGCTTCCTGTGATGTGGATGATGATTCACCCTTCTTCGACCCTTTAACTATAAATTTGATTTTGGGTCCTTTACCCTTTGATTGTATCACAGGAGTTGAGGATAGTGCTTGTGAGTCTGCCCTGCTCTTTGTTCTTGTTTTAGCTGTTGCTGTCTTGCCCAATGGGCGATCACTGTTGTCGTCATCTCCTGAACTAGTGGGAAGCTATTTCATCCTAAGGTTCTGTTTTAGCAACCAAGCATTGGTGTTTGCTAAGATAGGAGAGATCCTCTGTGTAATAGATTTGCTTTCTTTCTTTGACCATTGCAGAAGTGGAATTGGGGAGTCAACAATCTTCTTCTCGTAATAAATAGGGTCCACTATGTCATCTGTGTCTTCCATGGTCATTGGGATCTTAGCTAGATCCAAATTTTCAATTTGTTCCAGAGTAAAGCGGTTGAAATCCATCCTTCTTATATCCTTCTAATTCTGACAATCTACCCAAACATCCTCAAACCTATAAACATGAGTATAAGTCCTTTTGAGTTTGTTCTTTATACCACGAAAGTCAAAATCGGTTCGAGCCTTGAATCTTCTCATGGTATTCCACTGCATTTCTTCCTCCATATTTTTGGCCTTGGGATTGGTTAGCACTGAATACCTGCCAATTGACTCTAGGAATTTCAGCCCAGTCTTATGTGATTGTGATTGTTTCTCATGCACACTAATCAATTGTTTGCACAACTCCATAAGAGTGATTTTGTCTGAGGGGAACCTTGGAAGAATGAAGGGTTCACCTGAGAAACATCCAATTCGGATATAGGTGAATGTGGGAAACTGTAGAAATACACACCCAAAATGAGACACCCTGCTGTAAGCGGCCTCTAATATTCTTCTCTTCTGCAGGCCTTTATAAAAAATGCACTTCCATACAGCAAAGAAGGCGTCATTAACCCTCCTGTAATGATTACCTTGGTTCTTGATTGTTAGCTGATCATAGTACTCCCAAACGGGCACCAATCTTCTGTCACCCTTGGTAGACAAGCCTGAATATTGCCTCATTGAAGCAGTTGCATAAACCAGGTACGAAGTCATGTAAAACTTCAGTGTTACCTTGACTTCCTTCAATTGAGCACAAAGCACATCATTGATATGTTCTCCCCAATCAATTCTTGCGGCCCCTTTCTGATTATATTTATGTAATAAGACATCCAACCTTGAAAATAATGAGAGTCCTTTAATCCTCTCACTCTGGATAACATGGTGACCATGTCATTATATTTCTCATTAAAATCACTCCTGTGGAAGGACTTAGGCCATCATGAGGCGAGGGAAGTTCTTGCAGTGGAGAGATAAATGGTATTGATCACCTTTTTGCATTTATCCTCATGTTTCTCGTAGTACTCTTGAGCACTCTCTTGAGAAATATCAGCTACTTCTTCAACTGATGAACCTTTGAAGACACTATTGAAAAATACACTGTCTAGGGTCATGATGACATTCTGATCTTCATCTTTCACTTGCCTTGTGCTTGGATCAAAGTGATCAGCTACTACCAGTACAAATTCAGGATCATGAGCCACAATTGGGAAAGATGCATACTTATGCAGCGCAGATTTGATTAAACTGGTTAGACGTGCAGGAGCCCTTTGAACCCGGTCAACAAATTCTTGCATATCAACATGCCCAATTTTGGTGTCTCTGATCTCCTTAATATTTGAGTCCACTGAACTCTCTGGGTACAGATTCAAGTACCTGTCGTACTTGTATTTCATCTTTTTTGATGATGCTTTACTTGGAGAAGGTTGTCCTGAGGAAGACTCAGGTTTGTTGTGAGAGAGCTTTGAAATTCATGCACAATGACTGCATTCAACACTGATGATTAGCTATTCATCATTATCAAAATCAATTTTTCTCAAACGGATCGAAAAGCGGGACTCAAGACAGGCTTAGGAGTAAAACTACCAAAAACAGCAGGTCGGGGAAAAAAGTTTGACCTGCTCTTTTGAGAACAAAAATTGTACATCGGACTTTAAAGTCCGAAGTGCAATTTAAAAAAAAACTTGATCAGCACATCGAACTTTAAAGTCAGATGTGCAATTTGGAATGAGTTATCAACACATCAGACTTTAAAGTCCGATATGTTAATCCGGGAAAAACATTAACACATCGAACTTGAAAGTCCGATGTGTTAGGGAAAAACTTTAAACAAGCACATTAAAGTCCGATGTGTAATCTAGAAAATATTAAAGGCACATCGGACTTCCGATGTGCTTACAAAGGGGAAGGAAAACCCTCCACATAAGATTTTAAAGTTCGATATGCAAAGGTTAAGATCCCGCATATGAGATTTTAAAATTCGATATGCAGAGAGACTATTCTTCAGCTGCTCACCGAACTTTAAAGTCCGGTATGCAACTTTAGAAGGGGGCTTCGGAGGGCAATCGGGTTTTGAAATCCGATTGTCTTCTAAAGCAAGGGAGACAATCAGACTACAAAATCCGATTGCCTTCCGAAGGAGAACCAAAAAAGAAAAACGAAAAACAAAACAAGAAAACAAACAAGATGCAAACCCGAAAAAGACATAAAATAAAATCCTATCTCTTCCGCTATGATGATTGAAAAATCCGACAATGGAGCGATCTGATCGAGTCAAGGCGAGCAAAATCCGAGGACGGCACACAGAGGAGATGGAAGAAACAAACAATAATGCAAGAATTAACAAAATAAACTAAAAAGAAACTTTAAATAATAAACCCTAATTAACAATAAATGCAAATTAAAACAACTCGCAGTTGCATGTCAGGGTTTAAAGTCTGACATGCAGGCTAGGGACACTTGCACGTCGGACTTTAAAGTCCGACATGCAACTTATGGACAAATCACCTGCAGTTCGGACTTTAAAGTCTGAACTGCGAACTAAAACAAACTGCAGTTCGGACTTTAAAGTCCAAACTGCAGGCTAAGACCACATACAGTTCGGGCTTTAAAGTCCGAACTACAGGTAAGGAAACCTACAAATACATAACGGACTTTAAAGTCCGAAGTGTATTTGTAACAAAGAGCCTTACAGTTCGAACTGCAAAAAAAACTACAAACTTAAGTAACAAGGAAAACAATAAAAACAGAAAGCAAAGAACGAAACGAACTAACCGACCAAGTCGATTAAGCTCTCCCAGAGACCATAAGGTACAAAACGGACCAGTTTCGTAGGGTTGCCTCATGATTTTGGCCATGCTGAAATCGAGGACAACACAAATCTCACCAACAAAAATCAAACACAATACATCACTCGCTGATTTATTTGTTTAAATGGTACTTTATGCACATTCAACTTAGAGTGTGACTTTTTCAAGGACAACAAGAACAGTTATGTAATACCTTGGTAGCTAACTCTTGGGATAATTTATTCAGTGAGGGGATTGTGGAAAAGTTGGGGGCACTCAGCAACACGTTGCTTAAGAAAATAGCTGAAATACAGAAGTTAGTTTGTGAGGTGGTTTGTCTCATAGGCTATATTTAGCCTTGCGAATGTTAAAATAATTTGTTATTGTTCTTCTTCTTTTAATGCGTCTAATTAATTTATTCTTCTTCTTCTTTTAATGTTGAGGGTCACTTTGGATTTTTTTTTTTGTGGATTGGAAAAGGTTTAAAGAGAGTTACCTTTAACATGCCTCTATACAAATACCATAAAAGGAACATAAACTATGCCTTGGAAGAAAAAACTTCTATGTTAGCATATTTTTAAGTGTTGCTACTGATGAATATTGTAGTTCTTTATACTATGTTGGTATGTCGGGGGAAGGCTTTAGTTTCCTTGATCCTAACTTTGTGTGCTATCGGATTTTTGGATTTTTCAGGCCTTTAGGCTATTAGAGAGTTTTTTAGATTCTATTAAGATGAACAAATCAGATTGGGCGGAAAAAAACATACTACATATCAGAGCCAAGCCTTTCTCCATTATGTTTCGCTTTTAATATTATTTTCTTTAAGAATTGTTATCTATTTATTTACTTTATTTTATTTTATTGATCATTAAGGATGCCGCCAATTATGTGACAAGCTCGTAAGCGCGGTAGGGGTCCTAGACATACTCGCATGGCACACAAAGACGTTGTGCGGGACGAGCGGAATCCATAAGGGGATTAGGAAGCTCCTCCCGAACAACTGATTGACCCCAACCGAGACATTTTGGTTGCACTTCAGAACTTGATAGGAATAGTTCAGGATAGACTCCCAACAGTAGATCGTCAGACAGAGCACCAGAATTCTGAGAGTCATAGATCTGCAGCTAGGGAGCGGAGTAGGAGTCCACCTCCTAACCGTATAGAGGCCTAGGCCGAGCATGAGCTTGAGTTGGTTCATCTACCTGAGGCACCTCCAGTAGTGGCACCAGTAATTTTTGAGAGAGCACCTCGTGATCCCGGGGATCAGATCAAAAATATTTTATGTCTTCAGCCACCATCATTTGCAGGATCTACCGATGGGGTAGAGGCTGAGGGTTGGCTATTGAGTTTAGAGAGGTGCTTCGGATTGCATCCCTATGAGAGCAATTTGAAGGCACGAATTGTCATTCACCTTTTGAGAGGGATGACTTCCACATGGTGGAGGCAGGAGGAGTACAAGAATGATTTAGCTGCGGACACTGTCACTTGGGACATCTTTACAAAGAGATTCAGGGACAAATACCTATCAGAGCACTTTAGGCAGCGCAGGATTGACGAGTTTCATGACCTTCAACAGAAGGGTCTCTCAGTGTCCCAGTATGAGAGCAAGTTCTTCGAGCTCTTACCCTATGTTGACTACCCGAAGGACAAGAAACTACTCGTCAATCGATTTATCAGAGGATTGAATGCCGGTATAGCAAGACCAGTTAGGATGGCAACTCCAGGAAGCCTTTGGGTTGCCATGGAGAAGGCTTTGATACCAGAGGAGATTCAGGGACCGTAGGACACGCAGGATCGACATCAGAACCAAAACCCTATACCACAATTTTTTGGGTTTCATAAACCCCACTAGAAGGGTAACCACAGACATTCATTGGGGTCCTTTAAACCCCCTCCTCTACAGCAGCCACAACAGAATCAGAGGCAAAGGCCTCCACAGGGTCAGCAGGGCTTTAAGCCCAAGCAGTGGCATTCACAGGGTCCTAGGCATGATCAACGATCACAGGTTCCATACACACCTTTGGCACAGACTCAACAGTCCTCCAGGGGTGGTTTTAGTGGATCGAGCAGGACAGGAGGGCAGGGATACTCTAGGCCACATGGTGTTCAGTTTTAGACACGTGGTGCTTGTTTCACTTGTGGGGCCATGGGACACATGGCGAGAGAGTGTCCACAGGGTCAGATGGCAGGCAGTCAACGAATGGCAGGTTCAGAGCCTATAGTTGGGGACATGGGTAAGTCCCACAGAGTCTTCGCAGCGGTTGACAACCGCCAGACAGATCATTAGGCCACAATCATAGAGGCCGCAGGTATGATCAGAGGTAGTAGTGTTTCTATCTTGTTTGATTCAGGAGCTACAAATTCTTTTATATCTCCATTGGTTGTGGAGCGTTGCGGGCTAGTGGCAACTAGGCAAGGTGTTAGTTGGGAAGTGGAGTTGGCTTTAGGAGCTAGAGTGTCTGTTGAGTCAGTGGTTAGGGACTGTTAGCTTCAGATTGGGAGTACAACCACCTTAGTAGACCTTCGAGTCACACCTCTAGGATTTTATGACATTGTTCTTGACATGGATTGGCTATATGCCCATAGAGCCAAGATGGATTGTCGCCAGAAAAAAGATCGAGTGTGTGGATGATCATGGTACCTCCATAGTAGTTTTAGGGATTCAGAGGCCCGTATCACTTCGTATGATTTCCGCTATGTAGCTTAAGCGGAGCATGCGAAAGGGATGCCAATTATTTGCCATCACCATCAGTGATAGAGAGGAAGAGATGAGAAGGAGCCTTCCCTAGATGATCATCCTATTCTTGAGGAATTTGTAGACGTGTTTCCTTTTGAGCTACCTGGTATACCACTTCACAGAGAGATTGATTTTCATATAGATCTTGTACCAGGAGTTGAGCCGGTTTCGAGAGCACCATATAGGATGACCACTAATGAGCTTAATGAGCTCAAGATGCAGCTTGAGGAACTCTTAGAGAAGGGTCACATTCGTCCTAGCATCTCCCCTTGGGGCACACTAGTCATCTTCGTGAAGAAGAAGGACGGATCCCTTCGGTTATGTATGGATTACAGATAGTTGAACAAAGTAACCATCAAGAACCGATATCCCTTGCCCAAGATCAACGACTTATTTGATCAGCTTCAAGGTGCCAAAGTATTTTCTAAGATAGATATGAAGTCAGGGTACCATCAGTTGAGGATTGTAGAGAGTGATATCCACAAGACCGCTTTTCGTACCAGGTATGGCCACTATGAGTTCACCGTGGTTCCATTTGGTCTTACAAATGCTCCAGCTATATTCGCGAGTCTCATGAATGGCGTATTCCGCACTTTCCTTGACCGTTTTGTGATTGTGTTCCTCGACGACATAGTGATCGGAATGAGGAGGAGCACGAGTAGCACATGAGACAGGTATTGCAGTGCTTGAGAGACAATTAGTTGTATGGCAGTTTGTTGAAGTGTGCATTCTTTAGATTAGAGGTCAGATATCTAGGGCATATTATATCCGGTGATGGGATCTCAGTTGACCCATCAAAGATCAGAGCTATTATGGATTGGCCAGTGCCAACTAGTGTGACAGTAGTCAAGAGTTTCATGGGTCTAGCAGGGTACTACAGACGCTTCGTTGAGGGGTTCTCTAGGGTTGCACATCCTATTACATCCCTTCAGCGAAAGGGAAAGAAATTCGAGTGGACAAAAAGGTGTGAGAGGGCCTTTCAGGATCTCAAAAGGGCACTCACTAGTGCACCTATTCTTGTTGTGCCAGACCCCTCAACTGATTTCATGGCATGCACAGATGCTTCCTTGGATGGTTTAGGAGCAGTTCTTATGCAGGAGGGTCGAGTTATAGCATATGACTCTAGGAAACTTAAGACTCACGAGCTTAACTACCCTACTCATGACCTTGAGCTTGCAGCAGTGGTGCACGCACTTGTGAGGTGGAGACATTTTCTTTTGGGTCATCATTTTGAGCTTCATTCAAATCATCAGAGCTTGTAGTACATATTCACTCAGCCCAATCTTAATGCTTGTCAGAGAAGATGGATGGAGTTTTTATGTGAGTATGATTTTGATGTTCACTACATCAAGGGGAAAGAGAACGTTGTTGCAGATGCCTTGAGTAGGAAACGTCATGAGATATGCTCCATGTCTATGGACACAGATTTGAGAGGTATATTGTAGCAGCTACCAGAGGATGAGTGGTATTTAGAGGTATGTCAAGTAGTGCGATCTCAAGAGACCCTAGAAGGGAAGTATGCAGACTATTCATTAGAGTCCGATGGACTACTATGCCATAGAGGGCGCATCTATGTACCTTCTTCCGGAGGATTGCATGAATTCATTGTGTTGGAGGTTCATAGAGCTCCTTATGCAGTGCATCCTGGAGTTAAGAAGATGCATGCAGATTTGAGACAGTTATATCATTGGCCAGGTATGTGGCAATTCATTGCTGTACTAGTAGCCCGATGCCTTGAGTGCCAGAGAGTCAAGGCGGAGCACTGCCATCCAGGTGGGTTGTTCCAGTCTCATGCGATACTGGAGTGGAAGTGGGATACTATATCGATGGACTTTGTCATTGGTCTTCCTATGTCATCGCGTCGTCATGATGCCATCATGGTGACAATTGACAAGTTGACCAAAGTGGCCCACTTCTCACCAGTTCGGACTACCTTCACAGCACCAGCAGTGGCATAGGTATTCTTGCGGGATATCGTCAGACTTCATGGCGTTCCGTGCAAGATTATTTCGGACAGAGATTCCCTCTTCACTTCTTCCTTTTGGAAGGCGTTACAGGCAACAATGGGCACCAGACTCAACTTTAGCATAGCCTATCATCCGAAAACGGATGGACACACAAAGAGGGTAAACTAGGTGTTAGAAGACATGCTCTGTATGTACGTCATGGATCATCAGACCAAATGGGAAGAGTACCTTCATTTGGTAGAGTTTGCCCATAATAATGGGCATCACACTTCTTTGGGGATGCCACCTTTTCAGGCTTTATACGACAGACCTTGCAGGACACCTTTGAGTTGGGACCGCATTGAGGATAGAGTAGCTATTGGTCCTGAGATAGTTCATGATATGGAGCAACAGGTGGATTTGATTAAACAACGCTTTAGAGAGGCACATGATACACAGAAGAAGTATGCGAACGCGAAGATGATACATCGTAGCTTCATAGTTGGGGACAAAGTTTTCTTGAGAGTGCAACCGCATAAGAGTCCAATCCGTTATGGAAAGGGTTCTAAGCTCGCACCTCGCTTTGTCGGACCATTTGAGATCCTTGAGAGGATAGGACCAGTTGCATATCGTCTAGCTTTGCTACCTAGCTTGTCATGCATCCACGATGTGTTTCATGTATCAGTTATGAGGAAATATATTTATGATGAGTCTCATATTTTGGATTGGGATGCCTTGCAGGTGGAGTCGGACGAGCAGCTAGCTTTGGAGCCCATCCGCATTTTGGCTTGCCGGACGCTGTCTCTTCGAGGTCGAGAGCTGGACCAGGTTAGGGTCTAGTGGGATTGTTATGACGAGGTTACGCCATCATGGGAGGACGTAGCACAGATGAGATCTCAGTAACCCCGTCTTTTTGATGAACTTCCCTGAAGTTCATGCCTAGAGGGGGAGGGTGTGAGGCTCTACCCCGAGCTGTCATAGCATTTAAGTTATTTTCATGTTGGACCTATTATTGATACTATATTTTGATGCATTATGGACAAAAAATCTATATGATCCAATGATTAGATAACATTGATATGATTGTCATTTATTTTGATTTGCAGAGCTTTATTTTGATGCTAGAAATTATGGATGCATGCTTTATAAATAATTAAATTTCATGATGATTATGATGATGCCATTTAGTAGATTAGTTTATGTGGATGTTATTAGATAATTGGAAACTTGATTATTATAATTGAAATTGTATGCAATGTCTGAATTGTATTCTTTTCATATGATAATATTATATGTGATTTTTAAAATTACTAATGTGCAAAGTGAGATGTGCAGGAAAACTAATCCACGTGACCATGGAAACTATTAGGAGAATCAAGCCTAAACCTATGTGCATTTGTGAAGCCGACGGTTGTCTATTTGGAGAGACAACACCTCGTGTGTAAATGTGTTTTAATTTGTGAATATTTATGCTTGGATGTGTGTTTAATTTGAAATTTGTTTAATTTTTTTAATTCCCCCCCCCAAAAAAAAGACATTGCCATGTGTATTTAAGTGATGTGTAATTTTGTGGTGTCACTTGACACGTGTTGTAAAGTGAATTGGCAGTGACATATCCCTTGGAAGGAATTTGTTTTACCAATGCATTTTTCAAATATCCTAGTATGGTCCCAAGAAAGTCTCGGATAGGGAGCCATTAGAAAGGTCAACTTAGGGTTGACCCGTAGGTAAACTTTGAGTGAATTTATAGAAGGTTAAACTAACTCCTAAAATCAAGTTAGGGGCATTTTTAGTGGGCCATATGATGTACCTATGGGTAAAGGCCAATTTTAGCCACATGTCCACTCCCTAGAGACTGTTTAGTCACCCCAAAAGTTGAGTTTTTCAAGATGGCCGAGTTTCAACTTTTGAAGATCTTACCTAGGTTAGACAACCTTCCTCATGAGTGATATTACTCTTCCCCATTCCTTTTACCTTTTTGAGGTGCCTTGGCTAGAGAGCTTGTAAGACGTTGGGAAGACCAACCTATAAACATCCCTCACCCTTCTCAAGAGGATTGGAAATAGTGAAGAGTGTCTTCTTAGGGAATGGTTTGAGAAGGAGAAGTTTGATCACCCAAAGAGTTTAATCTAACAAAAGACTACGGTGAAAAAAAATATTTAGGGGCTGTTAAAGATAAAACACGGAGGCTAATTGCACAATTGAGAACCGGATCACACCACCTTAGATGTGAGACCTGTAGATGGAAGATACCCAAAGAAGCATGGGAGGAAAGAGCTTGCATATTTTGCAATAAAGGGGTTGTGGAAACGGAATGGCACTTCATCATGGAGTGCACGACTTATGAGAACATCTGCACTCAGTATGAAAATCGGTTGAGGGTTGACAACTTGCATCAGTTATTTGAGGAAGATACAATTAACCAGACTACCAGCCTCCTAGTCAAAATCAATAGTAGAAGATTGGACATCGAAAGGAATCTGAAGATTTATTAAGGATGCTATCTTCGGTCCCATAGATTGTTTAGTCTTGTAGACGCCATTAAAATCTTTCATTCAATACAAAACCATCTAATACAAATAAAAAAATCCTGTTTATAATGAGACCATGTTCACTTAGATCATACACTAACTTCACTTTTTACTATATCCAAAACTCTAACCATAGATACTTCCATATTTGTCAAAGATGTTGCATTTCCCTGAAATATTTGTGTCCCACACATCTCAATAGTTGGAATAATAATGAAATGCGAATATGCAATCAAAACACTGGTAATACTTAAATGTGCAGGGGTATTAGTTAGTTGTGAGCCTTCTCTGAATATTTTGGTGGTTTCACACAATGGTCAATTTTAACTGACCAAATCATCAACTGCTTCATTTGATTATACTATACAATTGAACCTGACCTTTTACAACACTAGAGATGTGTGAAAGTTATTAAATTAAATTAAACTGAATTGAAACAAGATTTTTCTGAAGGTGGTAACCATTAGATAATAACCACACAAATTCCTCATATGTATCTTGTTTGAGAGTGCAAGAGTATAGCTAGTCACAACATATTCTACGTTTCTTACAGCCCATTTTTTTTATCAACCATGTTAAGAAAGGGATTCGCACCAATAAGATAACTGAAACATTTTAATGCTGTCCTTTATTTTTCTCTCTCTCTCTCTATATATATATTTGTCATTAATTGGTTTTCTTCATCATCAAACCTACTATCTCTGTAAAAATTCATCATTTTATTTCTCATGATGAACTTTTATGTTTTTACCTTACTTGATGTTATGTTTGAGCCATGATATCTCCTTGCACGTTCATTGCGTATTCTTCTACTTATAACTCCGATTGTATGTACATGGCCAACTTAATCTCCTAGAAAATGTCTTAGTGGCTATTTTAGAGATGCCTAAGCAATTGCTTTGCAAAGTGAATTTACCCGTAAACTCAATCTAGTAGGTCTCGTATATTAGATTTACCACTGTTGTCTTAAAGCATGATTTTATTTATTTAAAAAAAATTATCACTCCATAGCCCTCAGTCTCGCCAACTCAACATTTCAATAATTTGTGACTAAGTATCTTTCATAAAGATTGCAAGGAAAAGAACACAACCAGAAAAGTAAGATCAGCAAGCTAGCCATGCTTTTTCTGATTAGTTTCAATTTTTTCCATGAAAGAGAACTCCATTTCTGATTATCCTCAATTTTCGTGTCAAATTTACAGGACTGCAGCCTTAAAGCCTTCCTTGTCGCAAAGGTTTATTCAGGTGAAAGAAAACTTTTATCTCAAAACTTGTATACCATGTCTTTTGTGTACCCTGCTTCCTTGAGAAGTCCGGACACCTACGTTCCAAAGACATAAGTTAATATTTGAAAATTTAAGTTAATTTATAAGCTTTAATGCTTATTTAAGTTAAGCACAAACATACAAGAAAATATTCATGCAATGGTCTCCTTGTAAAGCTATATTCAATTTTCACACAAAAATAATGGGAAAGTGATGCTGAAACAGTTTCAGATGAACCAAAATATCTAAAGAACAAAAATACTAAATACCTCCCCCTGTGATCTGTCAGGATCCTTATCGCCAGAGATATGATTCATCATTCCAGGAGGGCCACATACCTGTTCAGATGAGGTAATTAAAATTAATACCATCCGTTATTGACAATGTTTTTCATTCTTCACCATCTCATAAATTTTCGAAATTTTTGCTACAACCAAATGAATTATGAAGTTCAAAATTATCTGAATTTATAATTTATATTATTTATCATGATGTGTTACTTATGAAAAATCGTCAGACTCCAGAAAAGAGTAGAAATAAATTGCCTTGCCTTTGGGTAATCTCTTTAGCAGCTAATGAACGATTTAGATATCCAGACAGCACATGTATGTGTAAGTTAAAAGCATCCCAAGAATTAAGTAACTGCAGATTGAGCAGATTAATGATCTAAAGTTTGATACTAAAGATCTTTGTGATGTTTTGAAATTCCTAAAGTTTGCGATGACATAACCAACATCCTTTTTGATGAATTTTTATTATGTGGCCCTGCCAAAAATTCTATTTTATTGTCTTTTCATTTGGAAATAAGACATAACATTCACTTTTGGCATTCCTGATATCAAGTTAAGTCTGTCCTTGGTAAATGAGCTTTTATGTAAGTAGTAATCATCCTAAGACAGATGTATATACCCATAACGTACCTTGTTAAAGAAAGGGTTGTCACTAGATAAGAAGCTGTGTGGGTGAACAAAACAGGGAAAAACAACCAAACATACAATGTTGGTTGGTGGGTCTGAGATACAATAATGAGTAACATGTAAAACCAGTTAAGGCAAGCTAACAATGGTTCCACATTAATTAAAAAGATTCAAGGGAAAATTTTATCAGAGCTAAGTCAAAATGCGCATTTGAATGCAACCGAAGACTTCAAAACGAAAATTTCAAGAACGAAATTCTATAGTAACTTAAAAGATACAATCAAACCTCATTCCTAAATTTATTCATTCACTCATACAATAATGGACCAGTAACATGTGAAATGAAATAAACTTCTTTTTTCTTGTATTTATTTGAAGCCAGCCATCTTACATTTTGCTGTCCGAAATAGAAAACAAGATAGATACATCCCTTCGGGAGATCTTCTCTCCTCAAGGCAAGGAGAGTGTAGGCATCTCACCTTTGAAAGGTCTGAATACCCTCTTTAACAGCAATGAGATGTATTCAACATAAAATGTTGTACAACATAAGTATAACAGCAATAGACAGCAATTATAAGCATAAACAACACATGCAAGCAAATAAATTCATTGACACCTAAGTTAACATTTATTCAACAATCACAATTTTCCATCCCACCACTTCAGAATCGTTCAGATAACTCTATCTAAACAAGTATAGCTTGTAACATCCTATATAACATACTACTAGCAATTGCACCTTGGTGTGCAATGGGTACGCCGAAAAAAGAGGTGGAAAGTTGATCAAGTAAAATGTATATTTTTTGCATATATTTTTGTAGTACAAGAGGTCAATTGGTAGGCCATTTAGCAATTGATTTTTTAAATCCATTTATAAGAATCCAAACACAATTGAAATAGAACCTATTAATCAGGAAGATAATCAAAATCCATTACCAATAGATCCATGTAATGTTTGCAATAGGGACACACCTAGAGAGAGAGAGAAGGGGGGAAGAGTGTGTGTGAGAGACCAAGGGGTAAGGAGATAGAGATTGGAGAGAGAGAGAGAGAGAGCAGATAGAGATATAAGGAGATATAGAGGGAAGAGGGATATAGATATAAAGAGATAATTTAAAGAGAAACAAATAAAGAGAAGTAGAGAAAAATACATAGAGTTGGAGATAGGGAGAGATGAAGAAAAATAAGGGGAGATAGAGAGAACGAGAGATAAAGAGGAACATAGAGGTAGAGATAGAGAGATGGATGGGGGATAGGAAGGGAGCGGAGGAGAGGTAGATGTGTAGAGATTGAGATAGGGGACATTGGGAGAAATATAGGTAGAGGAGGGAGATGGAGAGAGAATAGAGTGGGAAGAGGACATAGAGAAGAAGAGGGGGAAAAGAGGGATATAACACAATATATAGAGAAGGAGAGGGAGAGATATATACAAAGAGTGATATAGAGAGATGGAGAAGGATAGGGAAATAGATTAGAGAGGTAGGGAAAGATATTGAGACAGAATAGTGAGAGAGAAATAGAGAGATAGAGAAGGAAAGATGGGTTGAATAAGAGAGAGAGGTAGAGATAATGAGATATAAATATAGAGGGAGAGATAGGGAGATAGAGATAGAGTGTAGGAGTGAGAGAGAAAGAAGGTGATGGAGAAATAGAGAGAAAGGGAGAGAGAGAGAGAGATACAAAGGGGGAAGGATAGAGGGATACATATAGAGATAAAGATAGGAAGGGAGATAAATATACAGAAGAAAGAGGAGATGTACATAGATATAGAAAGAAAGTGACAGGGAGAGAGCGAGAGGTAGGGATATAAAGAGGGAGAGATGAGGATATAAAGGAGAGAGAGATATAACTTGGAAAAGATAAAGGGGGTGAGATAGATCAATATAGAGAGGGAGAGATGGAAAAAGAGTGAGAGGAAGAGGGGGAGGGAGAAATAGAGAGATAATAAGAGAGGGGTAGTTGGAGAAATGGGAAGACAAATATAAAGGAAGTGATATATAGAGAGAGGTATATGTATATATAAAGAGAGGGATATATATAGAGGGAGGGGGGAGGCAAAAGTGAGAGACAAAGGGGGTGATAGAGATAAGGAATAAAGAGAGAGTGAGAGAGAGGGGGAGATAGATAGAGATAGAGATGGGGAGGGAAAAATAGGGTATGTGTGTGTGTGTGTGTGTGTGTTTTTTTTTTTTTGTGTGTGTGTGAGAGAGAGAGAGAGAGAGAGAGAGAGAGAGAGAGAGAGAGAGAGAGAGATGGATTTAAATAATAAATATAAAAATTCTTAATGATAGTTTCATCTTTAACAATTAAATATATTACTGGGAGAGAAAAGTGATGTTGATCAATATGTTTGCTAGTCTTGAGTCTATGCATGAAGGGAGCCTCATAAGCTTATAAGAAAGCCTCTAGTCTATTTATTGGTGAAGCTTAAAATTGCCCTATAAACTCAAAAAATCCTAAATTTGGGAATATCTGAGCTGTTGATTTTATTGATTTGTATGTATCCTAAGTAGTTTAAATTACTCACTTTGACAATACATAGAAATTGAATTCTAAACATATAATTTATTATATATTATTATGAAATAAATATTAAAATATTAAAAAATAAAGATGAGATATTTTAAAATTCTAAATATATAATTATCTATTTATACGTTATATATTTTTATTTATATATGTTATAATTTAAATAAAATAAAATTAAACAACAAATATATTTAAATGTATAATTTAACTTTATTATATAAGTACCCCTATCCTCCCTCACGATATAACTTTTTTGTATATAAATCTAAAGTCCATCATTTACATGGGATTTAACAATGATATGATAGATCATTTTTTGTCCCTATTTTTGGTACTTTTTTGTTGCACACATTAGTGGTGTGTCTCTCAATGCTATGACCTTTAGCTGTTGAAGATTTATCAGATTTGAATATAGGGTATTTGAAATTTTAATCTTAGAATATAATCTCCAATTCTTATTTACTGTATTAGCAATCTCTAAGAATATTGATTTACTTTCAATATGAACTGCTGTTCACAATGATCGATTTATATCAATGTTGATTTCTTTGTATGTACTGTTTAGAACAACGAAGTGATTGATATAATGCTTATCAAATTACCAGTATGTATATCGCTGTAGTGAAAGTGGCTGTAGATGCTTGTATCAACACTTAATGTTTTTTGTATCTCCACAAGTACAGATCGACCACCTCTCTCTATATAAAGAGGAGGCATGCTTACGTAGAGGGATGCCTCTACATGGAGCATGTCCACGTAGAGACATGTCTCATAGTTTCAGCTGTCACTAAATACGCCGATTCACAATAGCGATATATATTGGTTAATCGATAATTATCGATTTTGATTTGCTTTATCATTGATAAACTTCATCAATTATGATTTACTTTAAATATATAATCTGATCGATACTCAATATTGATTTACACATGATTAAAGTATAATTAATATAATCAATTTAATTATGTGTATGTATATAATAATATATAAATATACATTATTAAATACATACAGATGATTAATTCATAATCATGTTTCATAGATTAACAATTAAAGCAAGTAATCTTAATAAGCACATAAAGCAAATAATCTGATTATGTCTTGTGGAAGATGGATGTCAAATGCTTAAGGCCGATAGGCCAATTAAATATTTGATTTCATCAGTTAGAATAATCTGACCGAAGCTACAAAACATTAACACTCCCTCTTAGCTAGGGAGGATTAATTCTATCTCAGAACACAATAGATCCATTAATAAATGATATCACCTCACCGTGATATCTGAGAGATATGGCATGTCCATAAATATCAAGTCACATGATATTTGCCATGACTCTCATTTATATCCATTAACTATGATGTGTGCACTGGCATCACGTCACATGATACCTACCATAGGGATATTAAATCATGGCATGTCCATGGATATTACGTCACATAATATCCACCATGATTATGTCAACTATTATGGTTATCCATTGATATCAAGTCTCATGATGTCCACCATAATGTCTACAGAGATGCTAACTATCATGACATGTCCATAGATATCAAGTTCCATGATATCCATCATGATAGTGATGTCAACTATTGCAAAGCTGTCACTTTACAATATCAACCAAATACAAGTGTTCATCACTGAAAAGTCGTCACCTTTCAAGAATGTTCACAGGGCCCATGTAGTCATGGAGTCACACACATGACCAAAAGAGTTTACACATTAAACATCTTTCATAATATTAATACAACAAAATTAAATAATTTAGATTCAACCTTAAATTAACTTACATTTTCAACCATACCAAGTTTATCCTGAAAGTGCTCAACCTTTGTCTTGGATAGAGGTTTGGTGAGAATGTCTGCAGTCTGTTCGCCTGTACTGACATACTTCAACTGAATCACATTCCTTTCAACCATGTCTCTAACATAGTGATAAGGAATCTCAATATGCTTCGACCTGTCATGGAACACTGGATTCATTGAAAGCTTTATGCAACTCTGGTTGTCACAATGGATGATAGTAGGATCCAAAGATTGATCAAACAATCCCACAAGGAGTTTTCTTAGCCATACTGCTTCCCTTGCTCCCATGGAGGCTGCAATGTACTTGGCTTCTGTAGAACTCTGTGCTACTGAGGATTGTTTCCTACTAATCCAGGAAATCATAGCTGATCCTAAGCTGAAGTAGCACCTTGATGTGCTCTTTCTACCACACTTCCAGCCCAATCTGAATCAGTGTATCCACGAAGATCTAGGTCAACATTAGTGTATTTGAGACCATACCCAATAGTACCACGCAGGTATCTCATAATATGCTTAGCTGCAACCAGATGTATCTGCTTTGGTTCACACATGAATTGACTAAGTGCAGTTACTGGACAACAAATGTCTAGCTTGGTGTTAACCAAATACATCAAGCACCCAATTATTTGCCTGTATAAAGTGGGATCTGCAAATTCTGATTTTGCTGCTGCTTCCTTTAGCTTGTGCAAGTTTGTTTCCATAGGGGTAGACATGGGCTTACACTCCATCATTCCAAACCTTTTCAGAATGTCAATAGTGTACTTACCTTGATTTAGGACAATGCTATCTGTCCATTGCCAAACTTCTAAACCGAGGAAATAATGTAAAAGACCCAAGTCTTTCATATCAAACTCTGATGCAAGATCTTGTTTACATTTGGTAATTAGATGATCTTCTCCTGTAATCAATAAGTCATCAACATATAAAATGAGAATTAACATTTCACCATTAATTACCTTGAAGTACAAATTCGGATCTGCATCATTCTTGGAGAAGTTTAAGCCCAAAAGATATTTATCTATCCTTTCATACCAGGCTCAAGGCTGTTTGAGCCCATATAGGGCTTTCTTCAATTTGCATACATGTGAACCATTTCCATGTATGACAAACCCTTTAGGTTGTTCTAAGTATACCTCTTCTTCTATTACCCCATTTAGGAAGGCTGTCTTCACATCCATCTGGTGAATCTTCCATCCTTTAGATGCAGCAATGGCAATGCCAGCTCTAACAAAAGTATATCTGGCAACTGGGGCAAAAGTCTCTTCATAGTCAATCCCTTCCTTCTGAGAGAAACCTTTGGCTACAAATCGTGCTTTGTATTTCTCAATACTGCCATCTGCAACAAGCTTGATTTTGAAGAGCCATTTTGAAGACACTACTGACTTATCTTTTGGTCGGGGCATAATGTCCCAAACATCATTCTTAATGATGGATTGATACTCTTCTGTCATAGCATCCTTCCACACTTGAATTTAATGGCCTCCTTGACACTGGAAGGCTTTGATTTGATGATCTCACTCATCAGGGCAACGTAGTTGGAGAACCTGTGAGGTCTTTTGCTTTCCCTGAAGGTCCCTTGTGGTGTTACATAGTCTTTAGCCTCTTGAATCATTTTTCTTGCCCAAAGTGGCCTCTTTCAATTCACATTAGTGTCTCTAGGTTCATTGGCAGGGTCCATGAATTCATTTTGACCTTCATTTTCTATTACTTCATGAGTCTCCCTCTAAATCTCAGGAGCATGATCCTCTTCCATATTTAGAGGAGATTCTTGGTCTTCTATCTCATGAGTGCTTTTGGATTTTCTGAAAGCAATGTCTTCCTCAAATATGACATCTCTAGTTAATTCAATTAGTCTTTGTCCAGGTATGTAGATTTTGTAGGCTTTAGATGTTTCACTATATCCTACAAATATGCCCTTTTTTGCCTGAGGGTTCTAATTTGGATCTTTTCTCTTTGGGTATATGAATATAGACTGGACATCCAAAGATTCTTAGGTGACTTATGTCAGGTTTAACTCCAGTGAATGCTTCTTCAGGGGTTTTGTCATCTAGGAGGGAGTGAGGACATCTATTTTGTATATATACAACAGTACTAGAGGCTTCAGCCCAAAATGATGTTTCTAAGTTTTGATCATACATCATAGCCCTAGCAGCTTCAACAATAGTTCTATTCTTCGTCTCTACCACCCCATTTTGTTGAGGATTATAAGGAACCGTGTTTTCTCTCTTAATCCCCGCATTGATACAAATTTTTTTAAAGTTATCTGAAGTATATTCCCCCCCATTATCTGTTCTTAGTATTTTAATTCTCTTTCCCGATATATTTTCTACTAGAGCCTTGAATTCCTTAAACCTCGTAAGGATTTCTTCTGACTCTTTACATTCAAAAAAATATATCCATGTCTTCCTAGAGAAATCATCTACAATGATAACATAATACAAAAATCCTCCTATAGAGGTTATAGACATGGGTCAACATAAATCAGAATGAATAATTTCTAGTACATTTTTAGATTTGCTCTCACTAGAGTGAAAAGTGCCTTTCGTGAGTTTCCCTAAGGCACATCCTTTGCATGTTCCTTCATGATTTTGCTTAATCTTAGGTAGACCTATTACCATTTTTTCAATTGAAGGCAGAGCTCGAAAATGGATATGTCCTAATCTTCTGTGCCAAATTTCACATGTACTCATTGACTCATGTATTAGGGATTGAGAAGGAGAAGTGCAAAGTTTGTAGAGGCACCCATGTCTCACTCCAATAGTGTGAGCCTTCTTGATGGTTGAGTTCTTGGGCCATGCCAAGACCTTACCTTCCATAAAGGTGATCCTATATCCTTTATCTTCAAGAGCTGAAATGGAGACTAGGTTCCTCTTTATCCCTGGAACATATAACACACCTGTGAGTTGGAGAGAAATGCCTGATTTAAGGTTTATAGTGCAGGTCCCAATTCCTTTCACGGGATAGTTGGAGTCATTCCCAATAGTTACTTCCTCATCAGATTTTTCTATTTGACTATCAAGATGTTCTTTGAATCCTGTAATGTGACGTGATGCTCCACTATCAATCACCCAGGTATTAGGACTGGTTGATACTTGGCTTGATAGGGATGAGTAGAACACAAGTTTCTCCGAATCATTTTCTAACCCTGTCTTACCAACTTCTACAATAGTGGCTTGAGGTCTTGACCTGTCTGGGCATTTTATGGCGCAATGCCCATACCGGTCACATCTAAAGCATTGCACCTTGGTCCTATCCCTCTTTCTCTTGGACGAGTATTTACCTCTTGCATCTTTATCCTTCTTCCTCTTGAAGTTCCCTTTCTTCCCCTTCTTGTGAGAATGAGAGTTTAGCACATGAATGTCTTTGTTTGTAGAGCTTTGACCATCCCCCCTTGTGATTAGCCTAGATTCCTCTTGAATGCAGTCTGTCTTCAACCGATCAAATTTAGGGAGTTTTGAACGAGCACTAATTCCTTGTATAAATCCTTCCCATGAAGCTGGTAATCCATTCAATGCCAATATAGTTAGCTCCTTTCTTTCAATGAAGTGACCAATAGTGGAGAGTTTGTCCCTTAATTCCGTGATCCCCATGAAGTATGATGAAATTGATTCTCCTTTGTTCATCCTCACATGATGAAGTTTTTGTTTGAGTGATAGAACCCTACTCGTATTGTTTATCTCGTACATGCTTTCTAATGTTGAGAACATTTTCAATGCTGTATCCAACTTGGAGATTATAGGTACTATGTGATCATTAACTGCATCCACTAATAACTTCATGGCCTTATTGTTGTTCTTTATCCATTGTCTTTTCTCGTCTTCTTCATTTGGTTTAGTTATCTCTTTTTCTACAAATGCTTCTAAATCTTGCTCTCTTAATGTGAGCATAATTCTGAATTTCCATGAGACAAAGTTAGAGGCTCCTTCAAGACTATCCTCGAACCTAACACCATTGGCCATTTGGAGAATGAATATGCTTTTCTAAAAATTCAAATGATGAATTTGACAGCCTTTTGATTCAAATCTGGTTGGATCTTCCTTATACTGGCTCTGATACCATGAAGATTTATCAGATTTGAATATAGGGTATTTGAAATTTTAATCTTAGAATATAATCTCCAATTCTTATAACTGTATTAGCAATCTCTAAGAATATTGATTTACTTTCAATATGAACTGCTGTTCACAATGATCAATTTATATCAATATCGATCTCTTTGTATGTGCTGTTTAGAACAACGAAGTAATTGATATAATGCTTATTGAATTACTAGTATGTATATCGCTGTAGTGAAAGTGGCTGTAGATGCTTGTATCAACACTTAATGTTTTATGTATCTCCACAAGTACCAATCGACCACCTCTATATATATAAAGAGAAGGCATGCTTACGTAGAGGCATGCCTCTACACAAGCATGTCCATGTAGAGACATGTCTCTACGTGAGCATGTCTCATAGTTTCGGCTGTCACTAAATATGCCGATTCACAATAGCGTTATATATTGGTTAATCGATAATTATTATCGATTTTCATTCGCTTTGTCATTGATACACTTTATCAATTATGATTTACTTTAAATATATAATCTGATCGATACTCAATATCAATTTACACATGATTAAAGTATAATTAATATAATCAATTTAATTATGTGTATGTATTTAACAATATATAAATATACATTATTAAATAAATACATATGATTAATTCATAATCATGTTTCATAGATTAACAATTAAAGCAAGTAATCTTAATAAGCACATAAAGCAAATAATCCGATTATGTCTTGTGGAGGATAGATGTAAAATGCTTAAGGCCGATAGGTCAATTAAGTATTTGATTTCATCAATTAGAATAATCTAACCGAAGCTAAAAAACATTAACATTAGCACTTTGTTCGCTCATGGTAATATTATTTATTGATGTTCATTACACAATATCCCACAAATAATCAGCATTGTTTCGTTCACCTAAATTTAATGTTAGTAGAATTCGATAAGGGAGTCATATAGACTTAATGATTGTTATAGCTAAATTTCAACTTTTATATTCAAATTAAAATAAAAAGAAACTTAAAAATTAAAAAATAAAATGAAACCTATTTAAAAAATAAAAAATAAAAAGAAAATTTATCTATTTAATGAATTCAACTAATATGAATAATAATTATTAGTATGACTATTTCAAAAAATTTAATTTATTAAAAATTTATTTGATATTTATATAGATTTAATTAGTATTATTTTTAAAATTACTATATAATATATTAAAATTAATTATTTATATGGTATAATACAGTGTTCCACGACTGTTGGGGACAGGGAGATAGGGGGATGTAGGGACGGGCTTCGGGGACGAGGGAACAAAGGGAAAAAGTTTTGGGGACAGGGGGACTTGGGCCTGGGAGGGGCAAACGCGTTTCCGTGGAACACTGGTATAATATAATATAATAATTAAGAAAATAAATTAAAATTATAATTTTTAAAAAAAGCATGTAATTTAATATTTATATATTCATTATATTATAATATAAGTATTATTAAAATCTCTAATAACAAAAGTTCAAAATTAATAAGAAAATAAATGAGTAATTTATAAGAAATTAAATGGATAATAATAAGGGACAAGAAATAATTATATGATATTAAAGTCATTCCACATAGCATTGGAAAGAGTCGGCTTTAAAAAGTTTAAAATAAAAAACCCCTCTATGTTCCTTCAAAGTCTAAGTTCGAAATAGTAAGCATGATAAAATTTCCCTTCCTTGGGCACGTGATGCGGTAGTGGCAAGTGAGGCATTGATTAAAATTTATTTGAATAAAGAATTCACGACCAAGATACTCGGAAAAGAAAAGTCGGTTCATCGGCAATTATTTCCTGGCAAATTGCAGCCATCCGAAATGACATGGCAAGTTCGCATGATAGTTGTGCCCATTTACTCGATAAAGCGAACTTTTATTTATGCTGGAAAAACAATGAACGAAAAACAGTACTTGAAAAACGATGACGGACGGGAAATCTAACGGTAACCCAGCTTCCTATCGTCTTGCACACTTTTGGGGTGTTATGAACCATTGATCTCTAAAGTTAATCATTTTTCTCATATAGGGTACACCTTCGGCATAAAAATTCTTCACAAATATATACCGTTAAGTTAGCAAAGTGTACAAATAGGAACTTATTTATTATCATCTAAGGCCTTTGCTTCATCAAGTGAGGTACTCTATACCTACTAGTAAGTTTTGCCATCAAACTTTCTCATAAGGAAGTTCAAAAGGTCCTCAAATTAAGTCTCCATTTTCATTCAATGTTTAGGGTGTCGTTTGCTTGCATAGGCCAATTTTTTTTCTTAACAGGCTTTTGTCCTTGACTATTGTCAAAGGCTACGTCCAATCTAAACTATCTCAATGAATAGTTGACCACCAAAGACTAGTGAAGAGGATTTTTCAAGCATTAGATTCATCATCTTCTTGCTTCTCCTGCATAAGCTTCCCACATGATATGCTTGACTTCTTCCACCTAATGGGATACTTTGTAGCTACTAGCAAGCTTCAGTGTTTCTTTCCTGAAGAAAGTTCAAAGGTCCAAATTTGACTGTCCATTTTCAAACAATATTTGTGGTGTTTTTTGTTTGAACCAATTTGTATCCTTTGAGTAGTGTTTCAAGCTTTTATTTAATGTTCTTTCTTGGGATATTCCTGATTTTTGCCCCAAAACAACAATTCCAACTTAAGATAAGACTCAAAATATATTTATAAATATAATTTTATCAAAACTGATGATATTTCATTATAATATCAAAATTGAAATACACAGAATTGTAAAACTAAATACATTTGATAGTATGATACTTCATAATTGATCAATGCCAAATGCCAAAATGGTATTGATAAAGATAAATATTAAATGCCAATTGCTAGGTAATAATTTAATATTTATCTTTATCAATTGGCATTTAATAGTGATAATTTTAGTTGTCTAAGTTCTTGAATATGGTCTCCACTCCCAGACCCCCTCATTGTAATCAAATTTTTTATATGACAAGGGATTCCAATTTCCACTAACTAGTGGAGGTTTTAGAGTTGAGACCCTAATGGGTTTGAGGGGCAGCAATGATAAGCTGCACAAGGTGTTTGATGTGAGAAAAACCCAACGATAGAAGGGATGTGGGGGGACATTTTGTTTACCTGCAGGCCGGAAGTGGAGGTTCGGTGACTATGCCCTCGAATTTTTTTTGAGAGAAAATGTGAAAAGAGAGAGTGAAAAGAGGAAAATGACCTTTGTATTGGGCAAAATGATGCCTTTAGGGGCATTTTAGGGTTTTCGGATGCAAAAAAAGGTCAAAAATTATTTTTTTGGCTACTTTTCGGATGCAAAAAAAGTTCAAAAATTATTTTTTTGGCTACTTTTCAGAGCTCAATGTCTTAGGGTATGCTTAGGTGCGCTCTGTACATACCTGTTGTGACGTTTTCACACATCGCCCCATTGCAAATGGGGACCCATGTTTTTTGCTTTTTAGGGTTTGTTTTTTTTGGTCTTTTAGGGTTTTGTTAGCTGGCCTTTGCATTTTGAGTGTCGCCCAGGTGATCGCATGGATAAGCAAGTCCGGCTTGAGTGAGGTCCTGATCCTGAAATTTGGCTAAGTCTGGAATGTCCTGATCCTGAATTTGACTAAGTCTGGAAACTGAAAAACCTCAAAAAACTAGATTTTGCAATATAACTCCTGGAGGTCTGAAACCACTCTCAAACATCCTGAAAGTATATATGGAATATAACTTAAAGTATAAGTCTCTTATACTTAAATGTTATATTCCATAAAAATTATCCTGATAGAGAGTTCGAAAAGTCAAATTTCGCTCCTGTCCTTCACTGAGGATCCAGAGCGAATTTCGCTCCTGTCCCTCTCAGGAGGACCAAGGCGAAGCGCTCCTGTCCCTCACCAAGGGACCAGGGCGATAATACTTATTTGAGCCATTCCTGACCGTGTTTGGACGAATTGAGACATCAAAGGCAAGGTGAAGGACGAAATGAGCATGATAGAGCATCCAGACTTGATCAAAAACAATGAAATGATGAAGTTTTTGCCTAGAAGGTCAAATTCGCTCCTGTCCCTCACCAAGGGACCAGAGCACTTTTCTTTATATGCACATTTTTAGACCTTTTTTGGACATTAACTTTTATTCATAGCCTGAAGCAGGATGATATCTTCCCTAGCAAAGACATTTCGTGGTGAAAAGTGAAGCATTTGGGCCTGGAGAGCAAAATTCGCTCCTGTCCCTCACTGAAGGACCAGAGCGATTTTTGTCTTTTGACAAATTTCTTGCCAAGTTACAATGATTTCCAAGCCAAAGATGAATAAGATGGGGCGCAACAAGACCATTGAAGATAATTTTTGAAGATGGCAAAGTGTAGTTGAGCTTGAAAGTGCAAATTCGCTCCTGTCCCTCACCAAGGGACCAGGGCGAAATTTTGATTATCTTGCCTACCACTTAAGTTCAGGACCACTTCAAGTCAAGGTGAAGGGTGGCAAAGGCGTTTCGAAGCATCTCAATCAAGCACAAAGTTACAAGGACCGCCAAAATGAAGGATTTGCACTTAAATACCTAAGTTCGCTCCTGTCCCTCAGGCAGGGACCAGAGCGAAATTTCCATAAAGGCCTAGATTTTGAAAGTTGATCACGTTTCAAGTGTCCAAGGGGATCAAAAAGACTTTATTTTTCACGATGAAAACGGTGGCAAATTAATGGAAGCAAGGACAAGTCCAAGACATTCAAGTTCGCTTCTGTCCCTCTCCAAGGGACTAGAGCGATATTTATCATAGTGGTAAAATCTCTCAAAAATCACGTTAAGAAAAGATCATGCGAGGTGGTAAAGGGTCTAAGGTGTCTTAAGGGGATGATATACAAAGGTTTCAAACGTCGAAAGATTATCAATTGAGCCAAAGAGGCTATATCGCTCCTGTCCTTTGGACAAGGACCAAAGCGATTTTTATTAAAACCTTCATTTTCCTTCAAATGCATGTCAAAGCAAGGTTGAACAAGATCAAGGACGTTATTTGGAAGGCAATGAACGAAGAACAAAGATTGAAAGGTGGTGAATTTAGACCAAGACACAAGGATCGCTCCTGTCCCTCTCCAAGGGACCAGGGCGATATTTGTTAAGTCACTTGTTATCCGTTGAAGATCACGTCAAGGCAAAGTTGCACAAGGTTTAAAAAACATCATTTGGAAGGCGATACAAAGGAGGTGAACGTTAAGATGTTACCAATTTAAGCTTGAAATGGAGAAAACACATGGATCGCTCCTGTCCCTCTCCAAGGGACCAGGGCGATGATCCTCCAAACATCAAAACGCCTTGTAGAAGTCAAGTGAAACAAGCATAGAATGAAGAAATAATGTTATTATTCGCCTTATGATGAAAATTGGAGATTAAAGATGCAAGATCTAAGTGAAAACATCTAGATCGCTCCTGTCCCTCTCCAAGGGACCAGGGCGATAATGGTCATAAAGGGCACTCGTTCACACAAGCAAATCAATCAAGCTCGAAGAACCCAACGAAAATGGCAAATTCAACGTGGAGATGAAGACTTTGAACATCAAAAATGCAACGATCAAGACAAAGTTAATGGATCGCTCCTGTCCCTCAGTCAGGGACCAGGGCGATGAGGTATGTATTGTTCATCTTCAAAATTTGGCGCTTAAACAAATATTTTTGAATCTATTTTAAATGCTAAAATTCGATAAATCAAAAGATTCAATTAATTAGCATTTAAATATTGCGTTTGATATTTATTAATTATTTTTGCCTTTGTAAAAATCGAATTTGACAATTTAAATAATAAAGGCATTTAATAATTAATTATTAATCAATTAAAAAATTAAATGAAGCGCTTGGTTTATGGAGGTCGGCCTTTTATTTCTATTTAAAAAATCGTTTTAATTGCCTTATCTTTACAAAGTCGGCCTAAGTGAATTGGTGATATGAGCGCTTATAAAGGGTGATGAAGATTGTTATTTTCACATTACCATTTTATCCTTCAAGTGCGATTTGAGGAAGACAAAAGGAAGAGTGCGAGTTGTGTTTTAAGGTGCGAATTCAATCAAAGGTGGTGCGAAAATACTATCCAAAGGAGAGGCGAACTTGAAGTTTCACTTGGGCGAATTTGCCAAGGACGTCAAGGGCATATCAAAGGTGGCGAAGTTGCTAACTTGAGGAAGAGATCACGTTGAAGACCATCTAACGTCAATTTTGCCTAGGCAAATTCCTCATTTTGCATTCTAGAGTTAGCTCTCAAGTGAGGTATGGCGATATGGATTTATTGTTTTGACTTTGAACGTTGATCGTCATAGCTTAAATTTTGAATTTTGAAATTTTGAATTCCTGGCTCAATTGTTTTTTAGGAAATGATAATTCAAGGACTTATCATGAAGTTTCCTAAAATTAATTTAATCTATGCTATTCATTGCAAAATCATGTTACTAATTTTGAAATGTTGTGTAGGCACCAAGATGGCGACTCTCAAGGAAAATCAAGCCAGATCAAGGACGGTCTCCTCAAGGACGATCAAGCTAGGATAAGGGCGGCCTCTTCCAATCCAGCATTCCAAGGCGAGGTACATCATCGTCTTGCACATCAAGGACAAAAAGGAGTTAGAACAAGAGTTAATTAAAGATAGCCTCTCAACGACATCAAATTGAATATCTAGCAAGCTACAAGTGTCAGATGAGGTGGCATCCCAGTCATCACTCCTCCAGTCAGTGTGGTCCACCTCAGCATGTCCAGATTCAATGTACTTAACTCATGGAAGGTGGCACAAACTCCGATGTACCTACCCCGGCTATCCATTGGTCGATTTTTCTAGAGGGGACATGTGTCCAAGCAATACAATTTTATCGTTGGTCAAACATTAAATGTTATGTAATGGTTGTAACAAACCCTAATTAGGGTTTTCATTGTTGAATCTTGGCCATTGATCTTGAATTGATCTAAGCCATCAAATTGTATTGTGGGCACTATATAAGCCCAGGCATTTCATTTGTAAAGGCTAATTAGAAATAATTAGAGAGAGAGTTAGAGTTAGTTAGTAGATAGAGAGTAGTTAGAAGTTGATAGAATAGTAATTAGATTAGAATAGGAGGACAAGGCAAGAAATTGTTGCCATTGATTGTAAACAAACTCCATTTTCATTGAAGTAATGGTGAAGTGTGTCGTTTCTTGCAATTTGCATGGTTTCTTGTTGAGTCTTCAATCCTAGATGGTAGATGATTAGATGAATGGAGGAAATGCGATTGATTAATGGTGGAATTCATATATCCATACTACTAGCAGTTTGTTGATTGCAGACTTGCCTTGTGTAGTCAACTGGAATCGTTCAGCTTAAGCTCAATTTCAATTTGTCGCTTCTTCATTGATATGCATCAACTTGATGGTGTCTATGCCTGCAGTGATGATTTGAACATCATAAAGCTTCCCTTAGAAGATCGCACTAGCCTTGTGTAGATGGTCCATTGATGTCAAAACAAGACCTAGTTAGAGTTTCATCAAAAAATCAAATCATTGCTCCTACATTCTTAGTATTAGGATTAGATCCTCTCTTCGCCCTTATCCTTTTTCCATTTTTTAAATCTAAGCCAGTAAGAGCCTGTGTTCCAGCAAAGCAGATCGGAAGTTCAATCATCAGATGTAAGTCCCCTTGTGATTCCAGCAAATCACATCATACCACTGGAGTTTATCCACACGTAGAGACCCTACTAACCAGAACATTGGAGTCATCCTAACTGAGCCTTCATGCGAATCTTCAGCAGTTAGAGACTTTATTCAAGAGAGGATAAGATGCCTTTAGGTATTTTATTCTGTGTATGATGGTGTACAAAATACACGTCAACAATACCCTAGGCATATGCAAATGCCTGGGAGCATGCCCAAGGAGTACCTAGGCATACCCCCGGACGAACCTGTAACCACATGTACTTGGTACAAATGCAGGATGCCTTCAAGGCATACCCGGTAACATAGTATTCAACTTATAATTCTACGAATAATTCAGAAGATAGAACTTATCTTGATTTTCTCGTTTGGACTGTCTTGTCAAAGATCAATAATACTTAAATCAATAAATCATGACATCATCAATATTAGAATCAATACATCATTGAATTTATTAGAAATACATGCAATAACAATATTAAGTTGGGTCATCCTCAATATTGCCTAGAGCATGTAAGGGAGGCCATCCTTACAGCCCCTAGTCCACCTTGGAGGGGAGTCATCCTCCTTGATCAAGCCCAAGAGCACAAAAGGTTGGTCATCCATTTCATCTTTGGTTGGCGCACTTGATAAGAGTATGAGAGGGGGACCATCCTCTCATCTCTCATCGATTTGGAAGGGGAGGCATCCTTCCTATTTGCAAGACACTTCCTCAAATCCAAGACTGATTGCTCAAGGAGTTTTCTAGAGAATTGATGATTGCTTGATTTCTCTTAATTGTCATTTCTTGAAGGATTGATGAGTGGATGCTTAAATGATGCTTGAATGATTGATGACTTAGTGATTGATATTTGAATGATCTGATGCCAGCATGGTTGATGCTTGAATAGTTGATGTTGGAATGATGGATGTTTGTAAGTTTGATTGATTGAATGAATTGATAATTTATGCTGATTGATCGTTTGCTTGATTTGATACCTGATGATTACTTTTGATAGATTCATAAGTGATGATTGAGCGAGTGCTGATTTGATGTATTGGTGAGTGATCCTTGAATGCTTGGAACGATTTCTCCTTTATACTTTATTGGCGAAAGGGTCACCACCTTTCTTAAGACTTGAGTCACCACCCTCCATTACTGCCTTTTGAGAATAATAAATTATTTTCCAAATTGATCTCTCTTGTATGTCCTCCTCAAATAAAACCTTATTCTCTTTATGTTTTCCAATGTGAGGGAGAGGTCACACCTCTTCATCATATCTACCCTTTGCAAGAATCACAACCTTTCACAATTACCTCCCTTTGAGAGAGTACAACCTTTCATAATTTCTGCCCTCTGAAAGTCACTTCCTTATTTTCTTCCCAGTCCTTTCTATTAACCCTTCATTTATTCATATGCTCCATTCTTTCTTCCTTTTATATCTTCCAAGGTGAGGGAGTCACAACTCTTCATAATGATGTCTCTTGCAAGAGTTACAACCTTTCAGAATTAATCGCTGCTTTGAACCTCTTAATTATTTTTAATTATATGCTTCTGGAAATCGCTACCCATGATCTTATTTAATTAATATAATCGAACTTTAATAGAATCACTGTTTAATTCCTTCGCATAAGTCTAAGGGCTGCGATCTGATTGTGATAAAAGGCTGTGATCAGATGGTCATAAGGGCTGCTGTCTATCTTGGTGGGGGCATGACAGTCCGCCCTTCCCAAGATTGCTTGTCCTCAAGCAATGTCAGTTATAATCTTGTCAACTGAATCTTTTGCCAATATAAGGAAACTGAATCAACCTTTGGAGATTTGTAATCCTTAGATCCTCCTTGTATTTATCTTCTGCTGCATTAGTCTAATATAATTTATGAATTGAAGATTCTGCACTAGTGATGTTCCTTTCAATATCTTGATTATGTTCAACTCTGTACTACTATGACTTCCTTGAAGAGTTGTTAAAGTATTTGCCACACGGTTAATATAGTCTTAATATCATAAGGTTGACGCCATCATCTAAAGTGGGAGGACAATTTATTGTCTAGTATTCTTTGTGCTTGTGAACGTGTACTTCCCAAGAACTCTTAATAATGAAACAAAGAGTTGGAAACTAGCAAGGTCCATAAGTTTTCTCTCATCCTTAGAGAGGAACAACAAAATGCATCAATCTAAAGATCGATTTCTCCTTTGGCATCACTTGTATTTGCGAAGAATGGATTTGGTTGGGTCAATCATTTGCACAATGTTACAGATATCTCTTCAAGTCAAAGCAAAAGGGAAAGCTTTCCACATATTAAGATGAGAATTAGAAGCATAACACACATTTATGACCTTAAATGTGATGTTATTTCTTGACTGTGTTTGCCTTAGTGGACAATCTTCTTATATGCACAGCTTTTCACTGTAGACATAAGTTGAGAA
The DNA here is from genome assembly GCF_030272615.1 of Cryptomeria japonica. Lineage (NCBI taxonomy): Eukaryota > Viridiplantae > Streptophyta > Pinopsida > Cupressales > Cupressaceae > Cryptomeria > Cryptomeria japonica. The sequence goes on from NC_081413.1 coordinate 274,343,436, forward strand.
GTGGCTAACACTTCCTTGTTCTCTACTAGATGTAAAATTGTCTGCAACTTAATTATCTGGAACTGTATATGAGAAAACTCATTACTCAACTCTAAAATGTTTTCAAATAACTGTGCATTGTGCTTCAGCATGCATGGTCCTGTCCTCTGCAGCCAATAAATTACCTTGAATTTGTATGCTTTTCTTATAACCGTTACTTCAGCATGTGCAATAAGATCCATACAATTCAATAACTTCATCATTACAAACTACAACAGCACCAAAAGCCTACTATGGCCACAATCAACTCCATTATATGATTCTTCAACAGCCTTGGACAAATCTTTTAAGATCTATGCAATGAATAGCTTCTTGATGCTCTGAAAGTGCAGATGCAACAAATTTTTTTTTTATGCTTAGGCTCCACAACACTTGCTTCCATACATTATATGGCCTTGACTTTTCATAATTTAGGACATGACTGTTTTCATAATTGAGAGAAGAAAATTTGAACCGCTCTGCAACTTGCATCCAAGCCGAGTCAGGGTTTGCGAGTTTCTGCTCGGCTTGAAGGCCGGACGGGCTCATTCATTGTGAGGCTGTCTTGGCGACATTCCGCATGTGTGACATTCTTTTTCCCTCCTGCTGGTTTTCTCAATGGCTCATAATTCGCCTAGTGAAGGTGTTCGCAGCCCACATGAAGAGAAGTCCTTCAAAGACGCTTTGGTTGATCGTCCCAACATCCCTAGCGACGCGGCTTTCGTTACTGTGGACAACGCCTTCGCAGACCCCGATGGCCATGGAAGAGGTAAGGAATCTGGCCCGGTTGTTCTCTCTCTCAAGCCTAATCTTCTAATGGCCCAGGCAATGGATAATGAAAAAGATAGGTTAAAATCTTCTCCAATCATTTTTGTGGTCCTGGATATTCATTCGATGCCCTCTAGAAAATTTATTAATACTTGGTTACAGAATGTTTGGTGCAAGAAATTAGGTTTTAATATTTCCTTCTGTAGAATGGTCTAGGAGGGCTTGTTTATTATTTTTTTCTCTTCTTCAAAACATCAATTTGAGGTCACCAGAAAGCAATTTTGGAATGTGGGTAAATGTTGTTTCAGGGCTATAAGTTGGTCGCCTAAAATTAAATCGGAGGATGTATTGGCTGTTTCTTGCCTTAGGTGGGTCCTTGTTCAAGATGTACCCCCCTATTTTTGGCATTTCTTGCCCTAGGTGGGTCCTTGTTCAGGATGTACCCCCGTATTTTTGGCATTTCTTGCCTAGTGCCTTGCGCAATCTTGGAGATATTCTCCGAATTGACAATTCTCCAACGCTGCTGCCTCACTTCGATGCTAGGCTCTTAATTTATATTCATCTTGGGAAAGCTCGTCATGACCCATCCTTGATCGTTATGTATATATATATATATCCTAAATAAAACAATTACTATTATAAATATAGTTACCAATAAATAATTGTTTAAAATATTATTAATGTTTTATTACTAATTTAACATTCTTGAAATATTCAAATAAAGATAAATTAATATTACAACAAATCCTTATATTGCAAATTCTTTGTGACAACCCTATCCAAATGCTAAATAACTAGGAGAAAGCTCCTTGTATTATAGATTGATAATATTGAAAGCCAACTCTTCCGATATTCCTTGATATGAGAAAACCGTGCCATTACCGAACACCGATGTAAGTATTATAAAATATCCCCATAAGGATAATAGTATATATAAACTGAAGAAAATTAAGAGATATACAAAATCAATTATTAAAAATGTATTAAGAAAGGAAATATTAATGTTAATGTTTATTTAATAGTAAAATATTAGTGTTAATGAATTGAAGCCTTGAATGGATTATTCCTATCGATGAAATCAAATGCATAAGTGGCCTGTCGGCCTTGAGCATTTGATTACTATCCTTCTTTGGTATACTGCTAACGATTATGTTTATCACAACACATGACTGAGGTTGATAACAATCATTAACCATGCTGTTCATACTGTTGATATTAATAATGCTGTTAAACATTAATCTTAATGTGATACTAATTATACCATGCATCGATATTGGATATCAACAGTCACATTGGTAAGCATCGATAATAAATATCGATATCATATTATGCGTCTATAATAAGTATCAATAATAATACGGTAAATGATATTTAATACCGATTATTGCATTGACTATTATATGAATTGATTAGGTGTATCGACTTGGGTTTTAATTATAACATGAACCGATAATGAGTATCGATTAAACAGCATAGGCTAATATACCGATTAGTTAATTATCGGTCAAGAGACATGTCTCACGCAGAAACATGTTCTCTACGTAGAGACATGCCCCTACGGGAGACATGTTCCTACGGGATACACGTCTCCACACTATCCTATCTATAAGGATCGAACCAAGTAGTCTAAGGGGGGGGGGGAAAGAAGGTCTTCTACGGAGAGGCAAGGTAAGTAATAGATGGTTGCTGGTATTAAATAATCATATTAGTTAATGGGTGGACAGCAGTTAATATGTAACGTCATTACTACCAGTTAATGGGTAATACTCAAAGGGTAATGTGTAACGTTAATTAATAACGGGTGTTAATTGAGGTCTAGTGCATATAAATATATGTATTAATTAATTCACTGGTCATTAAATATAGGTAAGGGATTTGGTATAATTAATGGTTTTTGCATTAATATATTAAAAAATAGGAATAGTATGTATTAATGAATATAAAGATATAAAGACAGGCAATGGATTAGTATATATATTAATAGGAATAATTAATATATATACATTAATAAATACAAACGCATAAAGATAGATAGTGACATTATATATATATATGTTAATACATAGAGGAATAGTTAATATATATATATATATATATATATAGGAATGAAGAACTTGCTGTAAGCATATATAATGAATGATTCGTAACTAGTAAAGAATGATAGGAAAAATACATATCAGGATAATAGGAATGTATGTTAAGGAATACATATGAGTAATGGTTAATGAACATTTTATGAATATAGGTAATGAATACAAGACTATGTACATGTGGATTATGAAATAGGAAATAGTAAATGAAAATGCAAAGGAATGTATTATGAATGAAATCACATGAGAGAGGCTATAGGGAGGAAACTCTCTTAGTCTAAGGGGGGATTATGATAATCCCTAGGACAGTATATACTGAATATCTATATGTATATATATATGGCTTGGTTGATTAAGTTCAACCAAGAAGAGAAGGATCTGGCCAATCCCCTTTGAGGACTTGGATGATGGAGGCATCACCCAAGACAAGGAAAGGCAAGGGTCTTCCTTGGCTGGCTTGGGTATAAGAGGTTATACCCAAGACAAGACTCAAAGGTCGGGCCGATCCCCTCTGAGGACTTGGATGATGAAGGCATCACCCAAGGCAAGGAATAGACAAGGGTCTTCCTTGGAGGGCTTGGGTGTAAGATAGGATTCGAACTCATCTTCGATTTCCTAGAGGGCTTGGAACCAAGGGGTTCCAAGAGGGCGAGCTTCACGGCCGCCTAAGGACATACTTTGTATGGCATTCGTATCCTTTTTATTAGATAAAAATTATGATTATGTTAATTGAGCATTGAAGTTAGATTGCAATTTAGATTACTTATATATGTATATATACGTTTGTTATGTTCTAACAATTTGTTTTGCAAGATAATGATCTCTACCTAGTAGGGACATTACAAAGCTTTGCCTAACTCATTGACTGTGGACCTAGACTCGGATTCCTTCTCTTGCCCTATTAAATTTCTGGGTGGGTATAATGCCTGTTAAATCTGCAAAATGGATGGCCATATTAAGAAGCATTGCTCGTTGAATCACAGTCGGAAACCCCACCCTGAGACTAGAGAGGCGCCCTCTCCTGGCAGTGAAGGCGCACCCCCTCCGCCCAAAGCCTCTCCCCCGCCCCCTCCACCTCCTCCTCCCAGTGTCCTTTCGATCATTGCCCTCCATTACCCCCTGCCCTCGACCCCCCCTTCGAGCTCTGCCTGCTCCCTTGCTGCTCTCGTTTGTTCCCCCTCCCCTCCGCCTCTCTCCTTGGATGATCCTTTCAATGGTGTTGCCCCCTTGCTCCTCCCGAATGCTCAACAACTTGCTTTGCGAAAGATTAGGGACATTGTTGCAGTCAGAAACAAAAATGAAAAATTAATTGCTGATGGTAGTAAGAGCCCTGAGGATAAATTTAGTGTAGTCCCCACCCCTGTTTTTAGGAGCATGGGAGGGGCCATGGGAGTCCAGTCCTCTTCTCCTGCTTGTGATGAGGAATCCCCAGTAGGGGGTGATGCTGAGGTCCTTAGGGAAGATCCTATTGTGACTAAGTCTAAAGGTGCTTCTGATCCGCATGAGGCCAGTTTCGAAATAAAGAGGGCATGTGATCCCAATGTGCCTATTATTGATATTTTGCTTGCTTATGCTCCCTTCGATACCACCCCCCCCCTTTGGGTTTCCACTCACCTCAAATTAGAGTGCAAACCTGTGCTCCATTGATAGCTCCCAGTTTCCTAACAAGAGGGCTGCTGGAGATAGTGGTTTTAAGACTCCCGATGAACACTTGGTTGGCGGAGAGGCCAATGGTAGGGAAAAATGGGCCATTATCCCATGTGCCCTTTTCTGCTCAATCTGTTATTGATAAAGTTATGATGGATATTGGTCTTCAAAGATTCCAGGATAACAAGATCTCACATCATAAAAGGCGGAAGAAAGGAAAAACTTCCCCATTGGGTGCTGAGCATGTAGTTGGTTTGAAAAAACCAAGAGGTAGACCCCTAGGATCTACCAATAAGAAGCCCAATCAGGACTCTTCTAAGAAACATTTCCCTCAATGCTATAAGGCGTTTAGGGCCTCAATGGACACTTCCCCCTAAATAGACTTTAATGACACTGAGTTTAGTGTCTTGGAAATTTGGAATGTAGTCCCCTGACAGGAAGTATGTTATAAAAAGATTCTTGAGGTTGAGGAAGGATGTTGATTTCGTTTTGCTTCAAGAGATCAAGGCAGTCCAATTTGCTTTAGACATCAATCTTAAGTGTATATGGAGAGAAGCCTCTCAGTTTACCACTAAGCGTTCTAAGGGCAAAGGAGGGGCAGCTATTCTAGTTGCTAAGAAATGGGCCAATCTAGTTGAGCAGTGGGGGTGCTCTCCTTGTGAACAGGGCGGTTTGGATTAGAATTAACTACAAAGGCACTATCTTTGGGATCACCTCCATCTATGCCCCAAATGACCACAGGGACAGGATTAACTTATGGAAGTGGCTGGCCCAGCTAGAAGATATTCCCTGGGTCTTTGGGGGGAGACTCTAATATGGTGGAACATGCGCAAGACAAATGTGGAGGTAATAAGTTTGATTGGAAGCCGCATGAAAGATTCTATTGGATGAGATTTATCAACAAGCATGGACTGGTAGATCCTATTGCTGGTAATAAGAACAACTATAAGAGCATCTGGTAGACATGGTGTAACTACCAACAGGGACCAAAGAGGATATATTCCAGGTTAGACAGATTTTATTTCCATAGACTCCTTCAGGGAGGTTGTAGACTCGGCCAATTTCAGTGTGAGGGCTATTCCTTACTCTCTGTCTGATCACCATCCCATCCCTTTGGAAGTATGCTTGATGCCCTCCCTTACATCCTCTCCCCGGTGCAGAGGGAACTTTGTCCTTAACTCGGAGTTGTTGAAAGATGAGGAGGTAGTATATGCCTCATTTCTCATCCGACAGTATAATGCTTGGTTTTCAGGGTTTGAGAAGGCAGTTGATAGGTGGAACCAGAATGTAGATAGCTATAGGATTTTGTTTCAGATAGTGGGGAGGAAAAAGGCCTTGGATAACAGGAGGATTGAGTTGGAGCTTCACAATCAACTTTTGTTGGATGAGGATTTTATTCAACATCACCCCAATGACTTCTATGCAGCCGATAGGATTAAGATTGCCAGAGATGGTTTGAGGGAGTTTCAGAATAAAAAGATATAGGGTGCTAAAGTCAGAGCTAGAGCCAATTGGTTAGAGCATGGAGACAAGGGCTCCAAGTTCTTCTTTAATCTGTTGAGATCCAAAGAAGCTAGAGAGCATATAGATGGTATCAAAGAGGGAGATGAGTTTATTACTGGGCCAGATGATATCCTATCCACCTTTTTCAAGTTCTATCAAAATCTCTTCTCCTCTGAAAGTGATGATTGTGCTGCAGTTTTGTCCAGATTACTCCCTGTTATTCCTAAGAAAGTCAGAGAGGAGGATGCCATCCCCCTCAATCAAGATATCTCTATTGAAGAAATTATTGCTGCTATTGTCTCACTAAAGGATGGCAAGGCCCCTGGACCCGATGGGTTAACTGCAAAATTCTATAAGGCTAATATAGACTGGATTTGGTAAGACCTGCTCCAACTTTATCAAGAAGCCCTTGCGCAAGGAACCCTAGGCAGCAAGATCAATAGTGGGGTTATTAAGCCTGTTCCGAAGGAAGGTGATAGAACCCGCATCAAATATTGGAGACCCATAACACTGCTGAATGTCTCCTACAAAATCCTTGCCAAGATTCTTAAAAGGAGGTTGGAAAAGATCCTTCCTAGGGTTATCTGCAACACTCAAACTGGATTCATTAGGGACGAAGGTATATTTTGGAGAACCTCATTACCTGCTGGGAATCTCTTCACTGGGCACAGGAGTCAAATCAAGATGGAGCAATGCTTCTATGGGATTTTGAAAAAGCCTATGATAGAATAGAATGGGGATTTGTGATGAATATGTTGCGCAGCATGGGCTTCCCTGCTAATTTTTGCCAAATGGTGCAGGTTCTACTTACAGATGTGTTGTGACGTATTCACACATCGCCCCATTGCAAATGGGGACCCCTACTTTTTTTGCTTTCTGGGGTTTGCTTTCTAGGTGTTTAGGGTTTGTCTGTTAGCCTTTGCATTCTGAGTGTCACCAGGGGATCAATAGGATGGTAGGCTTTGCTTGAGCCAGGGGAGTCAGCAGGTGCTCCAGGTTAGGGTTTCTTTGAGAGTCTTTCTTAGGGCTTGGTTTTGCTCTTGTTGCTAATTGTGTCTTGCTTTGTGAGTGGGTATCATTCTTGAAGGTCCGAGCTAGGTCAAGTTGGTGAGTGATGAAGTCTGGAATGTCATCTTGATCTTCAAATGCCCTGAAATTTGGCTAAGTCTGGAATGCCTTGATCCTGAAATTTGGCTAAGTCTGGAATGTCCTGATCCTGAAATTTGACTAAGTCTGGAAAACTGAAGAATCCTCCAAAAACTAGATTTTGCAATATAACTCCTGGAGGTCCGAAACCACTCTCAAACATCCTGAAAGTATATATGGAATATAACTTAAAGTATCACTTATACTTAAATGTTATATTCCATAAAATGATCCTGACGGAGAGTCCAAAATGTCAAATTTCGCTCCTGACCCTTCCAAAGGGTCCAGAGCGAAATTCTCCATAAGACATTCTACTTTGACCAAAACCTAGAACTAATGCATTCCTAGGCTTGAATGAAGGCAAAAGCACTTGTTTGAATGAAGAAATGCGAAAAAATGAAGTCAGGATAATGGCCTAAGGTGAATTTCGCTCTTGACCCTTCCAAAGGGTCCAGAGCGAAATTCATATTTCCTCTATTTTTCTCCTTAGCTTGACCAAGTTTGTAGACTTTTGAGGCATAATTGAGAATGTTTGATGCAACTTTGCCTTGGAGAGGAGATTTTAGACTTTGGGATGATGGATTCTAGCCTGGGAGAGGAATTTCGCTCCTGACCCTTCCAAAGGGTCCAGAGCAAAAATCCTTATAACCCTCATTTTCCTTCCTTGTTTTGGATGGGAGTTGGTTTATTAGGCATTGTGTGTGAGTCTTGATGTGTTCTTGCCTTGAGAAGTGTTTTGAAAAGTGAGGATCTTGTCCAAAAATAGGAATTTCGCTCCTGACCCTTCCAAAGAGTCCAGAGCGAAATTCTTCATAAGCCTCATTTGCTCCCTTGTTTTGGATACCAACCTTGTTCCATGGGCGAATTTGGGAAGGAAATAACATGTCTCTGCCTTTTGAGGTGATGGAACGTAGAAATGTGAAGGATTTTGGCCAAGATTAGGAATTTCGCTCCTGACCCTTCCAAAGGGTCCAGAGCGAAAATCCTTATGCACCTCAATTTATCACTTGTCAAGACCAATTTCATAGTTCCTTAGGCATGTTTGGGGGATTTTGGACATGTTCTGACCTTAGGAGGTGAGTAAAGGTGGATGAGATGAAGATTTTAGCCAAGAATAGGAATTTCGCTCCTGACCCTTCCAAAGGGTCCAGAGCGAAATTCACTATAATCCTCATTTGCTACCTTGAATGGGCTTAAAACCTGGTTCCTCAAGTGGAAAACAATCTATATTTGCCTCCAGCAGAAGATTGAAGTTTGAAAAATGAGCAATTAAAGCCTAAATCAAGATTTTCGCTCCTGACCCTTCCAAAGGGTCCAGAGCGAAAATCAACCTAAGACTCATTTCTTGCCTTATTTGACCAAATTTTGATTTGCAAGGCATTTTGAAGGGAAGAGTAGACATGTTTGGATGTTGGAAATGTTTGAAAGCCTTGAAAAAATGAAGGATTCTAGCCAAGAAGGTGAATTTCGCTCCTGACCCTTCCAAAGGGTCCAGAGCGAAATTCCTTGCAAGCCTATTCTTTTGACCTTGTTTTGGCTTAAGACCTTATCTCTTGGGTGAGGGATGATGTTTAGTTACCTCTCGAGGTGATTTTGAGTTGGAAAAAGGAAGAATCAAGCCCAAATCATGATTTTCGCTCCTGACCCTTCCAAAGGGTCCAGAGCGAAAATCCTCCTAGACCTCATTTCCTTCCCTATTTGACCAAATTGTGATGTCCAAAGCATGTTGAAAGGGGAAATGGACATGATCTTGCCTTTGAGAGTGTTTGGAAGTTGTGAAAATGAAGGATTTTAGCCAGGAAAGGAAATTTCGCTCCTGACCCTTCCAAAGGGTTCGGAGCGAAATTCCTTATAAGCCTACTTTTTGACCTTTCTTGGACATGAAACCTTGTTCCTAGGGCAATGAAGGATGAGATTCTACCTTGCAAAGAAGTTTCAAGTTGAAAGAATGATGATTTTGGGTTAAGAATGAGATTTTCGCTCCTGACCCTTCCAAAGGGTCCAGAGCGAATTTTCTCAAAACCTCTCTTTGCTATCAATTTTTTGCTAGATCAAGTGTGGGCTACGGTAAAATCAAGGAGAAGTTGCCCCTGAGAGTGACTTTAAGTTGCTAGAAACCATGAAAGATGAAGGAATTGAGCCTAAAAATGATTTTCGCTCCTGACCCTTCCAAAGGGTCCAGAGCGAAAATCCTAAAAACCATCTTTTCTTCCAAAATTTGAGCAAAGTCAAACCTGGACAAGGGTGAGAGAAGTCATTTGGATTGCCTTAGAGTGAATTTTGGTCGCCAAGAATGCAAATTTTGAAGCCAAATGAGAATTTCGCTCTTGACCCTTCCAAAGGGTCCAGAGCGAAATTCTTAAGATCACCCTTTTTCCTTGCAAATCAAGTCAAGATTTTGGTTTTTATGACCTGGAGAGGAGTGAGGCAAGGTGTTCTAAGTCTTGGAGGTGATTTGAAGTTGAAAGGATGGTGAAATAGCCCTAAAACAAGATTTTTGCTCCTGACCCTTCCAAAGGGTCTAGAGCGAAAATCCTAAAATCTATCTATTCCTTTCAAATTTATGCTAAGCTATGCCTAGACCAAGGTAAAAGATGCCCTTGTGATTGCCCTTAAGTCGATAGTTGTCTCCAAAAGTGATTATTTTAGGCCAGAAGAGGAAATTCGCTCCTGACCCTTCCAAAGGGTCTAGGGCGAAAATTCTTCAATCACCTATTTTGCCTTGCAAAATCAAGATAAACTTGGGTTGGATGAGAGAAGAAAAGTGTTTCCTTGCCTTGTGAGGTGGATTGAAGTTGAAATGATGAAAAAATGAGCTACAAACAAGAAATTCGCTCTTGACCCTTCCAAAGGGTCCAGAGCGAAAAACACTAAAACCATCCTTTTCTCCAAATTTTGTGCTAAGTCAGGCCTGGACTAGGGTGAGAAAAGCTATTTGGAATGCCTTGGAAAGATGTTTGACCTTCAAAAATGTGAATTTTGAGCTAAAGTTGGAATTTCGCTCCTGACCCTTCCAAAGGGTCCAGGGCAAAATTCTTATAAGGTCTGTTCCTGGAGAAAATCTCGAGCAAGTTTCATGTTAATATCTTTTGTTGATGATTTAAGTTGAAAATGCTATGTTGAAATGAATTTATCATGTGTCCTTGATCATCTTTTGGTTTGTTTTGGCAGATGAAAGAAGACCAGGCCAGGACGAGGACGACCTTCTCCAGCCTAGCATCAACAAGGACGACCTTCTCCAACCTAGCCTCATCAAGGACGACCTCTTCCAGTCCAACATTTGAAGGAAAGACAAGGTGGCATCCCAGTCATCACTCCTCTAGTGGGGTTGGTCCACTTCAACATGTCCAGATTCAATGTACCTGACTCATCAAAGATGGCACTAACTTCGATGTACCTACCCCGGCTATCCATTGGTCGAATATTCCAGAGAAGACATGTGTCCAAATAATGCAATTATTTCATTGGTCAGAATTAAGTTTGTTGTAACTAACCCTAATTAGGGTTTTCATTGTAAAATCTCGGCCATTGATCTGAGCCATTGAATTGTATTGAGGGCGCTATATAAGCCCTGGCTCCTCATTTGTAAAGGCTAATAGTTAGTCAATAATAGCTAATAGTTAATAGTTAGTAATAGAGGCCAGAATAGTAGAATAGCAATTAGAGTAGAATAGAAAGAGAAGGCAAAGATTGTTGCCAAGATGTTGTAAAAGACTCGTAAACTTCATTGAAGAAATGGTGAAATCTATGGGTCGATTCAACAATTTGCATGGTCTTTATACTTCTTAGATTTGATTTCATGTTATTAGATGAGTGGAAGAAATGTGTTTGATTGATGGTGAAATTCGTATATCCATACTACTAGCAGTTTGTTGATTGCAGACTTGCCTTGTGTAGTCAACTGGAATCATTCAGCTTACGCCTAACTTCAATTGTCGCTTCTTCACTGATATGCATCAACCTGATGGTGTCTATGCCTGTAGCGATGATTTGAACATCATAAAGCTTTCCTTCGAAGATCGCACTAACCTTGTGGAGATGGTCCTGGGATGTCAAAACATGACTTAGTTAGAATTTCATCAAAGATCATTTATTGCTCCTACATTCTTAGTGTCAGAATTAGATCCTTTCCTCGCCCTCATCCTTTTTCCTTTTTTTCAAAAAATCTACGCTAGTGAAATCCTGTGTTCCAGCAATGTTCAAAGCAAATCAGACTTTAGTCATCAAGTGTAAGTCCCCTTGTGATTCCAGCAAAATCACATCATACCACAAAGAGCTTATCCACAAGTAGAGAACCTACATACAAGAACCTTGGAGTTGCCTCGACTAATCCTTCGGCGAGATCTTCAGCAGTCGGGAAACTTTGCTCAAGAGAGGATAAGGTACCTTTAGGTATTTTATTTTGTGTTCGCATGTGCATAAAAGACACATCAACAAGATGTAAATGCCAGTGTTGAGATGAATGGTAGGAGATTAGAGGTTTTCACTCTTTCCCGGTCTATAAGATAGGGTTGTCCCCTTGCTCTTGCCTTGTTTGCCATAGCTACTGATGCTCTTCATTATCTCCTTAGGGATAACTCTCTCTCCCATAAGGTCTCAGGTATTAACTTACCGGATGGGAGTGAAATTCTCAATGTTCAGTTCGCAAATGATATTGCTATTCTCCTGAATCTCACTGAAGTTAATTTGGGGGCCCTAATGACTAAGTTGGATATCTTTTGTAAAGCCTTTGGGAGCAAGATCTCTCTCCCCAAATCTATCCTACTTAGTTGGCACTCGGGGGCTCCCGCATGGCTTTCCAAATTCTCAATCTCTTGGGGAGGTCCCAATCACCAAGTGAGATATCTTGGCATCCCTTTTGCCATTGACCCCAACTTGAAGGAAATGTGGGAATGGGTGAAATTAAAAATTCATAAAAAATTAAGGAAATGGAACACTCAGTTTCTCTCCATGGCGGGCAGATTTCAAGTCTGTCAAAAAGTCCTCTCATCATATAATATTTTGTATTCCTCTGCTTGGGTGTTTAGTAACTATCAATTCTCATTCATTCAGAAACTTGTCAGGGAGTTCTTGTGATCTGATGGAAAGGGGGGCAAAAAAGACACGCGGTTAAGTGGAATTGGTGCACCATGAGTAAAGGTAAAGGGGGGGTAGGGCTGAAAGATTTAAGAAGCCAAGGGGTTGCACTTGCGGCCAAATGGATCCTGAAAGCACTCAAAGGGAGTGAGCCTTGGAAAGTTTTGATAAGACATAATATTTCCTCCTCGGTACCAAAAAACAGCTCCATCTTGGAAGGGGCTACCTTTTTGTGACTTGGTGGCCGGTAATTTTGTTGTTAAACCTTATGGATCAATGGTTTTCAAATCACTCTGGAAAGCATGGGAGTGGATAAAGAAATTTATTGCTAACAATGGAGTTCTTTTAGGCAACGACAGTATTTGGGGCAATAGATCTATCTGGTGGAATTTGACCCATAAGGATAAACCTCTGGCATTATTGCAAGGCTTCTTAGCCAAGGCTTGGGCTAAGAAATGTATTCAGGTTTTCAATGACATCTTAAACCAAGGTAGACTCCTCTCTTGGCAAGATATCAGTAGCGGATTTGGCATCCCCTCCTTGCAGCTCAGAACCTTCTTTGTCCTTCTTTCTGCCTGTTCCGCTTTCCCCTCCACTCCTCTTACTTGCTTCTCTATGGACACTTTTGATTCCCTCGCTTGGGCTAATGGCTCCTCTCTCGCCTCAAGCAACTCAAAGTCTATTTACCAGACCCTAACCGACAGTGATGTGATCCTTGATACCCTATCCCTGTAATATCCCAGTTATTTTTATTTTTATTTTTAAGGCCAACAATAACATCAACAAGAAATTAACCCGTTAAGGTTAGAAATCATAAACTGAAACATGCTGGGAAAGTAACCCTTCCACTTTCTGATCACCAAGTGCCCAATGTGGGAAGGTGAGAACATACGGTGTTGAGGTGATCATTAGCTTAAGAAACTGAAATACAATGCAATGCTTGGGTGGCAAGCCAGCCCCTTCCGCTTATCCAGAGGGAAAACAAGGAAACTTGGCAATGAACCAGCCAAGTGAGATACACAAAATAAGAATCACTCAACCCCAATATTTCAGTGGGAGGACTGCAATTACATAGCAACCTCAACTCGACCGCTTATGCAGTAGGAGGATCATTACACATAACTATCACTCGACCACTTATGCAGTGGGAGGACTAAAATTACAAAGTTGCTTGATAGTAGGCGGCAAGCCAACCTCTTCCACTTTTTCAGTGAGATGAGAGTTACAAAGCAGAACTGGTTAGTAGTACTACTACTTAACCTTACAAAAATAGAGATAAGAGAAGGAGAGTAATGCAGATTATCACAATAAGAACATGAATTTCTGCTACAACCAATCTGCAGGCTGGAATTACAAATCAGCAGCCTATGGAAACGCTAAAATGCTCATAACTCCCTCAATATACATCCAAATCACTTCAAACCAGTCCCAAACCCACAATATATCCTGTGCAACAACAACCGACTAAGACCACAACCCAAACAACCCCATATTAATTTTTGCACGCATCCCAATGCAAATAGAAAACCACGCTATACCTGGGAATTTCGATTTAACATAGAAAATTCAAAACTCAAACAAACAAGCTATAAACTCACAAAGTATATCGCCAGTGCTGGGAAAGAAGGGAGAGATGATACCCATAACCGTCAGTCGCTTCAACAGAGAGGTATGATCGAAAAGGTACTTTAGCCATAGGCAAACCAGCAAGTCTCCAGAATCACTTCAACCCTTTGGTCGAGCCGAAATGACATCAATTAAAAGCAAATCAGATGATATAGGACTGTAAACTTTAGGGAACTTGTACGAAACCAATTTCGTCTAACCATAAGTCCCCTTTGTGTTTCCAGCAAAACCCATCAACGACTAAGCTATCCTGCAGTCAAGGCCTGACAACCAAAACATTGAGGTCATCCCCATTGATCAAATTCACACAGCATTAGGGATTTCCTTATCTCAAGAGAGGATAGGATTCTTAGTTTTCTATCTCCGTTGGCCGGATGAAGTCGTAGTTCCTCGACTTTAGACACATCAACAGGGTTCAAAGTTCAAAACGCATAACAATAATGCGCTTGCTTTAGTGGAGATAAAGGCCGCTAGAGACATTTTCTTAAAACGCACCTTAAACCTTGAACCTTTGAACTGTTTTCAAAGAGTTCAACGACTTTGGTTCAAAAACAATTGTGGGGGTGCTAACAGGTTGTGTTGGAGGGCCTTCTTCCATGCCTCCATATCGTCCCATTCACAGTCACAGTGCTAGCGCTTCTGCTTCTGCTAGTGCTTCTACTCATGTTCCTAGCACTACTAGTGGTAGTGGGAGTGTTAGCATTGGTCCTAAAATTCATAAATCTCGGTTGGATTCCTTCTTTGAGCCTCGCACTACTCCTGGGTCCCAACAGTCGCTTGAGGGCATGGGTTGGAACAAGGAGGTCCATGATGCCGCTAAAATGGCAGTTGGCAAGTTTTGGGTCTACTACAGTGTTCCATTCTTTGCAGCCAGGTGAATATTTTTTGTTTGATTGGTTTTAATATTATAGTTTGATTCTTTGTTTGATTTTTTGTCGTACAACTACATAGTACATACTTAACTTATCTCATTTAATTTATTTGTGATAGGTCTCCTTGTTGGTGAGAAAAGGTTGATGCCCTTACCATATGTGGGGCGGGGTTCAAAGCCCCATTTGAATTTGATTTAAGGGGACCAAGGGTGACTGATTTAGTGCGTGATGTGAAGAGGGAATTAGAGGATCAACGCCAAATATGGAGTAGGATAGGTTGCACCATCATGACTAATGGTTGGACGGATAGGAGAAATAGAACTCTCCTTAATTTTCTTGTTTCTTCCACAATTGATTGATTAATTTTAATTTCATTTAGTCATTAATTTTTTTAATCTTTTATTTAATGATTTATTGAATGATCATTGATCTTGCTTTATTTTTTATTTCAAGGGGCACTATTTTCATCAAGTCCATTGATGCCTCCACACATTGCAAAAATGCCACATTTGTCATGTCCCCTTTCTAAAGTGGACATCAGGGATGGAGGAGTTGGCCTATCATTGGAGTCTCGTAGGCTAGCAGAGGTTGATTGGGACTCATTCAGTGCATATAGTGATTGGATTTTGGCTTTACAGGCAATTTGGAGCCAGTTTGGAGCAGTTCCTAGATTTTAGGGGGTATCCCTAAATTTTAGGAGGTCGTGACAGTTGCCAGTCGTGAGGTTATTCATGACCTTTTTGATGGTTTTAGTTTTAGGAGATTTGGGTGTGTTTCCTAGTTTCTAGGAGCATCCCTAGATTTTAGGGATGAGACTGCTAGTTGATCCATGATTTCCGACTTCAGTCACAGATAGGCGGTAGGTTCCGTTTCAGGCTTTTGGAGTCATTTGAGCCTTCTACAGCTATTTGGGATATATTTTTAATATATTTAAATATTTCCTAAGTTAGCGTCTAATTATTTAAATAAGGCTATGTTTATAGCCATTTTGGAGTAATAAGGGGTTTTTGGCCTCATTTGGATGCGTATCCCTTGGTGTAATAGCTCGTCGGAAAGGTCTTGGACTTTTCTAAATATTTCTCTTTTGACTCAGATCCTTTCGGTGAACAGATTTCTTTATATTTGAAAAAAGGTCATTTTCTATGTACTTGGCAACTTAAAATGAGAAATATAACATTTTAACCCTAAATGCTCCATTGAGTCATTTTTAGGGTTCGAGCTAAGTGGGAAGGTGTTATAAGGAAGTTGAGACCTAATTCTTATTATCTTTTACACATTTTACATCTTGGATTTGAGATTTGGCTCTGGAAGAGCTTTTCAGCATCTGGGACGCCAACCCCAATGCCTTGCCTGTTTGGGACGTAGCCCCCAATACAGTGGTTTGGATTTGCTTGCAGCTATTAGCATCTTGGAGATTGTACGACATTCTTTCTGGAGGTTCAGCGATTCTGACAGAGTTCAGCGTGGGGTTTGGGGTTTCTAACCAGTTGGGTGTACTTGGCAGCCGTACGGCTGTACCTGGCAGCCACTTTCCTTCCCACGTGCAGCACTTGGAGGGCTGGAATCTTGCCGCAGCTTCATTCCTGGTTATGTTACTCTTTCAGCATTCAGGTTGGGATTATTCCTGATTGTAATCTTCCTGAATTATTGGAAATCTTCATCTGGTCAAATATTTGATTTTATATCCAGAAATCTGCCCTGAATCGAATTTGTTTTGGCTGTATATGAACTTCATTTTCAGTACTTTGTTCATGTACTTGTACTTCATTATTTACTTGTTGAAAAATTATCAAAATACAAAAAGAATCCAACCCTTCTGCAACTTGTGTCTATTTTTGAAAGAAAATATTAATAAGCAGGAAAAATCAATTTAAAATAATAAAAATTACAGCAGATTAGTAAAAGAGATCCATCAGGGATCTTTCAACATTCCTATGTGAGAAAATAGAGGAGGTGATCCATGAGGTGGGTGAGGAGAACGTGGTGCAGGTAGTCACCGACAATGCGGCAGATTATGTTGCTGCAGGTAAAATTTTGATGGAGAGGCACCCTTCTATAGTTTGGACTCCATGTGTCGCCCATTGCATTGACCTCATGTTGGAGGATATTGGAAAACTCCCATGGGTTAAGAGAGGTGTAGAAAGGGCAAGAAAAATTTGCAAATTTATATATAATCATTCATGGGTGTTAGCTCTTATGAGGCAATACACAGAGCAGAGGGAGTTAGCTCGTCCTGGAATCACCAAATTTGGCACTAACTTCATTACATTATAGTTCGTGCTTTGCTGTAAGGTGGCCTTGAGACGTATGATTGTTGGTGAGGAGTGGTCTTCCTCATCCTATACTGCTACCGCTGCAAGGACAGATATGGCAAACTACATTTTTTATGAGGCTTTTGGACACCTGTAAATTTTTTATAAATTCTACAATTTAAGTTTTTGTTTTATAATTTATTCATCATTTTCTCTTATTTGCTCATTTTTATAGATTAAACTATTTGCAAATTGTTAAGCCCTTGGTGGTTCTCTTGCGAGTTGTGGATGGGGAAAAGCCTGCAATGGGCTACATATATGAGGGCATGGATAGGGCCAAGGAGGCCATCAAATCCGTCTATGCAGGAGATGAGAGCAAGTATCATCCCATTTGGGATATCATTGATAGGAGATGGCATAACCAGCTTCACAGGCCCATCCATGCAGCAACATATTATTTGAATCTAGCATTCCATTTCAGCCCTACTTTCAAGGCGGATGAGGAGGTTCTTAGTGGGCTGTACTTAGTCATGGAGAAGATGGCACCTGCTGGTTGTACTCAGACCGAACGTATGCGAGAGATACGGTTGTTTTCAAATGCTCAAGGGGAGAACTTCTCTCGTACTATCTGCAAAGAAAGTAGGACAACTATGATGCTAGTTAAAAATACATTCTAAGGCATAATTTTAATTTTATTATATATTGTTAAAGGAGAGTAGAGAGTGAGATTAATTTTTTTATTTTTCTCATTTCAAATTCAGATAATTGGTGGAGCTTTTTTGGCCCAAGAACAACAAATATTCAGAAAGTTGGCCATTTGCATTTTGAGCCAACCATGCAGCGCATCTGGATGTGAGCTCAATTGGAGTATGTTTGAGTACATACACTCCAAGAGGCACAATAGATTATCTGTGGTGAAGATGAATGATCTTGTCTTTGTTCATTACAACCTCCGCCTCAGAATGAGAAGGAATGCATTGGCTGACATGACCCCTATCATTCTAGATGAGGTTGATCCTGAAGCCGAGTGGGCCACTGAGATAGAACTTGTCTTTAGTGAGGACGACATTGATTGGGTCGACTAGGCAAATGCAGAGGCTGAGGCTGTAGCCATGCCAGAGGAGGAGCAAAGAGCATGAGTAGAGACAACAGAGTCAGAGGTAGACAGTGACACAAATATTCTTGATGTTGGTGAGGGTGGCATGGTGTCACGAGGAGAGGCTATGGCTGCCAAATCATCCAGGGCCTACCTTAGACGCCTTCGCAGGGGGATGGGGCCGGGGGATGCAAGGTCCTCTGAGCCATAGGCTTGTAGTTGTTTTTACTTTTTGTATTTGTATGGAACATTTGATCATATGATGACATGGATTTTTTATTCCATTAGTTTTGTAATATTGTATACATTTGACAATATTTATATATCTAAGTTTGTTATTTCCTTCAGCAACTCAGCTACAATTTGTATTTATGCTTATGTGATTGATGCATACTTGTGTATGTAATCAAATTAGCTTCTATTTGATGATGTTATTGTGTCTTTAAGGTGTGTTTGATAAAGGGTGCATGAAACAAGTTTTAAATCTTTAAAAATCTCTAAATTTCTTGAGTTTTTCACTTTGCCGAGTCCAACCGAGTTTGAGCCAAGTTTTGTCTCCAAGTCTTGAATCCCGAGACAAATCAGCCTTGCTGAGTCTGAGTCCCATTTCTTTGGTATGGAGGCAGTCAAACACAAAAAGAGCCCAAAAAGTAAAAGCATAGATCCTAGATGGTGAGTGGTGGTTTCGTGTGGAATATGTTTTTTATTTCACTGAGCCCATCATCAGCATGCTTAGGTATGCTGATATTGATTGCTCATGTTTGGGTGAGATTTATGATGGCAGAGACTCCATGGTGGAGAAAATACGAAATTTAAATTCTAATGGAGATACAATTTGTTGGTCTTTCTCATGCCACTCATAATCACAATAATCTTGCACACACCTTAGAAAATAAGCAGCATGCATGGGCCCATTTATGGGACTCGCTGCATAAATGGGTGAAGCCTAGCTCCTGGAAAGGGTCCAGGTACAGGTTGACTGATGATTACGAACGAGAGGGGATTAAGTATTTTTCCAAGCCTTGTGCCTAATCTGATCTTTCATAAAACACTTGTATGTATGGACCAGTAATTTTTCTTATCATTCACCAATGGGACCCCACCTTATTCACGTCTTCTCCACTTTTATTAGTGATCACAACTTCCACCCTTCTAACATGTTTAAAACACTTATTTTTCTTATCATTCACCATCGACGCTCCACCTTATTCATGTCTTCTCTACCTTTGGTAGTGATCACAACTTCCACTCTTCTTATGCCCGAGTCTTCTTTCTTGGTAAATTTATCTTGAGTTTAAAACACCACTCATACCCCTTTTTCATGTATAGTTTCCACTTTTCAAACACTTAAAAGTTCTACCTCCCTAACAATGAAGTCCAGTTGTCCCCCCATAATGATCCCCTTGGGCCTTTCACACAACCATGTCATAAATACATGCATTCCCACATTAATCTGCACTATAGCCCACCACACTACTCCCCTTTATTTCCTCTTACTTGTCAAACATTTCAATAACTTTCAATAACTTCCCTCTTTTCCTTTACCTTATCTTGTTTACAAGTTTTTCTTCTATCTAAGTTCCCTCCCTTTCACAATCCCAATGAGACTTCCTTTATGGATTTTACATGTGCCCTAATCTCATAAATCCTTGTTGTATTAGCTTTCCAATCGACCACGAAAAACATTTTTTGTGATACCAGGATAGTTATAACCTCCAACTTAGCCAGCAGAATTTTAAGACCATAGAAAAGCTTCTGCTGTCAGATAATACCAAAAGAAAGCTTGCTAAGATCCTGATTGAACAGGGAGCTGGTCAACCTTATCCCAAGGGGTAGAAAATGGATACGAAGAGCTCTGTGGAAGCCACTATGAGGTCTTCTAAGAATGATCCAGTTTACAGGCCCCAAGTGACGCCTTGGGCTCCAGCTTAAGAAGAAGAGATTATTAATAGCTTGAAATCTTTCCACAAACATGGGAGAATAATTTAGAACAATGATGTGTACTAACATATATTATTGCAAAATTCCTTTGTAGATTCCGCAGTGTTGATAAGTTTTTTGTATAATCAGCTCAGCAATCAACCTTTTAGTGCACAAAACCAGCATGGTATGTTGAGCTTCAAAAATATTTCAAGCATAAGTAAAGTTCTTAACTTCTTAGTTCTTTTTCATATTTAGGTCATAAATTTCGGTTGTAGTATTTCCAGTTTTCTGGCACGACTAGAACTTTTTCAATTTTTGCAAAATGCTCTTGCCCATGATCCAATGCCATGTCAGAAGTGCATGTAAATGTTTTTATCAATTAGAATATTAACCCTTTTTATTTAAAAAAAAATGTAGATGCATGTGAATTAACAAGGTAGTGACCCTATTAGAATTAAATAATTTATATTTATATTTAAAGTCTCATAAAAAAAGTCACTTTATTTTTATACAAATCGGTATCACCTTTTTCACACTGAACATAAGCTTCAAGAAGATTTAAAACATACCAGTATGAGGGTGTCTTCTGAAGGACAAGGCAAGCCTTTCACAACCATATCACTTGATATGTAACCAACTCCACCTCTCCAATGACTCGTTGGTTTTTCTACGATATAATAAACCTGCATTTCCGCCCAAAAAAAAGTTAAAACTTGTTCCAAGATACTTATGCAACATCCCTTTCCCCAGCACTCCTCACTCAGCCATATTAAGATTTTTTCAGAATGCATATTACCTTGAAATTTGGGTGGCTAGACGAGAGGGCGTCTATCTTCTCCCTAAGCAATATATCATCTGGAGATATATTGGCATACAAAAGTGACACCTGCAACCATAATATATTATATCATACATTTTTCTTTACTATCACGAGGAAGTTAAAACTGGGAATTGTGACTTGAGTTTTTATCAAGCAATAATTTCAAACAAAAAACCATCTTTGTAATGTATTTGATAACAATAATTGCTGTTGAATAATTGTAAATCTTATTCAAATCGATGGACTGCTTCACTCAACCTTTCCATTAACTTTCCTTTGCATACTCCATTAAAGATATTTGATTTCCTATTTTAAGATGTCTATTGATCACTCAAACTAATTGTAACTTGCTATTATTGATCTGAATCATCGAAAATAATAGTTCTTTCATTACAAGTTATATTAGAAATGAAACAAAAGCATTAATAGATACTTTGCACCCATCTTCTTGAACAAGAGAACACTTGTTGGGGCATGTATATAAAAAATTCAAACATTACTGAATTATTTTACTTCATTAACTTCATGCTATATGATAAATACAAAGAAGAAACAGTTCAAGCATTATAAAACATTTCTACTATATTAAAAATTAAAATACACTTAAAGAAATGATATTTACAAACTGCAAAGATAACTAACACAGCCCTTAAAAATTCACGTGAATAATTCCTTGTAAGAGGGTGCACACATGCTTCATAGCTGACAAGTAAGACTCAATTCCTAAATATTCAAAATTTATAAAGAGGTGCTGTGCCAACAACATAACTACTATATTTGCCAAGATGACCCACCATCTTTGCAGCAGACACAATAGAAGAATCTTTCATTATGCACACTTGGTGCTGTTAAAATCAGAGATAAAAGGACAGCAGTCACAAATGGATTAAATTCCATTGGAACCATACGAGTTGCATATAGAATTAGCTTTGAAGTTGTGGGTGAAAATTTGGCTACAAATTGACACCAGCTCAGACGTACAAGCAGATCATACGTTCACTGCAGCTAAGGAAATACATAAATTAATTTGACAAATTATGGGAGAAGGCATATGGCACAATATTGGGATGAAAAAGTGCTTGAATTATTGAAATCTGAAAACAATGATAAACCAGCTACTCACAAGTTTCCTGTAAATATAATAAAAACGGGCTTCTGGTTTATAGAAACAATTGACAGCATGGGAAGAGAAACATGAAAGATAGCATGGGAAAAATAGCATCGGCAATTACTAATAACAATGCACATGATTATCAACCACATTCTAAATATGCTGTGCATGTGCATGGTACAGCAAAAATGAGATTGATGATTTGGAGGAAAATAGGGATGGATTAATGAGCGACGACAACTTTTTTAAGGCTGTATAGTGTACAGATTTATCAATACCCAAGAAGAACTCAAGACCCTGCCAATAACCATGCTGAAAGGCAATGAATCCTCTCACCCAAGCATTTAAAGTGAAAAAGGAGAAGGCGACAGGAACAGAAGCCCCTAAATTTTGATGAATTTGACATTAATGGAACAACTAGCATTGCTAAAAGAAAAACACTTGAGAAACAATGTGTTAAGAACATTGAGAAAGAATAATTTGGAGATGGTGTTAATTATATTGAAAATCTCTGAGTACACAGTGAAAATTCTGGAAGCCAAAATCCAGAGCTTTCCAAATCAGACTTCTATCATAGTCCTACCCACGGTGAGCTCCACAACTAGCCCAGCAAAACACAGATAGCCCAGTCCCAATACTATCAAAACATAACACCAGAGGCCTAATATCCATATCTTCACTGAATACCTAAATACATAAGATTACCATGCATATGAAACTAGACATACCAAAAAACCACATTACAGAGTGGCAACTGGAGTTATTTCTTCTTCCCTTTCCCTTTCCCAAGGAGGCTGCGGTCTACAAAAACAGAGTCTCCATGGGGAGGAGGGTATCGAGAAGCAGATAAAGAAGGACCAATCTCCGAGCTTCGCATACCACCTTCCTGGTCGGAGTCGACTGCAACACAGGCCGTCGAGCCACCAATGCCCACGCTGGGGGGTATTCAGCAGGAACCCGCGATGGTTCATACCCTTCCACTATGAAGTACTCATAAAACCAATTACCATTGCTTGTGGCTTTCATACCCAACCATTTCTGCAAAAAATCGACATTTTTGAGTATGCCTTCTCTGTTTCCCTTGAAAGCCCTTTCATCTTGGATGATCAAAAGAGGGTGTTTTGACACATCCCCTTCATTTCGGCAAACATCCAGAGGGCCCAATGGGTGAGGATAGTCGACTGGGAATGGCACCATAAGATCATCATCCAAATTGTTCATCGCTGTGTTCAAATCCCCAAGAAATTCTGCTCGAAAAACCGCCCTCCAGAGTTGAACAGCCTCAAACTTCAAGATACCCACCTTTAGTAGGATGGAAACAAACAAGGCCGGGATATCACAACTGACCCTATAACAATGGTCACTTGCGCTGCCATCTTCACCCAAAATCCTCTTGACAGCCATTAAAATTGCATCATCAATAGAATTTAACACGTCCATCCATCCCTTATCCTTGATTTCACCCAAGAATGACATTTGCCGCTTAGGGGAGGTGAGGCGCAGTGCAGACTCCATCACAATAGGGCTACTTACAGGCAAACTCAAATTACTTAAGAATCAGGGCTGACAATCACCATATCCGACAACTAGGTGAGAAAAATACTTGCCTATCCAGGTCTTAATAAGCACGAATTTGCATGATGGAATTCTGGATTTTTCCTACTTCCCACGAGTGAGAAGTCTAGTTCGTCACCTTGGAAATATAGAAGGATAATCTCTTTACATCCCATAAAAAGCAATGATTACCAAAGTAATTGCAACTCCCACCAACTTACACCATACGTGGCAATAATCCTTTCTTCCTCGCCACTTCCAAAAGGGCCCCCAGCTCAGCATCCGACTAAGGATGCCATTGAGTCATAAGCATCCGAGTTATCTTACCAACTTAGATCCCCTGTGGGCCCCATATTTTGCAGACTTAATCGAATTTTTAAAAGATTATATCCCGCCAAAGCAAATGACGTGCTGCAATGGCTAATCAAATTCAAAGAAAACATACTCCGACCCAAGTACTTAGCCAATCACAGTATTTATTATTTATAGCAATAATAATATAATTAATAATAATATTGCATTCGATGAAGAAAGAAAGGATACTGATTATATTAATAGTTACATTCCTAATACTATTAACATCCCATCCTCTAACCTTAATCATAAGGATTTGTCTCCATACTAAAGAAAGAAAACTTTGGCATTATGTATTTGAATGATATGGATCTCAATATCTCCTAGCTACAAAATCAAATTAATTGAGTGACATGATATAGCAGTGTCATTAATCTTTCTTCGAGATGCTCAATGCACCTACAATTAAATAAGTAAATAAAGGTCTCCATTTTGCCTCGCACAAAGACATATTCCAGTGACAGATATTGCCATGAATATTGATATACGATTTATTGATTACGAAATATCAATGAAGAAAAGATAAGACAGGAATGTGAGCTCCTTCCAAGATGAGGGAAACAACCAAGAAACAACACAAATGCAAAACATATAGACTTGAAGAGGCTAAAAAAACAATGAAATTAATTTTGTAGTCAAGAAAGATAAAGGCAACATAGTGGTTGTCATGAATAAAAATGAAAATTTAGCAATACTCCCCAGGGACGTGTTCTCTTCCCATTTACCCCTGTACCCTAGGAAACGTCCCCCCTTGTGCTCAAAAAAAAGAGGAAACAGTTAAAAATCGTCCTATTTTGTGCAAGGGATGTCAAGGTACAACTAGCCATCCTTGAGACAGCCAAGGGATTTCCAAGCGTCCCTCAACCATCTCAAGGATGGCTAGCCATCCCCTACAGCCCAACACTATCCCACTTTTTTTTTTTAAACACATTTTTAAATTAGAAAAAGGGATGGATAGGCCCACAAGGACCCCCCCATCCCTTTAAACAACATCTAAACCTAATTCACCCCTCAAAACAACCAAAAAAAAAATAAAAAATCACATTTTAATATTTGCAATCTTGTGTTGAATAGCAGCTAAAGAAGAGCAACATTGAAAAGAGGAGAGAACAGCAATGGAAAAAAGGAACTGGCGCATCAAATCCACTACATTTGAGGTAAGTTCCCCATCTTACATTTGTTTTCCATATTTTAAAGTTTTTTTTTTAAATTTAACATGGAAATTTTTTTTATTTTATTTCTATTTTTATTTTAACTTGCAGCTCTCTTTTAAATTCTTAACCAAAAAAATCCACAAGCAGCAATGCGAGTAGTGATAGTGAAAAGGTTGAAGGTCAAATGCAAGAAAGAAGTAGAGTTAGAATTCTTAGAACTATGGCAATTACTAGAGGTTCTGCAGAAAATGGGAGTGCAGCATAGCCAACAAGTACAAACCCATTTGAGTTTATTTTCTTATCTTTGTCAATTCATGATACAAATTGTAAGAGAGGTGGATAAATGCCTCATCATCATGGATGGGTGGATTGGTATCAAACAATGGCCACTCATCAATATCATTATCACAAGTTCAACTGGATCTTATTTTCTTAGAGCTTTTTATTGTTCAAGGACGAGGAAGGATACGAACTTCTAATTTCAAATTTTGAAAGATGCCATAGAAGAGATTGGACCCTCTAATGTTGTACAGGTTAGTGACTGATTCAGCCTGTGTGTGTAAGTTAGTTGGCTTGATGGTGGAGGGTGCTTAAGAACATTTTTTCGAACCCATGTGTTCATGCATTGAACAAAACCTTGAAGGACATTGGGAAGATACATTGGGTGAAGGCAATGGTGTTAGAGACTAGAGATGTGCAAATGTTCATTTGTATGAATTACACTTCACTTGTTTTGTTCAAGACTTTTTCAAGAAAGGAACTTCTCAAGCCCATGGATACTAGATATGCCAGAAACTCCATTTAGATACATACCTACCAGATGCATCTGCAGATTAGGAACAGCTATGTATTTTCTCTGTTTTTGTCATTTTATAGTTGAAACTTGCATCCTTTGAGCATTTTGTGTTGGAAATATTGTCCTTGATGTCAAAGGGATTTGCTCTTTTCAAACGAGTATGGACAAGATCATTAGAACATATTGTCATTGATGTGAAAAGTGAAAAATAATGTCATTGATAGCAAAGATGTTTAGTTGAGATTGATGCCCAAGTATACATGGCAAGAGATTCCAAATGAGAGTGTTCCACATAGTTATGAAAATAGATAAACAATAATGGAAATCTAAAGGCTTCTGACTTTGGTCTATATTAGTGGGAGTATATATTCTGGTGGACCTTAAGCATTTGTATGCAGGAAACAATATTGTCAAAAAGCACTGATATGCAGCGATCTTGCAATAGTTCATCCTTGATGCTGGGCAAGTTAAGATAGTCTTTGATCAGCATTTGTACCCCTCCATCAATCAGCAATCATAGAGTCTTTGAGAAGGCACTGGGGCAGCAAATAAATGCATTCCTGACTGAAGACAACAGATTTAATGACAATGTTAACAAAGAGCCACGATAATTACCATGGACAGCAATTAGAAGTTTCCAGAATGGAAAGATTATACTTGTGAAGAATGGAAAGGTCATTTCATGAAGAATAGCAAGGCAGTATGCATTATTAATGAGGAGCGACTACATCTTGAACAGATACAAATGAGTATGGCCAAAACATTTGCCAAGAGGAGTGCTTTAATTAGTCAAGTTAAAATGTAACAAAGACCGTGATTAAACATTTATTTAGAGCAGCAAACTTGCATAAAAGGATGGGTATAATCACCCATATAAATCGGTTGATATTGCTAACGAAGAGCAGTGATGCATTAATAGTATGCAGAAATGAATATTAATGAATAACAGCAAATGGCATTTGTTGGTAATAGCAAGAGAAGCATATAAGACAAAATTAAGAAAAAGCATATAAGACAAAAGCACATAAGACAAAAGATGCAGCAACTAAAAAGAAGTTAGTATTATTGAAAGGCTGTGATTCATAAAGATATTAATTACAGTCATTTAAAGGCAGCGATAATGTTTGTGAATATAAATCAACGATACTTTGTGAAGGGACAGAAATTTAATTAAAAGGTTTCAAGATCAAAACAACAACATTAGTAATAATAAAGGGGTGCCTCCCTTAGTGAGATACGTCTGTTCCCATAAAGCCTTAGAGATGCCTCTTTTGAGATCTTTACAAGATGTAAAAAGAACATGAGTGAAGGATAAAAGGTGTATAAAAAAAAAGAAATATCATTTTTGATATTAAGGAAATTTATATAGAAATAAAATAATATCCTTGAGATAAAAAAAACAGATTAGAGTCGATTATCTAAGACGGTGATTAAAGCAAAGAAAAGTTAGTTAACAAAGGTCATATCCATTGAAAAGGTTGTCTCTTTTGTGAAGGATGCCTCTCTTCAATCAGCCATGAGGATATAAGAGGAATCAGATTTGTGTAGATAAATTGGAGATGTGTGTTGAGTTAAAAAGGCAATCAAACAAATACACCAAGGGCAATATATGAGAAGTTTATAGCAGATACATATGAAGAGTTTGATTACTTCCAGTTCATAATCAGACTTTATAAGCAGATTTGTGTAGACACTATGAGAATCATTGTGAAGATAATGTGAGACTTGTGAAGAGGGTTCCATGCAAAGTTAAAGTAGACCTTGAAGCAGAATTTGAAGCATATTGAAGTAAGTTTTGAGAGAAATAGTATGGCAGATTTATAAGTGTTACGACCAGATTGTGGTCAGTTGTGTGGCAAATTTGTTGTCACCATAATAGCAGTTTGAAGAAGGAAACTTGTGAAGAATAGGATCATCCATCATCCATTAAAAGGTGGAAATTTGAATGAGGGGTTGGTGCCTCTAGTGGGTTGATACCTACAAATTTGTAAAACGGGTTTTCTATATATAAGGAAGCTATTTTACCGCGGTTTACTTCTGTAAAGGTTTCCACGTATATATCTTGTGTTCAACTTGTGATGCATAATAGTTAGATCCATGTTAATGTTAATATGAAATGAATATGTTAATGAGATCAAGTTAGATGCTTATAATATAAAGTTTGTCGTTACGGTTATACTGATTCGCCCCCCCTCTCAATATAACTGTGTTATCAACATTTTGTTAGAATTCTTATATAATATGTATGCACATTGACAGTGAAAGCATTTAAAGTTTGTTAATTTGTTTGACAATTCTCATGTGAAATCTCAACTCAAGTCTAATGTGATGTATGAAGCCTTGATAATGTCTATGATGAATGCTTTATCAACATTATTATATTAATATTTGAGATTTCTTTATATTTTAACAAAAAAATCCTATGTTTTTATTAGCCATCCCTTGCCATCCACTAAAAGATGGCCAAAAAATCCCTATACCAAAAACACATCTGGTCTTCACCTGCCATCCCCATCCCGGTAACTTGGGGGAGCATAGATATTTGGCAAAATTAGAGAACACATAAACTATGGGAAATATTGTGAACACAAAAGAAATTATACAATAAGCAATAAAGGCTATCAATAACGCTTCACAATATAAGAAGATTAAGAAACAACTCTTGCCTAAGAAGGAAACCAACAACAAGACCTATCATTAATAAATTAAACTCCCAACACGTCATTTACCTTCCTTTCTGGCAAAGAAACTTAAACCCTCATTGGTAAACCGTTTGTCATACATTAAAGAATAAAGACACATCTTAATGTGTTGAAATCAGTAAGGAACAAAACATGGTATGGTCATTAGCTTTAATATCATGTTACTCTTTACCAAATATTGATAAAGTGAAAGCTACATAAACAATCACTAATAATGAAACTGCAAAGCTGGTTATGTCTGAGATCAACCTTCTTCAGGTCTAAAGGCAAGATCCATGAGCAAAACAAAGGAATAGCTCTAGATTTCCCGCAGCTCTGAATTTCACAAAATTATAGATGGAATGTTTTAACAAGAAAGCGCTTGTAGTGCATGGATTAGAACTGAAGAGGTGGAGAGATTTGTAGATGATAAAAATATCTTTTGACATAAAGGGTAAGAGACCATCAATGACTTCCTTAAACATCCCAACAATCTTTCAAAACATACAAAATTCATGATGATCAATGAGCAATATGATTTTATTACTAGGAATGATGGTGGTACATTCACACACCAAGCCTATAGAAAGAAAACACACATTGAGGTCTACCCACAAGCTAAGTTCAATCATCACCCAACACAAAAAATCGAGGAGTTAAAACATCGGGTACTAGAGCCTTAAAGATTGTGGATGATGGTCATTTTAATCAAGAAGAGAGAACCTTAAAAAGGTGTTGCAAAAAAACGTGTACAAAAGGAAACAAACAACTCTTCGATACATTTAAAAACATTAAATAGGAACCAAGACTGCAAACTAGGAATGTGGAACATGGTAAATGAACTAAAACAAAAATCTTTTTTACCTTAAGAAGAAATACAACAAACAAAATCTCAAAAATCTAAAAGAATAGAATCAAAACCATTTTCATACCTATCAACATTCTAAGGACAAGCTACAATCTGCAAAGGATAAAAGTGACCCAAAAAAGACTAGTGTTGTGTACAATTTGAATTCTTATGTGGAAGGCCATAGATTGGTAGAAGTAGTGGATCCGTTAAAACACATGTCCATGGGCATAATGGAGATATTAAGCATGATAGAGAAATCAACACTTGCTGAGCATTCACTTGCAACCATACATCACATTTGCATGAACGAGGAAAAATTGTTGGCTGAGGACCACTACAGAGAGAAATTTACAAGAGGCCATTGAAATTATACAACATGAAAATAATATCAATAGAGATGGAGGATGGACATTAGTAATAATTGGAGACCTATTGTTGCCAGCTCAATTCAAGGGATCTGTTGCATTAAGTATTTAACTTTTAAGGTCTTATGAACATAATACAAATTTGATGCATTATTTACCAAAAAAAATCTAGGTGGAGACTTGAAACCTTGGAAAGAAGAATTATAATATAAATCTATCCAGAAATGTTAATTAAAGGGTCAGACTATTGTTGATTTCTTATCAAGAAGCCATTCATCCCAAGTGAGATCCATCACCAACTAGACATAAATCACCAATTAGTCTTCTTTATCACTGGAAACAGCATACAAAGTAGCTTCAAGTAACACTTTGTGAATGTAAAACACATGCATGTGTCTCTTGGAAATTTCATAAAAGCATGATTTAATATAAAATCATTGCTCTTTGTATAAAATTTGGTTTATAATATGCTACAGGCAGTTACAGTTAAGATAAATAGCTTGGAATGGCTGACTGGGAAGAAAGAAACAGTGTTTCTTAAAGGATCTACATAAATTATTCTTCATGCAGAAATTATTCTCTCAAAAAAACTCCATAATACACTCAAACCAAATCATCCCATGGAATTCTTTATCCCTTGTACTGTTTTTAATCCGTCTATAAATCACAAACCATTGCAAACATTGAAAACTATATCAGGTCAAAGGAAAAATGAGAACAAAATCAAAACAATAGCAAGAAGGGAAAACAATATGTGCTCCTAGCCTCATTAACCATATTGCACCAGCCACAAAAACAACCGAGAAAATTTGGATCCAATGAATAAAAATTTGCGTCCCTCAGTGCCAAATTTATAATATGTGCTGACCTGTATCCTGGATTTCAAAGTTTTAATCCCTCATATAACAATTTATAAACAGTTGAGAAGATAAAACTGTAGTGGCATTGAGGTAATTGTCTCAAATTCACTAGTTATCTTGAAAGGGGGCATTACAATCAACTTGTGGTTTGTACTACAACTATTATTGTCAAACTTAGCTGTGTTGGATGGACCTAATTCAACCATCTCCCAACCATCATAACTGTTATCCACCATGACTAACCAAAAAAGAAAAAAATTGCCCATGAACATTACATAGCAAAACCAAATCATTTTAGACATAACATTATAAACTGGAAACAAAATATTCAACTAACATTTTCTAGTGACTGATGGTCAGTGGGCGTGCTTACCTAGAATTTTTCCCAATAATTTAAAATTTTTGTTCACCTCAACATTCCAGAGGTATGCTATAGAGGAGGGAAGAATTGAGGACCATTTTAGACAATATTATAAACTTTAAACAAATTATTAAACTAACTCTTTCTAGTGTCCGATGACGAGTGGGTGTACTTACCTAGAATGTTGTCAATGATTTATATGTTTTGCTCACCCCAACATTCCAGAGGCATGCTATAGAGGAGGGAAGAGTTTAAGTTGCCAGCATGTTGCCCACAGCTGTAAAGGTGTTCTCAATCTTTAACACTACATAATACTTAATTATCAGAAGTACTCCAAACATTTCTAACTCCAAAGATCGATGCCATCAAAATTTGCATATTTCTTGAACTTGATTGAAATTAGTCTTTTGCTGTAACTATTGACTTTAACATTAATGCCTTACATTCTATACTTTAAGTCCAGTATGTCTACAGCATCACAACAATGCCTACAGAAATCACCACAATAACATTTGAACATCATATGTTTGTCAACTATAATTGGCAACAAGAAAACACAATAAAGCACAAAACCAATATATGTTCAGCACAGAAGGAATAGAATAGCACCATACCATCAAACTTGTATTCTAACGTCAGTATCCAAAATTTAGCATGCATGCAAGTGCTGATATGATATATATGTGCTAAATGCTAAAGAAAGGTTACCTGAAAAAAGTTAGAAAGCATATTGTAATCATGCTATATTTGAGAATTAATGATTTTAATTTCAATTCAGGCCCATGTCATAAGCTCAAAAACTATTCCAGCCATGTTACCCTTAAGAATTAATTGTGTAAAATTCAAACCAAACTAGACATTTCAATAAAGATATAGACTAAACATTTCAATAAAATGGAGAGCATATTAAGTGGATAATCCAACCTTTGTCTTGTCCTCCGGATTTTTAAGAATGGCATCAATAATCTGTAGCATGGGAGTTATCCCTGTCCCACCTGCAACCTGTAGTAAGAGAGGAATGAACATAAAAGTAAGACAAATGCAAAAATAAGTTTCTACCAGCATTAAGAATACACATGTCTCTTCTCTCCGCCTTCCACTTCTCTGTTTTTCATTTATTTCCTGCCCTAATAGACATTGATTTACAGGTCTAATACACATGTAAAAACAGCTAGTAGACAATAGAATCCATTTTCTTGCAACTGGATTAAAACTATTCATCAGTGACATATTTGTTAAAATCATTTTACGAGTCCATTGTCACAGTCCTTAATACATATTATTAAAATAATGATAGAGGATTCCAAGTCCTGAATGAAAGCCTTGAATTGCAAAGAGAAGAACACATAACCATTAAAAGGAGCCCCTCCTCATTAAGATGTTACCACTTACGAGTCCAGAGGAGCCATGCAAGAAAATATGACCAGTTACCAATGTTGGAGGAAAAACTAATAGGTTTACATGGATAACCAAGCAGCTATCACTCCCATTCAAGGGAGATTAGAAGCTAAATCTTGTTCACCATGCAAGGAAATGTAAAGAACCTGGAATCTAAATGATTCTAATTCCTTACTCTCACTTTATACTGATACAGTCATTAACTTCTGATTGCAAAGGATAGATTCAGAAATAGAGAACATACAGTGCTATTAACTTCTGAAGATTCATAGATTACCAAATCAGATGGCAACGATTGTACAGTTCCAGATTATCAATGGTCTAATGCACCTTGAAACTACAGATTCAGGAGGCTGATTCACTCAGAAATCTGGCATTACATAAATTTCTTGATAACAGTAATCTGACCTTATATAAAGATTGTCACAGCAGTCATTATATTCTACAGGCCAGAAAATTAGAGGGGCGCCATTTACATTACTATATGCTTATGATCTCCTGTAGAATGTGATAAAGATTCAACAGCTATGAATGTGCTGCAGCCGCGCCACTACTCCTTTCCTATGTGCCATGAAGATGCAATATGAATTCCGATACCAATCACCTGGAGGCGGAATTGACATAGGAAATCGACTAGCACTGCAAAGAGATAACCAGGTAGGGGTATCATCCTACATGGGGAATACCACCTGAGGATTTTGTCCCAGGCAGTCTGCTAACATGCTCAAGGCAATTTCTGATATTTTGTGATGATTTCAATTGAGATTGCCTTCTTCCTTTATAGGCAATGGCCAAACAGGGCGGCCCCAAAAAAAGAATAAAATAGGCCTTGCAAGTCAGCCTCAGCGCAATAATAGTATTTAATATTTATTAAATACAATATTATTTATTTATTAAATTATTCAGAATTATTTAATTAATAATGTTATTTATTAATTAGTAGTGTCAAACAGACACTTTATGTATTGTTTTCAAAACATCAAACCGAGGCTTTCAATTGGGGACATGACAGTCCTCCCCTCCAAGATGTTGCTTGTCCTCAAGCAACTTCAGGTTTAGATGTTCAAAGATCTCCATATTCAAGGGGAGCCATGAAAAGTCAAACACCATGCAATGCCTGTCTAAAGTAGACCAAGCATAGCCACCAAAAGATGTCTCCAATAAGGTGATGATCCTCTAGAGATCACCTAGATCCCATATGCACACATAATATTGTACTTAATCAAGTAGTACACATTCCCTAACTATGAGTTGTATCGCCTTCTCTAACATCATGATGACAAGTAATTAACCATGACATAGGAAACAACAAATCTTAAGTGTTTTCATTCCTTACACCATAGACAAGATGTGTAAATGATGTTCAACTCTCAATTCAATATGCAAGATACATTCTAGTTATAATTTTCTTGATCTATGTATTGTCTATTTATATGATAAATCTGATTAAATTCTTTTGTATGGCAGGTGAGAGGAGCATTTTATATTTTCTATGTCCTATCTCACGAATGCCACTTAATATAAGTATATAACAAATGGGGCACGGTCAAGCAATGCCTTGATCGGTCATGACCGATCAAGACATTACTTGATCGTGCCTCTTTGTTTATACTAAACAAATGCATGTTCAACGTAAATGCCCATCGGTGTGGGAGGAGTATTACAACCGATGTCTATCAGTGTTCGCTTAATGCTAACAACCGATAGTTATCGGTGTGTTAGCCTTAACAACCGATAACTATCGGTGCAGACTAACACCCGATAACTATCGGTGACCTTTGTTATATTGCCACCCGATATCATATGCATCCCGATATATTATATGCAACCCGATATATATTAATCGGCGTTTTTCATTAATCATTTAGTTATCATTATTTATGTTAATCGATATACATCTAAATACAAGATTTATTAGATCGATGAACATAAACAAAATACATAGTATGATTATCAATAGGTTGTTTATATGCAAATGTAAAATGGCTATCAAAGAGGAATTAATTGCTTGAAGGTTTTATCATAGTTATCGATATGATAAGTGATTGAATGAGAGACTTCATTTATCTCTCATTCAATCATTTATCTTACCGAAGCTATCATGTATTAACACTCCCTCTTAGCTAGGTAAGATGAAATGTAGACAATATATTCAAGCATCACAATTCAGTTGATAGTAATCATTTTAGACATTCATGGGAAATCATACCACCTAATCATTTGGTATGAAGTATCACTGAAACACGTGATACTGAAGTCCATCACATCAATCTTGTGATTGACAGGATATCACTTAAGCATGTGATATCAGTATTGCCTAAACATGCAATACTTAAGGATAATCATATGAGAAAGATTTAAATTCTCATCTTAGAAAATCATATCACCTAATCACATGATATGAAGTATCACCTAAACACGCGATACAAATGTCCATCACGTCAATCTTGTGATGACAAGACATCACCTAAGCATGTGATATCAGTATTGCCTAAACACGCAATACTTAAGGATAATCATATGAGAAAGATTTAAATTCTCATCTTATCCAAGTTGTGGTATGTGCACAAAACACTTTATACAAATGTTTTACCACAACACAATCATGGTACATCCATGACACATCAGAGATCCAACATGATAATTGGTTTGGACATTATAAGATCATCACCTTACAATGTCTACATACAAGTGTTCATTATCTTGAGAGATCGTCACCTCTTAGATATGAACATAGGGGATAAAATCCAAAATGTCCTTTCATGACAAAGAAGTTTACACATTAAACATCTTATTGATATGCAAATACAAATTACAAAGCATATTACCTTTCTATCATACCTAAACCTTTTCTGAAGTGATCAACCTTTACTCTGGAAAGAGGTTTGGTCAGAACATCTGCTATTTGATCTCCAAGGGAAAACCCTCCTACTCGAGGGAGAAAAACCCAGCATAAAATGTCTTCTTTATATATCAAATATGTCTAGCAATAATGCAAGATACGGGCCCAATATATGTTGCTTCACTGCTTGAGGCAAATTTCACAAGAACAAATCTGATTGGCCTTCTTCACAGGATCGATCTGCTCTAGCTAATATATAAACTGCTCTTCACATGAATTGAATGGATTAGAGAATGAGTTTGCACCTTCTATATATTTGAGGGAGGCACCCTTTTGCAAGGGGTTGGTCCTCAATGACACCATATGTCTCTTCACAAGGGTGGCCACTTCAATATCAACACTCCCTCTTAGCTAGGGAGGAATCCTTGTTAATAATATAGTCATGAAATAACATTCACCATGGCTACTCCTAGAGGGTGGAACAAGGGCCTCCACCTCAAACTTTTCCCTCACAGAGAAGAGTGTACTAAGCATATCTTCATGATGGTGTGGCTCCCTCTGAACCTGATATCAACCTTTTGACCTCCTTGTCTAAGGTTGCTTCTGATGAAATGTTAGACTCCCTCTGGATCTGATATCAACCATCTGACCTCCTTGCTTCTGATGGAATGTTAGACTCCCTCTGAATTTGATATCAACCATCTGACCTCCTCTTCGAAGAACCAGATCGCAAGAACAAATTGTATGGGTTCTTCTTCTTCGATAAATACTTACCGCCATCAACTCAGTCCTATGACTGCAAGCATTGAGTTCTTTCTCCCTTGAATGAAATCTCTTATGCTTCTTGGTCTGTCCTTTCTTTATCTCGAAAGATCACCTGCAAAACATGACTTATAGAACTCTGGCATGTACTTTAGCAAATTCACCACCAGTAGCAGGAGCAAGGGCCCTTATGGTCAACATTGCTTCTTCATGGACTGTTGCACTTCTGCAAGCAAATACTTGTTTATAGAATGGAAATGTGGAATCTCAGAATCTCCACTAAAGTCCCCTCCATATTCTTCCTGAATTCTTCATCACAAATAGTACTTCAAAACTCTATAGCCTAAAGAGCAACAAGCTCTTCATCACTTTTAATTGCTTTTGTTGTGATTCTAAAGATGTCCTACATGTAAGGGGCAAGTTTCTCATAGTATGTTGAAGAAATTGAAACAAGATATTCAAATGCAGCTTGTCGTGTGCGGACACCTACTGACAATGTTGATTCACAAATAATACGCATAATGTAATTGCATGAATTAATAACTACATATGAAATTCATGACCATTAATCAAACATGGATTACTTATCTCTTTGTTTATTAATCTTCCTCGCAATCCAACAATTGTTCATTCCTGATGCTTTGCACTTGAAGATTTAGATCTCATTTGATGGTTGCTCTTTGATACACATACTTTTAGTTGTTGTGTTCATCTGACATAACCAGGATCTATGAGATGTTGAGCCCATATGCCACGCACAGGACACTCAGCAGTATCACTGTGGCATCAATCTTCCTCAATAATCTTCCCAGCCATGCATTCAAATGAAGACCCTTCTCTGCAAATCTGTGCATGCTTATGGAAAGAGAGCATCGAATTGGTTTTGTCTATAGCAAGACCGTCACTTCTCATGTCGCTCTCTGACTGGCAAATATATGAGTATAGTTTCCAATGTTGTGGTGCTAGCACCAAACAACATTAATGGTAAGCCTTAATGCCTAGTTCAATAGATGGAACTGCCAGTTCATTTGCTCTAGTTTCATAAAGACATTTGTGACTGCATCTTGTCTACATGTAATTGCATTGTCCAGAGTTGTCTATTTCCG
The DNA here is from genome assembly GCF_030272615.1 of Cryptomeria japonica. Taxonomy (NCBI): domain Eukaryota; kingdom Viridiplantae; phylum Streptophyta; class Pinopsida; order Cupressales; family Cupressaceae; genus Cryptomeria; species Cryptomeria japonica. Next base: position 274,380,467 of record NC_081413.1, read on the forward strand.
GTCATCTTGAACGTCTACTTCAGCTCTCTTCTCAAAAGCAAATGAAACATTTTTGCGTGACCCTGCCGAGAAAACAAGATGAAGAGAAGTTTCTCCATCTTCATATTTGTTTGAAGTATTTATCAACTATTTTCCTCCATTGCATTCCTTCAGCAAAAATCCTACAACTTTATAATAGTGTTACACCTAATTTCAAACTCGTCAGATTTTAATTTTTTTTGTGTTAATGAGGGTCAGAACGAGAGCTCCCAAATCAATCGTGCACCACCTTGATCAAGTTAGTGTTGACCCTTTCGGCCTTGTTGTCAAAATTGTCTAAATAACAAATTAGACGCCTTGGTCAAGTTTTTAAAAATTGCTTTCATGGTGAAACCATTATAGTTTTAAGTGTCAGTTGCAATTGTCGTCAACAGTCAAAATTACCATCGACAAGTTTGTGTTAGCAATAAAGTAGCCAAAACACAAGTTAGTTATTATAACTGACTTAGGAACATTAAAAATATGCAATAAAATGGATTTGAAGGTCTCAAATGAAAGAAGGTCGGTGTTGTGTCTAAGAAACATAAGTCATCAAAAGGGGAACATTTTGTTGCATTTTATATCTTTATCTGCAATTCTAACATCATCGGCTAGTTGTTTCAGTTTCCAAAAGAAGCTGAGGAAGTAGTTAGTTATTATAACTACCTTTTGATAACTAACAATCAACGTGATATGCAACTGCTCGACATAGTGTTTCAAAGAGATGCCATCTTAGGGTGTGAGGCAAAATGATCGCAGGGAATAAGAGTTTGTATCTTGGAAGATTTGACACAGAGTAAGAGGCAGCTGAAGCTTATGACATTGCTGCTACCGTATCATCTAATGTTGATCATGAACGAGTTTTTCCAGGTTACCCAGTGACAGCACACCAGAATCGTTTGATAGCTGCCTCAAAAGAGATGTCATCTCATGCATTAAATGAAATATATTTGTTGAGAAAGGTTCTAGAAAATTTCAAGTAAACCGTGCAAATATTCTCGCTGTCTATACAGAATGGGTGCTCTCGAACAGGTGTAAAGCTAAAAACTATGATCTTGACCACCATCCTTCTTGCCTGCGCAAAATGGAAGCTTTCGAACAGGTTACGTTCACCCATCAAAATGCCTCAAATCGATGTGATCTCATGAAATGCGATGACTGCAAGACATGCACAAAATAAACTTGGCGAAAATTCTTTAAAAACTTTCAAGCAACTGCAAATGTCGTGTTGAACATGAATGTAAAATGTGGAAGCATAGCCAAGGCACGGTGAATTGTTTGACAAATGTCTCAAAACGATGTCACCTAAAAGAATGTGGTATGCTACGAAAAGGATCTATTGAGAAGGCTTTAAAAACTTTCAAGCAAATGTACTTAGCAGGTGTGAAGGTTTTACAACCTTTTCCATCAACCTCCCTGCCTATACGTCAAAGTGGGAGCTTTAATTAGAGTATGGACATTCATCAAAGAATAACAGAGGGAGGATTTTATCAATTAAAATGGTTGGAAACCACCAGAATGCCTCAAAAGGATTCCCTCTCATGTCTCAAGGACAACACGATATGCACAGAATGAATTTGGTGAATGGCTCAATGAGAAAGTCCAGGTCAAGTGCAATCCATTTGCATAAAGCCGACTGAGCCACTATTTGCCATCTTCCTTGTCGATGATGGAATGGGTGATTTCAAATAGTGTTAGAACATCCATTCAATATTTGGAGAGAGGATATTTTTGTCAGATATTACGTGAAAAATGCTCTGGTTAACATGCATAAAAAAAATGTATGAGCATAGATAAAGCGTGTGAGCAATTTGAAAGAAATGGTCAATGTATAGAAATTTTATTTTGTTGGAGCATGCAGATTACTCATGAATATAAGAAAATATAGAAGCATTAGCATGATATGAGTTGTGTGGTTGAATGTCCCAAAGAGATGTCATCTCATCAATGGTCCATAAATACTCTTACAACTGTTGGATATGAAGACCTACATACTCAGAATGCGAGGGAGATGGTGTTTGATATATTTTACAAGGGTTGACTCCATAATTGAGAAGGAAACATGATATGTTCCTAACTGATGACCATTATGTCTCTATGACTAGCACTTTCAGCCATAGGAGGTGCAAAGGATACACCGATAGATGAAAGCTACTTCAACAAAGATGGTGTCTTGCTCGTTTCAAAAGTTTCAAATTTTTATTTACCACTTTGTAAAAAGATTTGTCACTTATTTGTAATTACAAGTTAGTATTTGGGCATAAGTTTTGTGAAAGTTAGGTCAATCCTAACTTATTTGTAAGGGGTAGTTTTTCTAAGTAGTTATTTCTTCCAAAGTTGAGGAAGTTATTTCAAGTAGTTGAGGAAGTTATAAAGTAGTTATAAAGGTGGTTAGGGTAGTTACCTCAGGTAGTTACCACTTCACCTATATATACCTCATTATTATTCAATGTAAAGGGGGATTCCACTTTTTCACAAGCTTTGTATAAGAGACTTGGATAGTATTATTCAAGCAATTAAGCAATAGAGATCAATTTGGATGTGTGTTCAACTTATTCTCATGGGTTATTATCAATGTTCTTATGTTTGATTGATGATTACCTAATGCTTTCCCTTTAACATTGAATGTGAAGAAGTTTATTTCAAGTTGTGGTATCTCAAACTTGATTATATGGAATTTATTTTAATCTAGATTCATACCTTATATGGCATTCAATCCTTCTTTATTGTTCGTTCTTTAAATTTTTGAAAAATCCAAATACCCCCATTATACGAGGGAGCTGCCCCTCTCAAACGCAGAGAAGAATTACCATTCTTTTGATTTTGTGATTCTTCAACTGTTGTGAACGCTTTGTTGCTAATTACAGGGCAAAACAAAGTTTTTCAAGAAAGTTTCTTAAAGCAACAAATCTGTTTACCAACAAATAGCATTATCTTCAATACACCTTACAACATCTAGAGTTGTCAATGCATTATCTATTAAATAGAATGATCCAACTCGAGCTCCACAATCTAATAAACTCATTACTGCCAATATGACATGTCCTGCCTTCTTTTCCAACCGACTAGGAGCATGACCACCTGCTACAACGATTAGGAGCTTGTTTAGAAGATCATAATTTCCGATTTGGTTGTTGCTCTTCCACCTTGCATTGCTTTGCAGTGTCTACTTGGAACATGGAAGATCATCTCTCCCGCATTTTGACGCTACATGCTCTATTATCTTTGTAGCGCAACTGTATCCGTAACTGTGTTCACGGGGTGTGTGTACTATGTCATTGCCTCTGCAAAAACAGCTTGCGATAATATCCATCAATTTATGTTTCATTACTCTATGAATGTGATAGACCTCTTCATGCGGCATGTTCGAACCCATCCTCATATAGAAAGGCATTTGACAAGATAATCTTGTCTCATGGTAGGAATGCCCGACAATTTATCATACAGTCATTGTTGTCTGATGATAACAAGGCACTGCGAACAAGTGTTCATGCAGAGTGCACTGGTTACTCCTGTGATCTTATGGACAGTTAAAGACACATATCCGCCATCAAACTTTGACTTGCAACTTTCCTTATTGCCTTGTTCGATTCACATAGAATTGCTCCCTAGTGATTCCACAAAGAACTTGGCTCTTTAATGTGCAAACTGCAGTTGATTCCTTGAGAGTAAAGTCGATCTCCCTTAATATCCAGATTGCATTAGAATAGGCAATCGGGATATCCAAATCACCATGCTCAAAGAAGTTCCGACCTAGACGAGGAGTTGTCTGATTGCTTCAACAAATCTGATAGGATCTTTAAATCTGATGGCGCTACCCATTAGAAGAATTTTGATGTTTGAATATATGCTTGTTTGAATTTTCCACAGAATTGAACAGCCTCAGGTTCGATTTAACTATAGCTTTGATACCATGTAAATGATGTTTGAATATATGCTTGTTTGAATTTTCCACAGAATTGAACAGCCTCAGGTTTGATTTAACTATAGCTCTGATACCATGTAAATGATGTTCAATTCTCAATTCAATATGCAAGATATATTCTAGTTATAATTTTCTTGATCTATGTATTGTCTATTTATATGATAATTCTGATTATATTCTTTTGTATGGCAGGTGAGAGGAGCATTTTATATTTTCTATGTCATATCTCACGAATGCCACTTAATATAAGTATATAACAAATGGGGCACGGTCAAGCAATGCCTTGATCGGTCATGACCGATCAAGACATTACTTGATTGTGCCTCTTTGTTTATACTAAACAAATGCATGTTCAACGTAAATGCCAATCGGTGTGGGAGGAGTATTACAACCGATGTCTATCGGTGTTCGCTTAATGCTAACAACCGATAGTTATCGGTGTGTTAGCCTTAACAGCCGATAACTATCGGTGCAGACTAACACCCGATAACTATCGGTGACCTTTGTTATATTGCAACCCGATATATTATATGCAACCCGATATATATTAATCGGCGTTTTTCATTAATCATTTAGTTATCATTATTTATGTTAATCGATATACATCTAAATACAAGATTTATTAGATCGATGAACATAAACAAAATACATAGTATGATTATCAATAGGTTGTTTATATGCAAATGTAAAATGGCTATCAAAGAGGAATTAATCGCTTGAAGGTTTTATCATAGTTATCGATATGATAAGTGATTGAATGAGAGACTTCATTTATCTCTCATTCAATCATTTATCTTACCGAAGCTATCATGTATTAACAAGATGCTCAACCTCTTTCTCCAAAAGAGAATTTATTGAGACATCCTCAACACCTTCAGTTTTGTGTCTTATCATTTCCCACTTAGGGCTGAAAATAATATTTTCCTCCAAAGCACAATCATTGATAAATGGTCCCCCATTTGTTATTTTAAAGGATTGTGCATGATTTGGTGTATCCTCCAACTTGGGCTCTTCACATCTGATAAGTGATGTCTTTTCCATCTTGACTTCATGTGTAGTCAGCAGTTATGCCACATTGTTAATAAATAAATATTTTGTAGATGAAGTATTAATTATGTAAGTATTAGTTGGCTTTGTAATGTTGTCATTTGTTCGCAATAGGTAATTGGTATGGCAGTTCTTGGTGGTTAGTAATCTTAAACAACTGCTGGGTAGTATTTATGTACTCATTTGTGTCTCGGGAACTAGTCATGATTTTCTACACATTGCATACAATAATAAACGATACATCTTTCGAAACTCTTGTATTCACATTGCTATGCTCAGTTACTTTATAGTAAATAAATAAGTTCCCTATGGGAGTAAACATTTTGGCGCCGTTGCCGATATGAAGCCTAGAGATCTAAGCTACAGTGGCAGTATGGCAACAGGCAGTTTGGTAATGTAATGGGTTGACCCTTTGAACAATGGGTATCGGAAATTGAAGAAGACAAAGACACAATCAAGGACAGATTGATGCAAGATCTAGTATACCTGTGGGAAGTATCCATCTATTAGTACGTTCAAAGGGAGGCTCTCAAGCGAGAGGTCCTTGAGAGCGACATCTGAGATGACTTGACAATGAATGACATGGTTGACTAGCTTCTTTGAAGACTACCAAGGCTATTGGCATGTAACTTCATTAACCTTCCAGATCTGCTAGAGGAAAGGGACCGAGAGGAATGTCGGCAACAGATACTACAATGACACGAGGAAAGGAACCGGAGGGAGGAGGAAGAGTGTGATACAAGCAGACGCCTTACCTCTAGCAATTAATGCCCCTACGCCCAAATGAAGAGAGAAGACGTACTACAAATAGCCGAGAGGAGGGAGAGGGATTGGTGAAGAGATCTCTCCGACTTAAAGAGAAAAGTGAACGATGACGGCGTTTACGGAGAATCGTTGAGGAATCACAAAGTCCAACAAGAAGTAAAAGTAGAATTGCCAGTTGAAGCCGTCGTCAGGAGAGACAATTGTCCAACGAAGAAGACACAACACCTCGTAACTGGAGCGAGTGGGAAAAAATCGCATGAAACCTACGACTCCCCAATGAAGTAGACGAAGATCTTGCTGACCAAGTAAACAACCAATCCATACAATCAGTGTCAGATGAAGACTCCGGGAGTGAGTCCACAGAGAGTAGCTTGTCAATACAATTGGTATCGACGAAGGAAGAAACCTCAATAACAAGGTTGCTAAAATATTTGAGAACAATCTGCACTGCATCAAAAACCCATCTATAACAAAATAACCAAAAATGGGGGGGCTTGAGCCAAAGACCCTAATGAGGGAGTTGAAAACTAAGGTAACCAAGGTGCAAAGGACACAGACGATGGACATGTAGAGGGCTCGCACGTGGTAGAGAATGCAAGTGAAGCACTGGGACGTCGAGAGAAAAATAGTCCAATCTGGTCCTAGGCACAAGGTACACACCGAACAAGAACGATGGTGAACCCCCAATGAGTCCAAGTGTTGACAGCCAGAATTTTCCCAAGTTCATGGGGAACAAATCGGAGGATCTTGTAAGGCATTGCAAGACATGTGAAACTATATGGTTGCTAAGCAGTCAGATTGATAAGGACTAATGGTTAAGGTCATTTCCTGCAACGTTGTGGGGAGTGGCCATTGACTGGTTTTCAGATTTGGCAGATGAACGCACAGCATCATGGGACAACCTAGAGAAGGTGTTCTAGGAGGAATTTAAAGCTCAAGAAGTTGCTAGGTAAGACGAAGAACCAGCCAACCAACGGGTTGAAGAAAAGGTGGTTCATCGAGTGACCGGTTGTAATATCCCCAACAATTAACCTTACATTAATTTTGAAGTCTCATTGATTGCGGTGGAATAGAGGTTTCAGAAAGGGCCAACAATTTATCAATCAAAGGTAAAGGGAGATCAATCAACTGTATTAATACCGTCAAGGCAGCAAATAGAATGAATCAGTGTTAAGGCAGCGAGAGTGATAATCGTTATCATTGGTATGTAGTACCGACAAAGTACTGAAGGCATGAGTTGATGAATAATAACAACGATCACAATATTAAGTAATGTGATTCATACTGCTGAGTTACCATACAGTGATGGGCATAAGCGAACAATAACATGAAAAGGAGGTAACCAGTCATTCCAAGGCATGGATTGCCTCACACATAATCGCTGTCAAAGGGAAAGTGCTAAAGATCGACCAAGACAAGTAATTGATTCATACATTATCGCTGACTAAAAGGGGAGTGCACAGTTTGATTGAAGGAAGACTCAATCCTTAACAATATTATTAAGAGTAAGAGCAATTAAAGAAGAGCAATCAGATCGATCACAAAGTGGATTGGTTAAGGCTAAATCAGTTTAAGGGTATAATTAATTAAGTTGTAAAAGACATGGATGTAGGAGATACAATTTCTCACATCATGCCCTTTCAAGGGGTATAAGGAGAGGATCAGGGATTCTCTAAAAGGTAGGGAGTTTTTAGTTTTTACTTACATCCATTCCAGACTTAGAAAAGCTCAAGAAGAGTCTTAGATAGCTATGTAAGAGGGGGCATCAACCCATCCCATTACAAGATGAAAGACACAGGAATCAAGAGAGGAATTTGCAGAAAAAACATCAAATATTGCATGCCATCAACGTGATATAACAAGAAGAGCGATCAGAGATCAGAATTCTGATTATTTTATCAAAATCATAGTTATCCAATTGCATGGTGACAAAGAAATCATTCAGGCTCAGTGATCTTGGCAATAGAAAATTCTGTAGCCATATTCTTGTATCGGTTATCAAAGTAGTGAAGCACCATAGCTTTAGTAGACTCTGCATATATAATCATCAGATCTTGTATGTTGAATCCATATTAAATTTCAGAATCAATTTCTGTATCAGATAAGAACGGTTATATTGTTATCTATTAGGGCATCTCATATTCATGTAAGACCTATGAATTGAGCCCTTGTTTGAAGCCATTCTTGATTTTAGTCTTACATAGCAATATTTCCATCATATATTTCCAATCAAGACCATAAGAACCAGAAGCATAAATGACTCAATTAATTGCAGATTAGAGGAGATCCCACAAGGGACATTACATCGATTCCCTCCCTAAGAAATAAAATGAAGCTAGTACCTCTATCCTCGTACGCCGATGCTTACAATCAGGCGATAGACATCGAAAGCGAAAATAATACATTAGAGGGAAATCAAAAAACAAGCCAAGATGAGAGTATGGAGGACAGTAGTAGTGAGGATGAATTAAAAAACAATACAAGCCCTGAGAAAGGACATGATGTGCATTATGGAGTTGAAGGCCAACAAAGAAAGTCCCAAGGAAAAAAAAGAAATGTAGTGCACCGACTATAAAGTAGGTCACACAAAAACGGCCTGTCCAAAGAAAATGTTTTGTGACATTTGTCAAGTACTAGGACATTCCATCAAGGAATGTCCATAAAACCTAAAGACAAGAAGTACACAAGTGCTCTTTGCTCAAGGGGAACAAGCAACCCTGTCGACCGCACCATTAAAACCACTTGCCAATTCCAATGCATCACCTTCCGGATACTGTGACAGATGAGGAAATAATAGTTGCTACAACAATAATAATAACAATAGTGGACCAAGAAGAAGAATACAATACGACACGAAGGGAATACCCATGATCAGTGCCAAAAATGCAATGAATGGGGTAACTTTGCCTGCGAGTGCCAAAGAAGTAAAAACAACTCATGCATGTTATGCAAGTGGTGTGGACTCGGAACCACGAAGCTACCTGAAGAAAAAAGGGGTAAATATGCTAGTCGTGGAAGATCTAGATGAAAAAGTACCGGCGCAAACAAAGAAGGCAATATATTCAGATCCTCGTACGGAGAAGGAGAGACTTTGGGAAGCCAAAGACAATGTGTAACAGGCAATGCCAGATGAAAGAAGAGCATCAAATGAAGCCGCCAATACTCCATTGCGGTCAGAGTTTGAAAAGAATATAGTATGACAAGTGCTACAAACAACAGAACCTATAAAGGTAACAAGCCTTCTACAAACTATGCCACAATTGAAAATGTCAATCACTAATATAGTTGATGAAGACACAATTGGTCAAGAACAAGGCAAATCACAAGAGGACCTAACAATGAAACCATCAAGTGAAGGTAATAATGCCAATGATCCAATGTTACTGACGATGAGCATTGGGAGGAAGTCGACCGTTGTTGAGATGGAAATAATCGAGCAAAAGCTCACAAATACCATCGTCGACAAAAGCTCGGGAGTTGATGTGTTGCCGAAGGAAACCTGTAAATGTCTTGGAAAGCCCACACTCTGGCTGCCAACCTCCCACTTGGTGGGTGCCGACCAACATGGCACTAAGCCATTGGGAACATTGATGGTAGAAGAAGTAACAATTGGGATGCAGTACTTTTTCTTGGAGTTTGTAGTCATCCCACTGTAGAAGAAGGCATACGATGCACTCCTCAAGAGAGGTTGGTTGATAATCCCAAAGACAAACCATAATTGCAACCGCAACACACTCTCGATCTAGAGTGAAGGAAGAATGTATGTCATCAACTTAAGGAGCCAGGTGGTTAGGGAGGAACTGGCATCCTCCGAAATAGAGTCCGAAGACGGGGACTCGAAGATGGATGAAAGAAGGAAAGGCATAGAACCTAACGACAAAGGGGTAATCAAATTGGAAGATTGCTCTGAAGATGAAACAAGTTCCTTGAATGGATTATTCCCCAAGAAAATGGAAGACTATGAAGTCTTCCATACCCAATGCAGCATGCTATAGATTGGGGAGATCAAGGAAGGTGACCAATGTGCTACCTTTCCCCCGAAGTACAAGGAGTACAAGGAGGTAGTGGCTCGGGTGTATGATATGCCCGCTCATCACTTTGAAAGAGACAAGATAATAAAATATGAAGAGCCAAGTGTAAAAAAGCCTAAATATTGGTGATGAAGACAACTCAAAGGTCATCTTGGTCAGTGACGACTAGGACCCAATACTGAAAGTAGCTGCATTCAAAATATTCATGGAATACAAGGACACCTTCACCTACATATAAGGACCTGAAGGGGATATCCCCAGAACTCTCCGCACATAGAATTCCCCTCGTACGGGGTGCACAACCGGTATGAAAGAAACCCTAAATAATGAACAAAAATTATGTAGCTTAGGTACATGAAAAATTCAAGAAAATGTTGGATGCGGGTATGTAATATGCGCATTTTTACGCTTTCCAATTCTAATAGGGTTAGCCTATTCCTGGAGGTTTCTAGTTTCTCAAAGAATGTTTTGGAGTTTTCTAACACTTTTTGGGGTGATTTTGGGCAATTGGTTCGAGACTTGCTATTTTTTAGTGTCAGTTTCAACGGCTAGGCTAACTTACTATTTTTAACATTTACTATTATAGTAACAACTATTTCCAACAGTTGGTCATAGTTTAGTCTCCTCCCAACTTCAGCATGAAACATCTTCAGTCAATAGGTTTCGTGTGTACCTTCCGAAGCTCTTTTTGGTCACTTTTGTTCATACTTACTATTTATAGTAAGTCACAAGATGATCAATGGGTATCATGACTATTTTTGGATAGTTAATTATTATAGAAGTTAATAGTGTTATGTTGATTGGAGTTTTATGAATATTATATTAATAAAGTTTGAATAATAAAGTTAAATTAAATATTTAACTTAATGTTATTTAATATGATATAAGTGACTTTATAAAGTTATTTTATCAAGAAATGTAATAAAGTGACTTTATAAAAGTTATTGTATAAAGTGACTTTGGGAGACATGGATATTATAAAATATCTAAGTTGCCGATTCGGGTTTGAGAACCTAGTTCGCCAGTTTGGCAAAATTTCGAAAAGGGGTTTGGGTTTGTTAGTACAAAAACTACATATATATGCAGCCTAGAAGCATTAATTAAGATTAGAATGTCACATAGCATCGTATAAACAACAAAACCACCATGAACTTGTAATCATAGCATCATAATCATACCATCATAGCATCATATACATCAAGTTCAATATCAAAATAATAAAATCGAGTTCTCATATAATAATCTAAATCAGGCAGGTAAATGCAAATGATGTTCTCATATAATTGAAGAAGATGCATGACATGTTCTGATTAATAGCAGTATATCAGTTATTTACGTAGTATGCATCTTAGGCATCCACTAGCATGCTGATGCAATTGATCATGAAGTATGGGTTTGCTTGAGTTTGGGCATCACGTTAGTTGGGCTCTTGGCAAGCATTGAATTTCTTATTCAAGCTTGATAGAATGCACTATTTGACATATTGTGATTTAAAGGCCTAGTTGCAGCTGTACAAAGTGGAACCAAGTTTTGGGGAAAAGTTGTTGCAACAAATTTAAGAATGACTGCATACTTGAAATATGATGACATGCTGGAAACCTTGTGCAGAAGGATTGAACTAATGTCAACTGCTTGGATGATCTAAGTAGGATCATTGGGTATAAATATGAGTTCCTTTTACAGAGTGACACTAGATTTCTTCTGCTAAAATTGACCATAGGTGTCCTCTGATTTTTTCTGTTTTCTGGTGTCAAACTCCTAGTCTAAGTCTAGTTTTTTGTGTCTTCTGTGTCTGCAAATACTAAAATCTGAAGACACTGCTTGCAAACATCTGAAGACATTGCTTGCAAACAGAAATCCTCTCCATGATCCGAATGTCTCCATGGTTGGCTGAGAATTTCAATGGATAAGAAAAATGGAGTTTGTGTTTTAAAAGTGACTTTTTGCAAGTCACAGATACCAAAGTTTTATAAAATTTTGCCCAAAAAAGGTAAATTTGGGGGCCCAGGCCTCCAAGTTCGCCCCGGGTTTACCCCAGATGAACCAACTTGCCTGGGCATGAACCCAGGCCTAACCCGCAGGCCTACCAGACTAGGACCAGAACCCGAATCGAACTGGACCAGTACCAAGACCTCAAACCTACAAACCCTGCAGCTTAGTAAAATATTAAAAGTCAGTTTTAATTTGAAATGTGCAAACCCTGCAGCTAAGTAAAATATTAAAAGTCAGTTTTAATTTAAAATGTGCAAACCCTAATTGGGGCATTGGTTTGAAAGCATTATAAAAAGGCACTTGGAAGCTCATTTGCCATATGCTTGGCTTATTCAATTTCTCTCTAAGAAGCATGAGAGCTTTGGCTTTCATTTACAGGAAATCTAAGGACCAAAACCGTTAGAGTTTCTCGATGGATTGGACAATAACCCAGCTCCACTTTGAGAGGTGAATCCACCTAGGATTCATCATTGAGTATATTTGCAGGTTTACATCATCCTGGAGCTTCAACCAGCTAGTTTCTTCATTTCAGCTAGGGTTTGGGTTTATTTGCAGGTGGAAGACATTGCAGTCTGTGCTTAAGAAAGGAAGTTCTATTGAATAAAGTAATTGAAGAGCATAGCTGGGTTTAAAGGTTGCAAATGTTGTTGGAGCAGACTTATATATGCTGCTGGAAATGTTGTATGTATCTCAAGTTGCTGTTATGAATTCTGATTGCTGCAAATTAATTACAGATCAGAACTTACATTGGAAGTGACTCAATTCCTTACTTGAAATAGAGTAGATATGAACTGAGTCAATTTGGTTAGTTTGGTAGTGTTGAAATCTTCTGAAAGCACTCAACTGGGCATTACAAGATCTCCAGGTGCTGGATAAATTATGAGTCAGGCATAGCAGTAGAAGCTACAGAAGAGAAATTTCTAGTTGCCAAAGGGGCCTAGTTTCAGTATGAAGAGTGGTGAATACTCATGGCTAATTGTATGGCATTGACATATTTACATCTGCAGTTGGTCTAATAAGTATTGCATTAAACTGTGTTTTAATTTTCAATGACTTCTCAGACTGAGATTTCAAATAAGGTCAGGAAATACCTTGCAACTGTCATATTCTTATTGTATGAATAATTTGATATTAAAATACAATCTTGTTGGTTATCTTTGTTGTTATTATGCAATCCATGTGAAAACCATATCAAACTGAAACAATACGTTTTAAGCAAAGTATTTTGAGGAAATTACTCAAAAAGGCAAAAAATATCCAGATCAGCGTGGGATATTTCAGTGGTATCAAAGCCCAAGTTCCTGCCATCTTGTTGGGAGATTCAATAAAATTCAGAGATACAACAATGGGTTTTAGCAGGGTTGAAGATCATAACAAGAGGAGTTATGAACAAGAAGCTATCCAACTCTTTGAAGAGTACCAAAGCACGCTTGACGGGTTTGAAAAACAGGTTTCATTTGATGATTTCTTAAGCTTCGTTGTAACTTTGTGACTTGGTAAAATGGGCTTGGTGAAGTACATCAAAAGGATAATGAAAGAAAAATCCGAAGTTACCCTTGAAGAAGGGTTAGTGAAGGAAGAAGAAGCATTTGTTTGTGCCTTGCAGCCTATAGGTGATCTTGGAGAAGATAAAAATCAGTCAACATGCATTGGAGATTGGACTCTAAGCTCTAAAGAAAATAGAACCACAAGTTCACTTTAGCCCTATAAGGACAAGGATGTAGGAGAGTCACCTACTGAAGCTATAGATGAAGGGTACATGAAGAATGAAGGAGTGCCATCACAAAGGTTGCCAAATCAGAAAATCAGTCATCAATTGCAGTCACATCCGAGGAGCAATCTTCACTTTAAAGTGCAATTTTCACTCATGGGAAAGATGTTATTTCAGATAATGATTGCACAAGTTTCTTGGCAGGAAGCTTGGAGGTAGAGGTATCCTACGAGGTTGATCACACGGGTGCATATGATGGGCATATTGATAGCAAATATGAAGATGTTTTCCAATTAGCCAATCATGATGACTTCACATCTTATGTGAGTGTTGATGCTTATGTTCGTCCGGGTGAGATGTGTGATGTCCCCATCTTTAATCTTATAATAAGAAATAATAAAACACTCATGGGATCAAGGGTGGCAGCCTTGAAACACCTTCAACTAGTTAGTTGTTAGGAAATAACAATTTGTACATAGTATTTAAAAAGTTCAAGTAGGTAGTGTTGATGTGTTTTTTATGCACTTCATACACAAAATTAAATACTAAGTATCTTATCCTCTCTTGAACAAAGACTTCTCGGATGCTAAACTATGTGATCAAACAAGAAGTCTTTGTTCAGGAGAGAATAAGACACTTGGTATTTTATTCTATGTACGAAGTGCATAAAAAACACATCAATAGAATTAGCGCTAGGAGGGCTGAAGTGAATACATGAATGAGCAGTTGATGCCAGAGCTTATCAAGTTATATTTTGAAGCAGTCGCCAGCAGAATTTGCACAAGAAAAGATAGTGATCGCTGGACTATCAAGTGGACTTGCAAAAGGAAGGAGTTCACATTCATATCAATCGCAGGCGGAAACCAGTTGAGCTTTCAAGTTACATTTGAGATTTGCTAGATCTCTCTTATTCCAAAAAATCCAAAAAAAGTTAAAAGTCGAAAAAATAAAAAAAGGTAAAAATTTGAAAATCAAAAAAAAAAAAATCAGAAATTCAAAAGGATGTCTCAATGGAGTGGCAACAGTTTCATGAACATCAATGGGCTGGTATTCTCACAATTTGGTGGATTTTGAATGCACTACACCCACGAAGCTTGTCAAAGTTTGCATGGCCAAGGCAGTGTAGAATCCACGAGACTACCGGACACGATGAAATGCATCGCTTCACATTCTTGTCAAGGATGGAATTAGCACTAAAAGGAAAAATCTTCTTTTGGGATGTTCCCAAGTCAGAGGCATTTATGGAATCAGACAATTTCAGTATTCCAGAAAATAATGATCCATTCACAAGATTCATGGGGATGATAGAAAATCAACTAGGTTTTGATGGTGAGCTACGCTTAGAAAATATATTGCTACCATTGTGGTGTAGGATTCATAATGCAACTCACTTCGAGTTTACTTGCTCATTGTGTGAAATGGCTATCGACCAAGTCAACTACCAGTTTGGATTGCCAATCCTACCTAAGGAGGAGTATGTTGGAATGCAAGTTGAGGAAACAACTGAAGATGTTCACAGAGTAGTGCTATGCAATGACCAAGGTGTTAATTTGGCAATCAAGGAAGAAAGTGATTCACATCCATTGCAAGAAAAGGAATTCCTTGAAGAATATCCGTTCATACTACAAAAGGACATTCTTGAGAATGAGTTGCAAGGATTTTCAAGCGTCCTTGGAGAGGAAGACAATCATATAGGTATGTTGAATGGGGAATTACAAGTTATCACAAGTGAGCCCAAATATGAAGAACAATTTGAGGGGGCACTGAAAGACATTATCACCACAATGCTATTCGAAGGGGCATTGAAAGATCTCATGGAGGAAGTACAAGAGGAGTCATTGCCAAAATTGTTCCAAGACAAATAGGTTGCTGCGAGTGGCATGATTCATCATCAACAAGCTGGTAGCACTATTCAATTCGATGATCAATGCGTCGAAGTGAGTGATAGCTTCACATACCTTACACCTAAGGAAGAAGGCATTGGAGCGGAAGTTAAGGAAACAATTGAGGATGTTCAAGCTAGCAAGCTAGTGGCAAGTGAAGATCAATGTGTAGAGACATCTGGACATGAAGTTCTACAAACCATGGACTCTTGTGACGGTCATTGAGGAAGACGTAGCAGAAGGTATAGGTGACTTGAAGGGTCATCATGACTAGCTATCACTCAATACTTCACCAATTCAAGAACAAGGAAGTGAGCATTTGCCACCTATTCAAGAGGAAATTATCCTTGATGAGCATTCAGTCTTACAACAAGAAGAATCAAATGAAGAATTTCAAGCTGTCCTAATAGAAGAACTTTCAAGCTTCCTTGAAGGTGAACAAATGGAGCCAAAGAGCGAAAGGCACTTTGAGGTGGTGCTACCATCAATGTCGCATTTGAGCAACTACTAGAGAAAATTTTTGAGGATCAATCACTTAAGGAGACTCTCATTTTTAAGGATATGTTTATGGAGTTTCATAAGGGCGCTTGGTTTATGCAAGCTAGTGAACATGTTGTCTCCACGGTAGTAAAGAATGATGAGCAATTCGAGGTTGCGCTACTTCCATTTCTAAGGATTCAAGAAGAACCAACGAATGAAAATGAGCATATGTTGAATGCCCGTGGAATGGTACATCACCAGTGGTGACCTCTTGAGGATGACAAGGATCCCTTTGCATATCAAGTGTTGGAGAAAAATACATGAAGCTTGAAAGTGAACAAATGGAGCCAAAGAGCGAAAGGCACTTTGAGGTGGTGCTACCATCAATGTCACATTTGAGCAACTACTAGAGAAAATTTTTGAGGATCAATCACTTAAGGAGACTCTCATTTTTAAGGATATGTTTATGGAGTTTCATAAGGGCGCTTGGTTTATGCAAGCTAGTGAACATGTTGTCTCCACGGTAGTAAAGAATGATGAGCAATTCGAGGTTGCGCTACTTCCATTTCTAAGGATTCAAGAAGAACCAACGAATGAAAATGAGCATATGTTGAATGCCCGTGGAATGGTACATCACCAGTGGTGACCTCTTGAGGATGACAAGGATCCCTTTGCATATCAAGTGTTGGAGAAAAATACACGAAGCTTGAAAGTGAACAAATGGAGCCAAAGAGCGAAAGGCACTTTGATGTGGTGCTACCATCAATGTCGCATTTGAGCAACTACTAGAGAAAATTTTTGAGGATCAATCACTTAAGGAGACTCTCATTTTTAAGGATATGTTTATGGAGTTTCATAAGGGCGCTTGGTTTATGCAAGCTAGTGAACATGTTGTCTCCACGGTAGTAAAGAATGATGAGCAATTCGAGGTTGCGCTACTTCCATTTCTAAGGGATTCAAGAAGAACCAACGAATGAAAATGAGCATATGTTGAATGCCCGTGGAATGGTACATCACCAGTGGTGACCTCTTGAGGATGACAAGGATCCCTTTGCATATCAAGTGTTGGAGAAAAATACACGAGTTCCATTTGAAGATGAAACTTGCTAGGTTGTCTCTTTCCTTAATCCTAGTTTTGAAAGTTATTATGATTTTGATTATGAGATTTTTGGAACAATAACTTGCGTTTGGATTGACCATGGATCTAATGAATTGCCTCAATTGATCATTTTGAGTGAAGTTTTGCCCAAGTATAAGAGATGCATTGTGAGAGCCTGCTTTTCCATATTCAAGGATGTGTTTGCACTACTCTGGACCTATGTCACAGAGTTCGCCGAATTTCAGCCATGGAGTTCAAAATCCGACGAACTTGAAAACAAGTTTAAAAATTCATTAAAATTCGCGTCAGATTCGTACGTATAGAGGGCATAGTTTTTTTTCCCTGGAAGTGGAAGCTTTGCCTTGTCCAATTGCATTGCAGGAGTGGGTTAAGCGAATCTCCCATGCTCGTGTGCTCCAACCATAAATCTCGAGCCGCTTTCGACGCAAGACTACAATCGATTCTCAACCAACAATGGGTCCTCCTCACAGTCGGATCAAATGGACCCATTAGAACACAACAAACGGATCTAGATATCGAATGGGGTCAGGAAGTGATTGAAGGGGATGGTTTTGCATGAACAAGTGTTTTCTGTTCAATTTTTTATTTTTCTTTTATAGCTTTTTGTTTTCATTTTTAATTTTTTGTTTTTTCGACTATAATTTATTATTTTTATATTTAATTTATATTTTATGATTAAACCGCATGTTACGTTATTTTAATTTTTAGTAATATACTTCAATTTTAAAATATTTAAGTTAGATTTTCATTTATAATATATATTATTTATCTATTAATAATACTTAAAAATAAAATTTCCAATATATTTATATTATAATATTTTTATATTTATTATAGTTTATTCAAGTCTAATGTAATATTGTTTCTTTTTTGGGATTTATTACTTATAGATTTAAAACATTAAATTTATTACTCATATTTTTAAAAAACAAATTTATATAAGGCGAACTTAATGTCGATTTTTTTTTTGAATTTATTATCCTTGCCGAATTTCATGCAAATTTTATTGTTGCCCATCTCGAACTCAAATTCGAACCTTGTGACTTAGCTCCGGACCATCTTTTGCCATGCTCTTGTTGCACAATTTGAGAAATCATGTGAATTCATGTACATATGTCGCTCTTTTGAGTTGTGTCCACTCTAGAAGTCTTGTACATAGTTTAGTTTAGTCTAAAGTAGATTTTCCTTTTGTTTAGACATTTTATTGAGCCAGGTTGTTAGTTTGCCTTGAGTCATTTGACTCATGATTCTTGGGTAGCTCAATTCATTTAGTTCCGTTTGCTTTCTTTAGCTTAGTTTGCTTTAGAGTCGGTCGGTAGTTGCTTTGTTTAGGTGTCCTAAGTGGGAGCCTTCATTTGTGAGAAAGGCGTTTGTGTCGTTTTCTTACGCACTAGCACATTTTGGATCTTATGTTTAATCCATTTCCTAGATATCTATTCACGAGATTCTTCAAAATCCGAGGTTATTCCTCTCCATCTTTATCATTTGGTTAGGTCTCATACTTGACTCTGAAGGGAATCACTTATTGTGTCTCAATACTAACATCTTTCAATTACTACTTACTCATTGATATGCATACCTTTGGTGGTGTTGATGATAGTCAGTAGTTACATGAGCCTTTGATGGCTCTGATACCATGTTATGTGTCTAGATGAGCCATTGATCAGATCAGATCAGAATTGTTATCAAGTTACAGGCAGTAACATTTGTGTTCTTGGTGGTATGCATGGGGATGTGCTTAATATGTATGCTTAGTATATGAAGCCTAATAAAGTTGTTATGCAGAATCTAGTAATAATATTGTTATAAACTGCAATATGTATGACAGTCATACTTAATTTCATATATATTTATAATACATGAGAAGTTAGTGTACTTATAGTCTAAATCATGTTATTACTGTCAGTATTTAAGAAGATAGGGATGAGATGTTCCAATCAGGGGCAGTCTAAATCCAAGCAATAGGTTAAGTCCCAAGATAGGGTGGGGATCAGCGACCCGTAAGCCTTGAGGGTATAGACCCAAGATAGGTAAGGGCTTGGATCTATAAACTTTGAGGGAACCTATTGTAGTTGGTCTCTAAGCACTTTGGTAACATACGTAAACCCTTCTCCCTTAACTGAAGTAGTAACAGGGTCTGATATCTATATAAATAATGATATTAATCATCTAATGAGGAAAATAGATAAGCACTTGTTAATAACAAATTGAAGAATGATCATCAAATGAAGGAACAATAGCTTGAAGTTTTTCATCATAGTTTATCGATAGGATACATGATTAAATGAGAGACTTCATTTATCTCTCATTCAATCATTTATCTTACCGAGGGTATCATGCATTAACACTCCCTCTTAGCTAGGTTAAATCGAACCTAAGGCTGTTCAATTTTGTGGAAAATTCATAACAACCATATATTCAACATCACATTTCCTCTAATGGCTAGCACTATCAGATTTGAAGATAGACTCGAAGGAGGTGATGACTTCTCAGCATGGAAGTTCAAAATTCAGATGATTCTAAAAGAAAATAAAGTCGAATCATTTTTAAAAGCTGAAACTACAGAACCTGAGACTGAACTTGACAAAACAACTTGGAGAGAGGGAAATGAAAAGGCCATCAAAATCATAGTTGATGGGGTGAGAAATAATATTATGCCCATCATAAGGAAACATGAAACGGCCTACAACATGTTCAAAGCACTTGAAGATGCATTTGAGATATCCAATGCTAGTAGAACCTTAGCTTTAAAAAGAGAAATAAATCACATAGCCATGATCAAAGGAGAATCAGTCAATGCCTACTTCATGCGAATATCAGCCCTAAGGGATGAACTAGCAACTCTTGGATATGAGATCCAAAGCAAAGAATTAACACTCATTGCTCTAGATGGGTTGCCTAGTATATGGGAAACATTTGTCCAAGGCATCAGTGCAAGGGATGAATTTCCAAAATTCGATAGGCTAAAGGCAGATTGTCTCCAAGAAGAATCAAGGTTAAATAAGAAAGGGATCAAGCAAAAGAATATAGATGAAGATCTTCAAGTTCTAAATACAAATTCAAACAAGAAAAGCAAGCAAAAACAATTTAGGAAGAGAAAAGGTTGTCATGGCAAGAACACCTTCAAGAAGGACCTTTCACAGATTCAATGTTACAGATGTGACAAATTTGGGCACTATGTTGCCAAATGTCCAGAAAGGGCCAAACAACAAGCCACATTTGCCAAAACAGGAAAATCTAAAAGGGAAGATGACTCCGAGAAGTATGTACTCTATTCAGCACTTACAAACCAAGCATCAAACAAAGTTAACTCCTGGGTGATCGACAGTGGCTCATTTAGACACATAACATGGTATCAGAGCCAGGTACAGGCTAGGAGCCCCAAGCACACAAGAGGTGTGGCTTAAGGAGGGGTGTTGGTGTTGGAAATAAGCCACACCCGGACCGACGATGGACTGGTCCAAGAGGGGCCAGTAGCTCAGTGGTAGAGCACTCCAGCAGCATATGGAAGGTCCTAGGTTCGAGTCCTAGCTGGTCCATGTCACAACAATTTGAACATCATTAGCTTTCCTTAGAAGATCGCACTAGCTTTGCCTAGTTGTTCCTTGCATAGCGAAACAAAGCATGGTTGAGTTTCACTAAGTCATTCATAGTCTCTTACATTCTAGGAATTAGATTAGACTCCCTAAACCCTATCTATTTTGCCTTTTGTTTTCTAAGTCTTCATGTTCCAACAATATTCATGTTCAATGTAAGTCCCCTTGTGATTCCAACAAATCACATCACACATTGAATCTATCCACATATAAAGTCAAGACCTAACTATCGAAACCTTGGAGTCATCTCGTTTGATCACATAGTTTAGCATCCGAGAAGTCTTTGTTCAAGAGAGGATAAAACACTTAATATTTATTTTTTGTATGAAATGCATAAAAAACACATCAACAAGTACCTTTTCATATGATATCGATAAAGATTGAAGCATGAAGACCTTATCGAGGAAAATCGTCTTATCAATAAGACTTCACAATTTTCCTATCTAGCGTCAAGCAGCACACCAGAGGATGCAATATTGAGATGGGTAAGGATGGATCAAGATCAAGTGACATGATCAAGGGTGACAGATATCAATTATCTTCATCAGCATAAGACCAAATTATGATCTAGACATTGAGCTCACATGATATCAAGCATGTCCATAAGATGACATCCTTTATCATCAAGATAATATGAAGTATGATGCATAAGGAAGACATGGTTGTTATATGGGAACTTATATCATAGCATATATCCATCGACTATATATGAAGACAAATCCTTATCGATATCCCCAATGCAACCACCATCATGCAAAGATAAGACAATAAGAGATATCGGGCCATATGATCAGACAAACATCTAAATCATCCAATGATTATTATCACTGAGGAGATAACTGAAAGAACATAATCTAGCAGCAATTACCATCGTTTAAATGGAGGATTAAGAAGATTCGATAAGCTAGTTGATCTGCAATAAAGGTCATGTTAACCATGAAATATCATCATATGTATCGCACAAGTGATCTTCATAATCACTAGCAAATTGGAGGAAGACCAAGAAGATTGGTCATCAATGAATGTTTACATCAACCACTCAGAAAACATATTATTACTATCGCCGCCTTAAGGGATTGAGTTAATCAGCGAAGTGTCATTACAAAGACAGCGACTAAGGTATACAAGTGTGATTTGAATAGTAATTAAATATGGGAGGCAGCTATTAGAATAAACAAGAAATAATATTGGGAAGATGCGATTTGGATAACAAGATGATCTGTTTAAGTTATGAAGAGATACAATTAAGGGAGAGATATGTCCCTTAACATTCAAAGGATGCAACCAACCGATCTTGCAAGATATACAATGGAAAAAGACCACATTTTCAAGAAATCATTGGATTTTGTCTTCATTTTCTATTTATGTTCAGATTGGATCTCCTTGATTGAGCATAGCCTTTTGGCATCAAAACAGGTTGCATTCATTTAAAGTGACATTCGGAAACAGCACCAACATTTGCATACTTTCCAAAGGTTAAATCAGAAACAGCAATCATTCCTTTTATCGCTATTAGTGATAGTAGAAAGACTATCAGCACATTATTATTGCTATATCAGAAACGGCTTGAAGCAGTTGAGAGATAACTTGCAGCATTAAATACATTGACATATCAGGAAGAGCAGAGTAAATCCCACAATTACAGATCAGTATATAACAGAGATCAATCTTTGCATAATTCCCTCAATCCATATCAGAAATAGCAAGATTTCTCTATTGCAGATTCGAATATTAAAGTTGTTCACTTCATCCCATCACTCTTGTATTACATATTGCACATTTGATATATTATATGTTTCAGAATTAATATATATGTATAGCAGATTATAAATTGTTGTGAGCCTTGTAAGATTCATAAGGATTTAGAGTCTGTCAAGAAGTCGTCTCTTGCAATTGATTTATTAGTTAATTGTTCCCTTAGTTCCTAAAAATATGCATAAGGGGGCATTACAAGATGGTCCCTACGTATGAGGTGGATTTTGTTTGGGATTGATCTACTTTTGACCATAGTGCTGTTCTAAATTCACCCACACAGTTCTGCATGAAGGATGGCATTAATAGCATTGATGGTGTTGATATTAACCTCCAAAACAAATCTGATTTAGTGTTACATGATACTGATCATAATTCAGAAAATTTGTATGGGGTTGCTAGGTCTCAGGAGTCATATCATTTGGCAGGACAGTTGAAGGTAAATGAAGACCAACTTATTGCAGCCATTAAACATTTTGATGAAACCCATAAGTTGATGAAAAAATGTTGTTGGAGGTCTTCAGGGATACATATGGACCTTGTTGGTGAACTTTCCCTTTTAGATTTACAGGCACTTAGAGAAGCGTCAGTGGTAATGAAGACCAATTACCTACAGGCTACAAGTACTTTCTGATAGAGATCACCTTTTCATGCTTGGCGACATCTATTTTGATGTGCTAAAAGGGAAAGAAGAGGAGGTAGATAAGCTTACTGATGAGCTTAGGGTTACCTAGGATTCTTTGGAGAGCACTCAGATGGCCCTTCAAGAATCAGAAATTCACATTGATGAGCTCTGTGAACAATTGAGTTTGGCTCAATCATCATCATCCACAGCAGAAATCCAGTTGTCTATGGCTGCCATAACACCTGAGGATGAGAGTGGTATTCATGGTTTGAGCAGAGAACCCCTTATGATGGTCAAGCACGAGGAGCTTTCAGTTTTGTATTGGCTTTTGGACAGGTATGATTCTGAAATTGTTGAGTATACACAGCCTACATCATGGAGATCATGAGTCACCTTTGTGGGAGAGCCAATTGAGGGTTCACGGCATAGATGAAGATGGGATAGTTGAGGACAACCTTGGTGGATCAGCCACTCGTGTTATACCTACACATTTAAAGGGGGACATAAGTGATTCATATTTGGTTGGGCCGTTGGTCATGCATGGAGAATTCTACGAGTTATCTCTTCTAGAGGCTCACCAGGTAGAGCTTACATCTTTTGCACTAGCCTATGAAGGGGTGTACATGGATGGTGGCATTGCTGATGCAGGATTGTTTGAGCATGTGGACACTCTTGGAGAGGCCATTGATGCACTATTCTATCATGGTGCATTATCGGGGTATTGAGTTGATTTGCAGGTGGAAGACATTTCAGTATGTGCTTAAGAAAGGAAGTTCTATTGAATAATGCATTTGAGGAGCATAGCTGGGTTTAAAGGTTCCAAATGTTGTTGGAGCAGACTTCTATATGCTGCTGTAAGTGTTGTATGTATCTGTTGACGTGTATTTTGTACACTATCAAACACAGAATAAAATACCCAAGGGTACCTTATCCTCTCTTGAGTAAAGCCTCTGATTGCTGAAGATATCGCGAAAAGGATCAATCAGGGTGACTTCAAGAGAGGATAAGGTACCCTTGGGTATTTTATTCTGTGTTTGATAGTGTACAAAATACACGTCAACAGAATTGGCGCTAGAAGGAAGGCCTGATCGCGATGAATGCCTAACACCTGAAAATCCAAATTCTATCAATTCATAATTTACAAGGAGCAATCTTAAGGACCTTTTCACCCTCCTCCTGCGCTAAACAGAATTGGCGCCAGAAGGAGAGCGGAGCATTTGAACGTCCGATCCTGTCAAGTCACATCGCATTTGAAGAAATTATCCAGAGCTTTTTGTCCCTCCTCCACGCTCGACAGAATTGAAACAGAAGAAAGGTGAGTGAATACGAACTCTTGAAATCCAAGGAAGATCAGTGGAAGGTCATTTTCAACACTCGACGGAAGTGGTACAAAGAAGGAAGGTGATCGTTGGATCGTCAGTTGGACTTACGCAAGAAGGAATCAAGCTGGAACCAGTTGAATGTTCAAGTTGAATCTAAGATAGTCAAGATCTCTCTTATTCCAGAAAATCAAAAAAAAAGTGTAAAGTAGAAAATCCAAAAAAAGTGAAAAAATCAAAAAATCAAAAAAGAAAAGATTTCTCAATGGAGCGACAACAGTTTCACGAGGAGCAACAAGTTGATTTTCCTGAACTTTGGTGGAGATTAGATACACAGCTTTATCCACACAAATTGTTTGAGTTTGCAAAGCCAGGGCAGTGTCGAATCCACGAGACAGAGGACCATGATGAAATGCATTGCTTGAAGTACTTATCAAGGATGGAATCGGTAGCGCAGGGAAAAATCTTCTTTTGGGATGTCCCCAAGCCGGAAACGGAAGAAAGCAACTTCAGTGTCCCAGAAACCAAGGATCCTCTTCTAAGCTTCATGTGGATGATCGAGAGTCAACTCATTTTGGATGGCGAAATGCGTTTGGAAAACATATTGCTACCATTGTGGGGTAGAATTCACAACTCACCTCACTCTGAATTTACTTGCTCAGTATGTGAAATGGCTATCAATCAAGTCAGAAACCAGTTTGGAATGCCAACTTTGTCCGTGGAAGAGTGCATCATGAACAGATCTTGGGGTGCACATCTCGCAGTTGAATTTAGGAGAACCTATGAACAAGACAATGTTCTAGCATTTGAATGTGAGAAGGATCAATTGTACGTTGACGATACCAATACACCTGAGGAACAATGTATAGATAGCTCGCCATGCCTTGCACCTGAAAAGGAATATCATGAAACAAAAGTTGAAGAATCAGTTGAGAATATTCAAGCAGTGATAAAGGAAGATCTAGGAGTTGAACAAGCAATCAAAGAAGAAGATGACTCATTCCTTGAAGAATTCTCGTTTATGCTACAAAAGGAGATCCTTGAGATTGAATTGCAGGAGTTTTCAAATGGCCTCATTGAAGAAGACAATCAAGTTGAGATGTTGAACAAAGAGATACAAGTTGACATGTTAAGTGAGCCCAGGTATGAAGAACAATTCAAAGGGGCGCTTGAAGATTTCATCACCATTATGCTATTTGAGGAAGTGTTGAAGGATCTTGTAGAGGAAACACAAATGGAATCACTGCCAAATTTTTTTCTAGATAAGCAAGTTATGGTGAGTGAGGTGGTCCATCATCAGCTCCGACCTCCTGAGACTAAGCGTGAAGAAGAAAGGCCACCAGAGATTACATTTGATCAACTACAGGAGATGTTTGAAGCTCAATCCATCAAGGAGACTCTCATTTTTGAGGATATGCTCACAAAGTTTCATGAAGATGCCTGGTTTATGCAAGATATCTCAGTGAAAACAGAGAATCTTGCGTTATTCGAAGGGGCGTTGAGCTTGTTTCAAGAGGAACTTCCTAATCAAGATCAACATGTTGTGGATGCTCGTGGAATAGTTCATCACCAATGGCGACCTCCTGAAGTAGCTGGTGACCTCGCTTCCGACAATACAGTTCCATCTGAGCCTGAAATATGCCAAGTTGTCTCTTTCCTTAATCCTAGCCTTGAAAGTTATTATGATTTTGATTATGGGGATTTTGGGAAAACAACTTGCATCTGGATTGATCATGGTCCTAATGAATTACCCCAGTTGATCATTTTAAGTGAAAGCTTCCTTGAGTATGAGAGATGCATGGTGAGAGTTTGCTTTTCTGTATTTAAGGATGAATTTGCTTTGTTGAGAACCATCACGTTTGCCATGCTTCTGTTACACAACCTAAGAAATCATGTACAGTCAGGTATATTTTCTGCTTCTTTGAGTCGTGTCGAGTCTAGGACTCTTGTATATAGGTTTAGAGTAGGTTTTATTTTCGTGTCTTTAGTTGGAGGTCTTTTGAGCCTTGTTCTTAATTTGCCTTGAGTCATTTGACTCATGATCTAGTGTGGCTCAAGTAGTTTAGTTGTTTGCCTTCTTTAGATAGTTTGCTTTTTTGTGTGCGCTTAGTTTAGTTTGCTTTGAGTCAGTCTGTCGGTCGGTTTGCTTTAGTTTAGGTGTCTTGAGTAGGAGCCTCCATCTTGTGAGAAAGGTGTCTGTGTTGTTGCTCGCACACTGGCTACATCTTGGATCTTATGTTAGACTCATTTCTTAGATATCTATTCATGAAGTGCTCGGAATCCGAGGTTGTTCCTCTCCAGCTTTATCATCTGATTAGGACCTGTATTTGACTTGGAAGGGAATCAATTTCTGTATCTTGATGCCGACATCTGTTGATTACTATATCTTCACACATTAATAGACTCCGAGTCATTATGGTTTTCAGGCAAAGCTGTGATTGGTGAAAAAATCTAAAATCTGACTTCAGTGCCACCGCAATCCTCAAACCCTAGTAAGCTTCACTGCTTACGAGCCAAAGGAATTGACGGAATGAAAAAGCAATATCAAAAGGAAAAAATGAGAAAATGAAAGAGAAAAATGGGAAAAATGAAATGAAATGAAATATCAAAATTGGCTAAGGGGAATATGCGAGTAACTCCATCGGGGCTATAGACGTCTGGCTGGCAATGGAGCAATGTTCGTGAGCTTGCGGCGATAACCTCGTCGGGACTATGGATGTCTGACTGGCAGCGAGGCTCTATCCAGGATGCTTTTGAAGTTCAGATAAACTACGTAGCCAATCACAGGGGAACCTGAAGGTCATAATTGTCTTGTCGAGAGGAATGAATACACTCGCACACACCTGGGTAATCAAAGACTAGGCATTTTGATCTGGTTAGGGATTCTTCTTCCACTTTGAGTGCACTTTCTAGTCACCTGATAAGTTGGGTTGAATTTTCCAGAGGTTCTAGGTGTCGATTGAGTCTTTATCTCTGAAATGTTTCAGGAACATTTATTCAAGGTGGCGCTAGATGTTGTGACGTTTTCACACATCGCCCCATTACAAATGGGGACCCCTGCTTTTCTGCTTTTTAGGGTTTGTTCTTTAGGTTTTTTAGGGTTTTGTCAGTTAGCCTTTGCATTTTGAGTGTCGCCAAGGAGATCACCTGGATGGCAGGTCCTGCTTGAGTAATGTCCTGATCCTGAAAAATTTGGCTAAGTCTGGAAAGTCTTGATCCTGAAATTTGGCTAAGTCTAGAAACTGAAAAACCTCAAAAAATTAGATTTTGCAATATAACTCCTGGAGGTCTGAAACCACTCTCAAACATCCTGAAAGTATATATGGAATATAACTTAAAGTATAAGTTCTTATACTTAAATGTTATATTCCATAAAAATTATCCTAATAGAGAGTTCAAAAAGTCAAATTTCGCTCCTGTCCTTCACTGAGGATCCAGAGCGAATTTCGCTCCTGACCCTCTCAGGAGGTCCAAGGCGAATCGCTCCTATCCCTCACCAAGGGTCCAGGGCGAAAAGGCTTATTTGAGTCATTCCTGACCTTGTTTGGTCAAATTGGAACATCAAAGGCATGGTGGAAGACGAAATGAACGTGATAAAGCATCCAGATTTGATTAAAGACAATGAAATGATGGAGTTTTTGCCTAGAAGGGTAATTTCGCTCCTGTCCCTCACTGAAGGACCAGAGCGATTTTCTTTATATACACATTTTTAGACCTTTCTTGGACTTGAACTCTTATTCATAGCATGAAACAAGATGAAATCTTCCCTAGCCAAGACATTTCATGGTGAAAAGTGAAGCATTTTGGCCTAGAAGGCAAAATTCGCTCCTGTCCCTCACTGAAGGACCAGAGCTTGATTTTCAAATTTACACTATTCCTGCAGGATCAAAGTAATTTTATGATTTGAAGAGATAAAGGAGGGCATGTTTTGTCCATTGAATATAATTTGAGTGGTCCACAAACAAGGAAATATACCTAGAAGACAAAAGGCGCTCCTGTCCCTCTCCAAGGGTCCAGAGCGATTTTCTAAAAGTGCAATTTTCTTGCAAGGACAAAACAAGTTTTGTAATTGAAACGAATGAAAGAAGGCATGTTTAGCCCGTTGAAGATAATTTGGAAGCCTAACAAAGGACGAATAAGCTTAAAAGTGAAAAATCGCTCCTGTCCCTCTCTGAGGGACCAGGGCGAAAAACATATTATCTAGCCTTTCTCTCCAAGATTGGACAAATCTAAGCCAAGGCGCAAGTTTGAAAGGATGTTTAAAATGCCTTGAGGTGGAATTGAGATGCAAGATTTACAAATTTTGAGGACAAAAGTAAAAAATCGCTCCTGTCCCTCTCTGAGGGTCCAGGGCGAAAATGTCCTAATGCACCTTCCTCCTAGAGATCAAGTGAAATCAAACTCAAAGCTCCAATTAAAAAATGCCTTTTTAAATGCCTAGATGAAGTTTTGAACGTGAAAATGAGGAATGCAAGGCCAAAAGTGAAAGTTCGCTCCTGTCCCTCTCCAAGGGTCCAGGGCGAAGTTAGTGGCGTTCTTCATTTTTTACCATATTTTAAACATTAATATCCTCCAAATCGCATGAGATGCCAAACTTGCCAACTTCGAAATATTTAAAAAAATTAATTAAATTGGCATTTAATAAAGAACATATTGGCATTTAGTAAATTAATTTTGAGCCTCAAAAAATCGAACTTTTATTGTGGAGGCATCTAAAATTAATTTTGGATTTAAATAATTAAAAAATTAAAGGTAGAGCGCACAAGGCATTATTTTGTCTTTATTTATCAAGTCGGCCTTCTTCTTAGTATTTTTTATATTTTATTTTAAGGCTTATTTGCTAGGTCGGCCTCATGGTTGAAGAAGGTGAGCGCTCTAGAAGAGAGGAGTGTTGTGGACAAATGCAAATCATTCATTCATTGTTTTAAAATGCGAATTGGAGGAGAGCAAATTGGAGAGGCGAATTTCTTGCTAGTTTGGAGGATAATTTCCAGATTTTTTTTGAAGACATTTGAAGGCAAATTTCCAGATCTTGAGGAAGCTAGTGGAAGGTGGAATTCTTTTCCAAGCTAGAGGAGGCACAATTTGTTCAAAAGAAGGCTTTGATCTACATTTTGCCTAGCGAATTTCATCTATTTTTGCATCATTTCTTAGAGTTTAATACTCAAGGGGAGGTATGGCGAAATCATCTTGACACCATTATTGAAGATTTGAATTTTTAACTTTTATTTTGAAAATTCTAAGTTTGGCATAGTTAATTAGGAAATAATAACTCAAGATTTATCATGAAGTTTCCTAATTAAAATCTTAAATCTTCCTTTTGAATCCTAATTTCTACACTTCAAGATATATTATTAATTGTGAAATGTTGTGTAGGTATCAAGATGGCGACTCCCAAGCTCAAAAGATCTACAAGTCGGAAGGCTCTCCTCAAGGAAGATCAAGCAAGATCAAGGACGGTCTCCTCCAAGAAGATCAAGCAAGGATAAGGGCGACCTCCTCCAGTCTAGCATCGACAAGGATGGCTTTCTTCGATCAAGCAATGATAAGGGCGACCTCTTCCAATCCAGCATTACAAGGCGAGGTACATCAATATCCTGCAAATCAAAGACACAAGAAGTTAGAGCAAAGGGTTCGTTGAAGGAGCAGATAGTTCCAGAAGAGTTAATTAAAGCTAGCTTCTCAACAACATCAAGTTGAATATCTACCAAGATACAAGTGTCAGATGAGTTGGCATCCCAGTCATCACTCCTCCAGTCAGATTGATCCACCTCAGCATGTCCGGATTCAATGTACCTAACTCATGGGAGGTGGCACAAACTTCGATGTACCTACCCCTGCTATCTATTGGTGGAATTTTCCAGAGAGGACATGTGTCCAAGCAATACAATTTTATCATTGGTCAAGCATTAAATGTTATGTAATGGTTGTAACAAACCCTAATTAGGGTTTTCATTGTAAAATCTTGGCCATTGATCTCGAATTGATCTAAGCCATCGAATTGTATTGAGGGCACTATATAAGCCCTAGCATTTCATTTGTAAAGGATATAGATAGAAAGCAATAGAATAGAGTTAGTGAATAGAGAGTAGTTAGAAGGTGATTAGCAGTTGATAGAATAGCAATTAGAGTAGAGTAGAGTAGAGAGAGAAGGCAAAGATTGTTGCCAAGATGTTGTTGTAAAAGACTTGTAACTTCATTGAAGAAATGGTGAAATTCATGGGTCGATTCAACAATTTGCATGGTCTCTATACTTCTCATATTTGATTTCATGTTATTAGATGAGTGGAAGAAATATGCTTGATTGATGGTGGAATTCGTATATCCATACTACTAGCAGTTTGTTGATTGCAGACTTGCCTTGTGTAGTCAACTGGAATCATTTAGCTTAAGCTTAACTTCAATTGTCGCTTCTTCATTGATATGCATCAGCCTGATCGTGTCTATGCCTGCAGTGATGATTTGAACATCATAAAGCTTTCCTTCAAAGATCGCACTAGCCTTGTGGAGATGGTTCTGCGATGTCAAAACAAAACTTAGTTAGAATTCCATCAAAGATCATTCATTGCTCTTACATTCTTGGTGTTAGGATTAGATCCTTTTCTCACCCTCGTCTTTTTGCCTTTTTTTCAAATCTAAGGCAGTAAAATCCTGTGTTCCAGCAATATTCAAAGCAAATCAGACGTTAAATCATCAAATGTAAGTCCCCTTGTGATTCCAGCAAATCACATCATACCACAGAGAGCTTATCCACACGTAGAGATCCTACAACGAAGAACCTTGAAGTCACCCTGATTGATCCTTTTCGCGATATCTTCAGCATTCAGAGGCTTTACTCAAGAGAGGATAAGGTACCCTTGGGTATTTTATTCTGTGTTTGATAGTGTACAAAATACACGTCAACAGTATCTCAAGTTGTTATTATGAATTCTGATTGCTGCAAATTAATTACAGATCAAAACTTACATTGGAAGGGATTCAATCCCTTACTGGAAGTGGTCTTCTGAAAGCACTCAACTGGGCATTACAAGATCTCCAGGCGCTGGATAAATTATATGAGTCTGTCACAGCAGCAGAAGCTACAGAACAGAAATTTCTAGTTGCCAAAGGGGCCTAGTTTCAGTATGAAGAGTGTTGAATACTCATGGATAACTGTATAGCAATGACATATTTACATCTGTGGTTTGTAAACTGGTGGAAAAGGTCAGATTTAGTATTCCTTCATAACTGAAGTTTATCTCAGATTGGTCTAATAAGTATAGCATTAAACTGTATTTTAATTTTCAATCCTTTCTCAGACTGAGATTTCAAATAAGGTCAAGAAATACCTTGCAACTGTCATGTTCTTATTGCATGAATTATATAGAAAGTTGCAATCTAGTTTGTAATCTTTGTTGTTATTATGCAATCCATTGTAAAAACCATATCAAACTGAAACAATACATTCTAAGCAAACTGTTTGAGCAAATTACTCAAAAGGGTTAAAGCAAAAAATATCCAGATCAGGGAGGGATATTTCAAGGTATAATTTTCAAGGTTGAAACAAGTGAGTGGGTCTTGCCAATTGTAATATCCCTCAAGGAGGCAAACCAGATAAGGATCTTTGTGGACTCAAGGTGCCTGAATGCAGTGTAATGTCTCCTCCTTTAATTACTTAGGAAGTAGGGACATTTATCTATTGATTAGCAATTTTAGGAGATATATTTCCATAATCTTACTGATTATTTTTTAAATGATACAGAATTGATAAACAGTGGTAATATTATTCAAAGAACAATATATGAATTGATGCTATATCTGATATGTGTTGTTATATGGAGCCTAATCAGACTCGGAGGTTAAATTTTCCCTACTTTTATCGGCGCGGTTTCCCCCCATATTATTCGATGGGGGTTTGGGGGCAATGCCCCCAAGATAGGGTCAAGGGGCAGCGCCCCGTGAGGCCAAAAAAAACACTTATTATTTTATAAAGGCATCGGGTGTTATTTTTCTAATGGCTGACATGTAACCCTAATTTTGTAACCAACATAAATCTTGATATTTAAGGCTAAGGGTTAGGGTTTTTTGTAGAGAATTTTGTAGCATTTTGCAGCGGTATTGAGTTGCAAGGGATTGCTGGTTGTAATCGGTTTGATTTACTGGATAATAATATTGGGCTCTCTGTTTGGTGGACGTAGCCCGAGTTTGGGTGAACCATGTTAAAATTGTCTCCTCTCTATTATAATTTCTATGTTTTTCATTCTTGTGTTTAATATTTATCTGCATATAATTGATATTTTCTGCATGCAATTCCTAACAATATGATCCCTTTTGAGTAAGCAAAAGATGATATTTTGATCTACAACTTTGTATAGAGATAACCGCTCCTGATGATATATGGTTTTGGAGTTTAAGCAAGAAGTCTTCTGAAAACTCTGATAACCTTCTTTCCACCACGGTGTAAAATGAATTACCATTTCAGATTGACACCTGAAAGTGTACAATTGATATTCACTACTGTTCTGCTATCTTTAATAATATCGACATACCCATGTGATCCTGAACACAGTGATCAGTTGTTGTCCTTGATAGAGATTTGAATGCTTGCAAAAGGGGGAGGGGGGGGCTATCTTTGATTTGGGAACAATTTATATTTACGCCCGATAATTTGCCTTTGGCATTTGCTCTTTCAAGACCAATCCAAATTGGATTAATAAAACAAAATATAAATTCCACAACCCTTCCCAAAATGTATTGGATGATCATTATATATGTTGAGGAGGGGATCCATGTAATGTCCCTACTAGTTAGAGATCATTGTCCTGCAAAACAGATTGTTAGAACACAACAAATTATATACATAACTAATCTAATTTGTAATTAAACTTTAAAATATTTAATTAACAAAATCACAACTCTCATCTAATAAAAAGGATACGAATGTCATACGGAGATATGTCCTTAGGCGGTCGTGAAGCTCGCCTTCTTGAAACCCATCTTGGTTCCAAGCCATCCAGGAAATCGAAGGTGAATTCGATTCCTACCTTGGATGTAATTTCTCACACCCAAGCCATCTAGGAAATCAAAGGTTAATTCGATTCCTGTCTTGAATGTAACTTCTTACACCCAAGCCATCTAGGAAATCAAAGGTTAATTCGATTCCTGTCTTGGGTGTGATTTCTTACACCCAAGCCATCCAAGGAAGACCATATGTCAATTCCTTGCCTTGGATGATGCATCTCATCATCCAAGTCCTCAGAGGGGACCGGCCAGATCCGTCTCTTCTTGGATGAACTTAGTCAACCAAGCCATACATATATATGCATATAGATATTCAGTATATATATTGCCCTAGGGATTATCATAATCCCTCCCTTAGACTAAGGGAGTTTCCCCCCTATAGCCTCCATCATGTAATCACATTATAATACATTTTTGCATTTAATTACTATTTTCCATTCCACAATCCACATTTACATATTCCTGATTTACATGTATTTCCTAACATATATTCATAAAAATGTTCATTATCCAATATTCACATTTATTTCTAACATATATTCCTACTATTCATTGATATGTAGTAATTACTTATGTTCATACATATTCCTTAACATCTGAAAATCAATCATTAACATATGTGTTAAACTTGTTCATTACTATATTCATTAAGATATGTATTAGACTGTTCATTACTATATTCATTAATATACGTAATAAGGTATTCATTATTTATATTCATCAACATATGTAATATCATGTTCATTATATATATATATATTTATTAACATGTATAATAAAATATTCATACAAGATTTACCTGTGCGTAACCTGTTGTCGTAGATTTCTAACCTTCCTTCTTAACCACGTAGCAGCCTTCTTATTCCCTTCTTATATCATATTCAATTCTATTATATAAATTATTTTATATAGTAATATGTATATTTATAATTTATGCTTTTGTAAATATATATAAACATAATCTTATTGATAGAATGTCAAGTAAGTGTATATATATATATATATTGCTGATATCAATATCATATGTAAATCTATTATTATTTTCTGATTTGAATATAAATAAATTAATAAATTATATTATATTATCAAAATATTTATATATTACCTATTATATAAGTTATTAATACCCATTGCCTACTATACTATACATAATGACTGTGAGGGCAGACAGATCTAGTCTGCCACTGCATATGAAAATTGAGAATCATTGTCATACGTATTGCAGTCAATATTAATATTAGTATTAAATTCTGCCTGAAAACATTATCGGACTTTATAGATTAAGCATACGTATTAAGCCATTCCCTTGCATACCACCAGGAATAAGGATGTAACTGCCTATAATCTAATAACAGTTCTCATATGATCTGATCGATGGCACAAACTCTATATCCCCTTCAAACTGAATTTACAATAATAATATATATGTCATATCTTAACTCCAAACAAAAAACACAACCATTCACTAAACCCCTACGTGAATGGTCACGTATTCTTAGATACCGATTAGTAAATATTAGTAATAACTGCCATTACAACTTTCTTAATTCAAATCAGTGCCTTCTTATTTAATGGAAATAATAGTAACCCGAACTTTTACAAAGTAAGTCTTTGATTTCATTATTATCAATGTTATCGAAACTTCTTTATAGTAATCTTTAATTACTAATCCCCTCCTTATCTTCCGTTGAAAATAGTCAATGTATTTCTTGGCCACGTCAATGATTCTTAGTGAGTCGGTTGTGTAAGACATATATGCATCGTTTCATATGGCTGCTCTTAATCGGTGTTTAACTAAACCAATTTATT
The DNA here is from genome assembly GCF_030272615.1 of Cryptomeria japonica. NCBI lineage: Eukaryota > Viridiplantae > Streptophyta > Pinopsida > Cupressales > Cupressaceae > Cryptomeria > Cryptomeria japonica. Next base: position 274,415,540 of record NC_081413.1, read on the forward strand.
TTGTCAAGGAATCGTATTTCTTTTAATATATTCGATTCATTTACAAATATATTACTATTAATAATATCCATATTAATAATAGTAATTTGCTAGAATGACACTGATAAATAATCTTCATATTTAATCATATATATAAATTATGTTTATAATATTAATATATATTAATTAAATAATAATATTTAATAAATAAATTTCAAATAATCATTCGTTGTTAATTATTATATTAATTAATAATAATAATTGCTTCATTTAGGATATATATAACGATCAAGGAGGGGACATGACAACCCGAGAGACATGTCCCTTGTCTCTTCAAATCGTTTGACTCTTCCTTCCAATAATCGTGCCTTTCCATTATGAAACTAATCGCACATCTTAATCATTTATTTTGCTTGCTCATACTTAATTGAATTATTAATCATAAGTTCCATATTAAATATATTGCTCCCCCATCAATGATAGGATATTGATTATGTACAGTGCGCGGACATAGACTTTTGTAGCAATGGAGATGCTTGCGACGGAGTCCACCAATGCTTTCCTCACTAATAACAATTGACACATTGTACTCCAAGTCCTCATTTGGTTAGGGATATCACATGCAGTCATAATCAAGGATCCATTCTTGATTCCATTGACTAACACCATATTGGAGGAGGTTGCGGGCCATGAGATATAATCATGGATGGATTCTCGAGGAACAACCAGATAAGTATCGTCGAGGACAAATTGAAAACTACCTTCGTGGTAGAGGGCAGGGCATACGCATACAAGAGAATGCCATTCGGCTTGTGCAATGCCCCGGCTACCTTCCAACACATTATCTTACATATCTTTGACAAGATGTCAGTGGGAAACCTTAAGGCATTTCTGGATGACTGGTCGATATATAGTGGGTAGGATATTCATTTGACTGCATTGAGAGAATGCATGGAGAGATACCGAAGGCCAAGACTAGCATTGAACCTGAAAAAGTGTAGATTTATGGTGCCCCAAGGCAAGTTGCTTGGCCACATTATTTGCAAGGTATGACTAAAGACCGACTTGGACAAGGTAGGGGTCATAATACAAATGGAGGCACCAAAGAATGTAATGGGAGAGAAATCGTTCCTTGGCCATGTTAGCTACTACCGAAGTTTTATAAAAAAAAATTCCTTCCCCCTGTATGTGCTGATAAGGGCCATTCACTTGGGGAGAAGAGCAAGACAAAGCTTTCAATGAACTGAAGTTGAGATTGGTTAGTGCACCTACCCTAGCCTACCCGAACTAGAACAAGGAGTTCCATGTGCACGTCGATGCTTCGAACTATGCAATTGGGGTCGCATTGACACAAGTGGGTGTAAAAGGAATAGACCATCGGGTATTCTTTGTGAGTTGCCTACACTCCAAGGCTGAAAGGAATTACTGTACAACTGAGAGAGAGGCACTTGGCATGGTGTACATCGTATACAAGTTTCATCCTTACCTATTGGTGACAACCTTCACTTTCTATGTGGACCATCAAACCTTAATGTGCTTGGTGAATAAACCAATCATTCAAAGGAGGGTAAGTAAAAGGTTGCTTCTACTAAAAGAGTTTATGTTCACCATTATTGTGTAACTAGGGAAGAGCCATGTTACCGCCGACCAGCTATCATGCATCAAGTTGGGAGAGCCACCTCACAAGGTGAACGAGGACTTCCTGGATGCTCACTTGTTCCAAATCGCAACATTGCTTCCATAGTATGAGAGCATCGAGGAGTACTTGTTCACTTCCAAATTCCTAAGAGAAATGACACCCAGTGAAAGGAGGAAATTAGCTCTCAAGAGCAAGACCTTCCAACTCATAAAGGGTTGTTATACGAGATGGGTCCTGACCAGGTGCTACGGAGATGCGTCATGCACGAGGAAATCCCTGGAGTACTAAAGGAAGCACATGAGGAGTTGGTTGGCAGCCACATGGGACCGGATGCCACGACATGCAAAGTCTTACTAGCAAGACTATGGTGGTCGACACTGCATATAGATGCCCGAAAATGGGTTGTTGGATGTGATACTTGCTAGCTAGCAGACAAACCTCTAAATGGAGACTTCATGCCACTGTTCCCCTCATAGCTCCAGGAACTCTTTAAGAGGTGGGGTTTGGATTCCATTGGACCATTGAAGGTGAGTCACACTCATAGGTGCAGATACATTGTGGTAGCAACGGGATACCTCACCAAGTCAGCAGAGGCGAGCTCTCCCTAAATAAACTACCACTAGTACGACAAAGTTCATATACGAGAAGATAGTAACAGGGTTTGGCATCTCGATCTAGATTACAAGTGACAGAGAGGTGCATTTTGTCAACCATGTCATTCGGTTGATGATGATAGAGTTCAAGATTTTTCATAATCTCTCAAGTTTGTACTACTTGAGAGCTAATAGTCAAGCAAATCGACAAAAAAAGTGTTGGTCTCCATAGTATACAAGTCATGCGGCGTTGAGGATGAAGATTGGGAAGAAAGACTCCCAACGGTACTATGGGCATATCGTACAATGTACAAACTGACAATGGGACATACCCTATTCCAATTGATGTACGGGCAAGAGCCAATGGTCCCTACCGAGTACATGGTGCCATGTTTGCGCATCGCCATCGAGAACCACCTCGGAGATACCGAAAGCCTGAAAAGAAAGATTTTAATGACTTCCACAAGAATAAACAATCTATGGGACCAAGATCAACAACTTTTGTTTATCTTCAGATTATTTTCGATGTCGGACCTCCTACTGTTAATCTTGACTAGGAGGCTGGTTGTCTGGTTAATCCTATCTTCTTCAAATAAATGGTATATGGTGTCCACCTTCAAGCCATTTTCGTATTGAGTACGAATATCCTCATAAGTCATGCACTCCATGATAAAGTGCCATTCTGTTTCCACCACCCCCTTATTGCAGAATATGCAAGCTCCTTTCTCCAAGTTTCCTTGGGTATCTTCCACCTACCGGTTTCACACCTAAGATGATGCGATCCCATTCTCAATTGTGCAACTAGCACCCTCACTTTCCCTTTAATATTTGCTCCTAAATATATTTTTTTTCGTGTGGTCCTTTGCTAGGTCAAACTCTTTGATGTAGTATGCTTTTTTTCGCCCAATCTGCTTTGTTCACATGGTGGTATGAAATTTTTCGATCACATAACTTTTCATTTCACCATTGGTCTTACGACACTCATGCAAATTGATGTCCCACTTGTTCATCCAATTGTTGCTCTGCTTCATCCAAGTTTTGTTCCTCCAATCTAGTGTCTCCTCCATAACCATTTTAAGCCAGCGATGTTTATCCATGTTTTCAACCTTCTTTAAGTAACATATCAATTGGGAAAGCGTTGATGCTTCCAATGCGAAAGCACCTACCTCGGCTAACAAAATTTCATACTGGACTATGGTTTTAACTTTGAGATTTCTTGAATTCTTTCTAGTTGTCTCCAACTGCAGTTTGTGTAATGTCCCCACTTCTCTAGTTGCCATCCAGATACATAGATTTGCTTGACATCCATTTCCACAAGCAAATCCACACTATAGGGGGATGATTGGCTAGCCAAAAGGGATCAATACTTAGTTAAATTTTTACTTTGGCAAGCCATTTATAATTAAACTTTATAATATTATGTTATAAAGTTACTTTTTCTAAAATTAGAAAAAGTTAATAAAAAAAGTTACTTTATGTTGGAATAAGTAACTTTATTTTAAAAGTTACCTTGCACTTTTCCTAGGAGAGAGTTAATAACTTAAAAGGGTGTTGTAATCTCATGAAGACCCCCCCTCAAGATGGTGCCACTTTTTGGGAGAGGAAGATTCCAAGGAATCTTTAAATGATGCCCCTAGGAGGTTCGATTTGGGGTTTTGGAGAGAAAAATACTTGTACGTGCATTTTGGGATTCATTGTTTAGGTTGAATTTTTGGAGAAATCATATTTTTCAGGTCTGCAACGAATTTGCAGAGTGATGGAGCAAGTTTGGAGACGAAATCCTCCAATCTCTTGATGATAGGACAAAAACCCTTCATCAAACATCACCCATTTTGAAAGAGAAGACCATATTTGGTCCTCAAAAAGGGTTTGAACCAGGTAATTGAAGATGGCAACAACATTAAAGGAAACTGATTTTCAGATCTGAGTGAGGAGGAGACCCAATTTGATGAATATGTTAGCCAGCCGTACTTCCTACACCTAGCCGTACCACTCCAATCTGCCTGTGGAAGCCAATAAAATAATTGAGAAAGTTTCAGCTTGATCTTACTGCTCAGAATTCATTGTCAGCAGCCTATAAGAGGAAGCCATGGGTTTATTTGGATGAATTACACCCAATTGGAGCTACATCAGCGAATTAGAGGGAAATATTGGGACAAATTGTTGATCTCTCCTGGCAAGGTTTCAGAATAAGCATCCGGATTGCCTATTATTCATTCATTTGTTTTTGTTAATTATTGTTTAGAAGAATAAAGTGTATTGGAGCTGTTTCTACATATTGGAAGCTCGTGTAGCAGTGTATTCAATCAATAAAGTCAATTCGGAGCCACCAGGCAAGGCGTTGGATCACCGGTAGGCCAAATTTGGCATCTAGAATTGGTAATTCATTAAATCGCTGATAATAAATCAGTTATTCTGAAAATTTAATTCAGTAGATGTATTTGCACTTGTTAGTGATTCCTATTTGCATTGTTCATTATATCAACCATAAAAACCAAAAAAAGTATTAAAACTCAAAAACTCTCTCAAAAACTACAACCACAATTCACTGGCCAAAGACTGAATTCTAAACCAAACAAATCTGAATTGAGATATCACCACGTCGGCATATTTCCGTTTGGCATACTGCTGCCCCACACTATGCAACCATAAGGACTACCGGTGTGACTAGTAATCCAAAAAGGATTTTCTTGGTATTCCAACCCCAAAGTTCGGCTTTTCTGCAACTATTTTGAAGTATGAGGCTTTCCAACCTCCTTGAATCCTTTTTGTTCTACAAGTCTCCCAGCTGAGCCTATAGTGAAAGTCAACCCCAAGATACTTGTAGTCCTTCACTATCTCGAACGAACACCTCCTTGCCCTCAACATGCTGGACGAACGAAGAGTGATGGCACAATGGGCCACGGAAGTCATGCGACATTGACGAAAGTTGTGGCATGACAGGCACCTCCGAAAATTGAACTTTTGACTGGGACAATTGGTTTTAAAATATAACGGTCGCAACGAAATCAAGCCCAAGATGTTTAAAGTTCATTGGATGGGACCATATAAAGTAAGGGAGGTTGGCAAGAATGGTGCGATTGAACCAGCAACTTTGGACAACAAGCCCATCCAAGACCTTGTCAACGGATCCAAGCTTAAGATTTACTAGGAATGAAGCGGACCCACTATAGCAATCAGCATGTTGGGGTGTGCAACCCGAGGAGATTGGACCATAGGGAGAATTGATGCATTCAAGGAAGATCATGTGGCAGTAGAACAACCATTTGCACCAGAGGACAAGGACAAGTGTGAAGAACGACAAATGGTTGAAAAAATATTGGTCAGAAAGCACATGGAGGGAGTTGCAATCCCTTGGATTCACAAACACTTGACCAATGACTTCTTTGGCACACCTACCCTTGGAGAAGGATGGCTAGTTACTAATGGAAGATAGCACCGTACAAAGGAGTACGTGAGGGATATCTAGCCTATAACATTAATGAGAAGGTGGAGAAAAAGCAGAAGGAAGAGCAAGCCTCGAAAGAGGTGGAACCTAAAGAGGACATTGAAGAAGAAACTGACTTGGAGTATGGAAAGACAATTGGACCATGTCTAAAAGCAATAATCAAGGCAGCCGACTGGTTCATCACAAAACGAGATGGACACAATGAATAAATCATCAAGGCTTGCAACAAGAGTGACCGAGAACCCCCGTTGTTACTGACATCAAACTCTCTATAGCAAGTTATCCCCAATCTGGTAGGGCCACAAAAGGTTTATGGAAAGGACACAACATGGTATCAACAATATAGAGGCCGATATGTGGATGGAAGCTATTAAGATATTTGTCCTACCCCTTTGCTAGATAATTTTTTTCATTTAGAGTATATTGGCACATGTTGTGAACATGAATGTTACAAGCGACCACTAGGTACTTCTTGGTGTCGGTATGCCTCTAAATTAAAAATGAGATCACTAGAGTGGGGTAGAGGAGCAAAATGAATATATGTCAATGAAGAGGGTGGAAAAAGATAAAAACAAAAGATGTCCGCTAAGGAGGAAAGGGGAAATGTGGAAAGAATAAAAAATAAAAAAATTAAAGGGAAAAAGTTATTACGAAGGCATAAGGTTGAAAAAATTAAAATTCAAAAAGACAATGATGGGGGAAATGTGGATGAAATTTTTTTTTTGAAGTGTTAAAATTAGAAAATATGCTAATGGTGGAAAATATTAAGGCAAAAATGAAAAAAATTATTGAAGTGCTAGGAGTTATTATGCTAGCGAAAAAAACCAAAGGGGGAGAAAAATTTAAAAATAATGTAAAGTGTGAAGGCAAAATGAAAAGGGCATTGGCAGTGAAAAACATAAAGTTTAAAACAAAACAATTATTTGATCTGCCAAAACCTTCAAGTCATCAACACTATATAATCAATTGTCAGCGAAAGTTACTTTCATTTCAGGCAACCAACCCCTACAACGTACGGATCTTCCAAAGGCATCTTGTATGATTTTTGCAAGTTTGTGAACAACACTATCTGAGAATTTTGGGACAACCTTGGCACATCCTTCACCGTGTACAAACCTTGCAAGTGTTGTTGTTGTGCACACAACTCATATTCATACGGATGCATCATACAAGCGTATGGCTACATTACATACTTCAATCTGTATGGAATATTTGTTTGTATGCGTACGACCCTTCACTTGTCTAGCACAACAGGAAGCTCCCTTTCCCCGTTGCGTACAACTATTCTTGGTATGACAATTTGGGAGAACACACTCCATATGATATCCTTCTCACTACCCCATATATCCATCTTGGTTTGACACCACCGCACGATTGTTTTGGTACAGTCAATATGTATTGCATCTGTATTGCCATAACTTGACCACTGGGGCGTATGAATTTTTCATTGGGTTTGGCACTTGCCAAGGGTACAACCATCTCTAATACGACAACTTTAGGCATCTTTGTTACAACAATTTGTGGTGAGTCTAGTATGACAATTTTTTCAATTTTTGGTATGGCCATTCTCATTGGTAAGGCCTCACAGAACGCCCCATTCCTTAGGAGGACAATTCTTAGCATCATTGGTACGGTGTCTCCTTAATAGGCATCACATGGTGAAAGTGAGCTTTGACAATCCAAGACAATTGAGGAGTCGCGATAGTTAGTTCAACGATTAGCCAGACCATAAAGAAGAGGCCAAAATTCATTCTCAAGTATCAACACCAGCCCCAAAGATAGCAACTGCTAGTAGCAAGGGCAAGAAGATTAAACCTAGAATACACTCTTGGAAATTGGCTAGCGACGACACAATCACTACAAACACTCTCAGCTGGGAGAGTTTGAGTGGCAGTGACTATTGCACATGGTGGTCGAAAGTAGATGAGCAACATCCCTTGAGGATGGCTCTCACTCATGCGTAGGTTGACAAAGCTACGCAAGTACCTTTGTTTAATGTATGCAAGTTTGAACCATATCTTGAGGAAATGGTGTTTCATTATGATAGGCATGCACACAAGTTGACCATTTCTTATAGGGGGTGAAATGTTACTGTGTCTTTTTGGCCATCAGATTTTATGAGGGTTTTTGGGATACCCTCGCGCAAAGCCCCAATTGCCAAGCCTAGTGGCAAGATGTCTTGGCAAAAAAAGGACATACTACTCAAGCATGTGTGTCACACCGACTTGACCAAGGAAGAGTTAGATAGCATTTGGAATAACAACAACAGTCCGACATTGAAGAAAAATCTTATTGCTACCATTGAATGGAGATGCATCCTGGATTTGATCAAGAGTCGACTCATGGGGGTGAGTTGGACCTCCAACATTGAAATTTGGATGATTTCTTTGATGATTGGGCTAAGTAATGGGAAGGCATATAATCAAGCATCTATACTCTTGCAACGAACTTTCTATATGGTGCAGCATGCCATTGACCTATTCTTAGATGCCATTCGTACCTAGGTAACCGCAAACAAGCGGGGTCCCCTTCAACTAGTTGTTCTTGTTCACTCTTCATGGCCAACTATATTTTATTGGACTCACCTAGGTGTATAAATAGGTGGAGGTGAGCAAGCCCAATCGACTAGAAAGAGGCAAAGGCAAGAGCCAGAGAAGCCGCAAGAGTCAAAGAGGAAACGAAAGTTGGGGAGCAGTAGCCACGACAAGGCCATCATGATGTCACTGACAAGTGAAAATGCAGAGGGAATGTTGGTGGCAGTCACGACAGAATAAGACAATGGTGACAGTGTGAGGGAAGCATTCGCCTTGGAGGATATCACTGGCACACCACTTATAGCAATTCCCCTACCAACCCCCACCACAATCCCTTCAAAGGTACTAGTGACCTCACCGACGATACAATTAGTCTTAGATGTATCGGTGGCTCCATCGGCAAATCCTTCATCATCCAATGTACTAGATGCTCCATCCTCTAGTTCCACTGCACCAGCTAAGGGCAATACCGAGCCAAAAGAGAACATTAATACTTGGCTGGAGATGCTACGCGTTCAACCAGATGCCTCGCTAATTGCATCTCATGGGTTACTTTCAGTGGTTGTTGTGGTGAAGGGGATAACACTTGCAAGAGGAGTTGGTAGTGTGTCACACACAGCATAGGATGTGCTAGGCCAGTAGTCACTTCCAGACCCACCCCCAAGACCACAACCAAACCCACTTTTAGATTCACCCCTAGGGTCCCCTTCCAGAGTCACTTCTAGGTCCACTTCCAGGACCGACACTTGATCCTACACAGTCAATGGCCAAACCGACCACAACTCCAATCTTGCCAACCAAAGCAAAGGAGTCCTCATCTAGTGAGTGGGAGGAGATTGTTTTACGTTTGGGCCAACCAAACCCTCATGACCCGATTGGTATGGTCCACCATTACATCCACCGTTTGGAGGGCATGGTTACTTTTGTGGGTAAAGTGGGGGAGCTTGCTAGAGACATGGATATTAGTCATGACCCCTTGATGGTCCACAATAGAGTGAATCCTAGCCTTCATACAAGTCGAGTGTCAGCGTGAATTCTTTCGATGCTTCACCTCTAGAGGTTGGCCTAGGGCAGAAACACAAGAGATGATGGATGCTTGGCATCCTCCACCGATTGCAAGTAGGAGGCCACCACGACTGTGTGCTAGGAGTGCTCCATGGCATTGGCTTGTAGCTACCATATATGAGTCTTGTTGCACAATGGGAGAGGGCACTCCACCAATTTGAGTAGAATAGGAAGGCCTTGGGTGGGTAGGTGTAGAAATTCAAAGAGCAGTTGGCTCAGGAACATTCTCATGTTACTACCCTCGAGCAAGATGCGAAAGACCATGAGCATCAAATAGCCGAGAAGGATTGACAACTAGCACAGAAGACTATCCAGTTGATGAGGGGGTTGGCAGAAAAGGATGAGAGGTTGATGGCAAAGGACTGCGAGTTGGAGAAGATGAAGAAGCAGCTGATGGAGGCAGCTTACATGGTGAAGGCATCTCGAGAGTAGGAGTTGGTGGCTAACCAATGCCTCCAGTGCCTAGAGCAGCAACAATCTTAGGCATCTACCCCCACATCTTCTCTGCCTCTGTCATGTCCCCTCTTTAGCTCTGTCTAGCAGAGACATGTGAGTCAACTTATTTTGGGGTCTTGTAGGCTGACAGTGGTGGATAGAGACTCAGAGAGGATATTCAGTGTTTGGGATTTGGTATTCTGGCAGTAGTGGACCAGTTTGGAGCGGTTCCTCAATTTTAGGAGGCATTTTGTTCTTTTGTGGAGGCTATTCCCTACTATTTAGGAGGATTTGACAGTACCCAGGGTTGGGTTACCATGAGACTATTCCTTGGGTTCAGTTTCAGGAGATTTGGGTATGTTTCCTAGCTTCTAGGAGCATCCCTAGATTTTAGGGACAAGATTGCTCGAGGATCCATGATTTCCGACAACAGTCACAGACAGGTGGCAGGCTCCGTTTCAGACTTGTGGAGTCAGATGAGCATTATACGGCTATTTGGGATATATTTTTAATATTTCTTAAGTTAGCGTCTTATTAATTAAATAAAGCTATTTATATAGCTAATTGGAGTAATAAGGGGATTTTGGCTTCTTCTGGTTAGGCAGGCATATGTGTTATAGCTCGTTGGAAAGGTCTTGAATTATTATAACTTATTTTCATCATCCAAAGACCTTCTGGCACCTTGAGTTTTGTTATTTGACGAAAGGGGTGTTTTTCCTATACATAAAGGCCTTTTAATTAAGAATATGCCATTATTTAATAAAGGTAAAAGCATATTCTCCCTTTAGGGTTCGAGTACCTTTGAGAGGGAGATAAAAGGAGATGTTGGCTCATTATTTTATTATTTTTTTTACATCTTCAAACTTGGCATTTGTGAATTTGCTCTGAGGAGCGATTTCTGGAGAATTGGGACGCAAACCCCAGGGCTTGGATATTGGGACGCAAACCCCAATAGAAGGTTTCAGCAGCTTCATTTGGTTTCAGACTTTGATTGGAGTGCAAGTTCAGCATTGGAAGAGCTTTGGCTTTGGACGTTGGGTATATTGCTTGGCACGTGGGAGTTCCTTGGCTGCCTGGACGTGACTGCAGCAGCCGTACGGCCTCCTTCCAGTTGGCACGTGGGTTGCTGATTGGTATTCATCAGCCATCTCTTTTCATTGTGCATGGATGGTCTTTCTTGCAGCTGGCAACATTGTTTTGGTTGGTAGATACTTTGCTGGCATATCATTTATGTATTTTGCCTGGTACGATTTGTAGCTATTCTGGATTGGCTGAATATTATATTATTGCACATTATTTTCCAGCCTATTTCATATTTGCTTCTGTTGTTATTCATTGTTTACCTATATCTGGAAAAATACAAACAAAAACAAAAGACCCAACCTTTCTGCAACTTCTATCTCACTCTGAAAGATCATTTAATAAACAGGAAGAATTTATTTTAAAACAAATAATTAAAAATTACAGCCTGTCAGCTTAAAAGATCCATCAGGGATCTTTCAGCCTCGAAGGACATCCTCTCATTCCACTCAACAACTTTCATCAATTTTGTTGTGTTCTAGCTCCCGTTTTGCTCCATTGTCTAGAAGACGACTTCTTTTTTGGTGGGTCTAATGTAGTTGGCAGTTATGCCAAATTGTTAATAAATAAATATTTTGTAGCCGAAGTATTAATTGTGTAAGTATTAGTTGGCTTATGTAATGTTGTCATTTGTTCTCGATTGGTAGTTGGTTTGGTTGTTCTTTGTGGTTGGTAATTTTAACTAACCATCGGGTAGTATTCATGTACTCATTTATGTCTCAGGAACCAATTATAATTTTGTACACATTGCATACAATAATAAACGATACATCTTTCTAAAACTCTTGTATCGGCATTGTTATGTTCCGTTACTTTATGTGTCCTACAAATGATCTTTCTGTTTACTCTACATATTAAATAAATAAGTTCCCTGTGGGCTAAACATTATGGATCTTTTGCTGACACATGCAGTCATAATATCAATAAAACATCATCTTCTAACAAAGGATCTTACATGTCGGATCTTTGTTGTTCCTGACCAACAATTTACTCTGGAGTAATGTCTTGTGGCTGCTCTCGATACCTTCTCCTTCGACGCCCATTTCTTGTCTTCATCTCATAATACTTAGTGAAGGACATATCATGTTGGATGGCCAATTTTAAGGCATTATATCCAACATGATCGCTTGCCATTTTGTCCTCTTGTTGTAATGTATGAGTTGTTCTACCTCAAAAGCGACTGCCTCTTCTCTTCAAAAATATTTGGCTCTGAATTTCTTCTTGGGTGGGTTACTTGAAACCCTGCCATTAGCTGACTTAATTCCTTCTACAAAAAGGCTGATTGGATCAACCAACATTCCATTGTCGATTCATCTTTCTTAGGATGCGAACTATCTTTGCCATAGAATCTCTCGTAGAAGATTGATATTCTCTACTTTCCCTGATAACTTCTTGCATATTTTCTTCGTTCCTAGCCATGAATCTGTATTAAAGCAGTTCCCACAGGCTGGCAAGAACAATGGCTCTGATATCACTGTAAAGAACCTGAAATCTAAATGATTCTAATTCCTTATTCCAACTTTATATTGCAATCTGAAGAATAGATTCAGAAATAGAGAACATATAAAGCTATTAACTTCCAAATATTCATAGATTACTAGATCAGATAGCAATGATTGTACAGTTCCAGAATATCAACAGTATAGTGCACCTTGAAACTACTAATCCAGGAGGTTGATTCACTCAGAAGTCTGGTATTACATAAATTTCTCAATAACAGTAATCTAACTTTATTTAAAGATTGTCACAACAGTCATTATATTCTATAGGCCAAAATTGCTGTAGTAGCTGATGAACTCAATATAGATAAGGTGCCTTAGAGGGGTGCCATTTACATTCCTATGCGCTTATAATCTCCTGTAGTTTGCGATTAAGATAGCTATGAATGGATTGCAGCCATGTCACTTATCCCTTCTTACGTGCTGTGAAGATACAATATGAATTCCAATACCAATCACTTGGAGTTAGAATTGGCATAGGTAATAGACTAGCACTACAAAGAGATAACCAGGAAGGGGTGTCATCCTAACTAGGGAATACCTCCTAAGAATTTTGTCCTAGGCAGTCTGCAAACATGCTCAAGGCAATTTTTGATATTTCATGTTGATTTCAATATAGATTGCCTTCTTCCTTTATAGGCAATGGCCAAACAGGTCAGCCTTGTAAAAAGAATAAAATAGGTCTTGCAAGTCGGCCTCAACACAATAATAATATTTAATATTTATTAAATATAGTATTATTAATTTATTAAATTAATTAGAGCTATATAATTAATAATGTTATTTATTAATTAATAGTGTCAAAAGGACACTTTTATTCATTATTTTCAAAACATCAAACCCGACCTTTCAACTAGGGACATGACAGGAAAAAGATTAATGGATCCCTCCTATCAACTCTTTCAATTTGAATTACAATGGAGCCTCTCGTGGAAATATATGAGTATCTGGAGTAGGTTGTGTCAATTAGGATCATTTGGGATCCCTCATCAGCACAGCTTGTCATGTCCCCGCTCTGACAACAAACCTTAAGTATGAAATTGTCTTACAAAGTAAGACTTCACAATTTCTTAAATTGAGTAACATGCTCTAATCGCCTATCTTATGTAATAAAAAAGCATTAACACCATAGTTAAAGGAATCGACCACATTCATAACTAGTGGTTATTTAATAAATAGCATCAATTTTTAAAAAGATTGACCCCATCAATAGTTAATGATTTGTTAAGGAGTAATAAGGAATGGTTCAACAAGAATGAATTGTGAAGAGGCAGTGGTCATCTATGAAGGGACGTCTTCCTCACAACCATCGCAACCCATAGGAAAGAGAATGACTTTCCAGCACCAAGAGCAAGGCATCGATCAGTAGGCAGAAATAATAATACATGACACAAACCAAATTCTGGAACACCTTCTTCAGATATTGTGGTATGAGGAGATAATCATATTATTTATGCATGTCTTTGTGTCTAATGTGTGTGTATATTTATACCAAATTGTATGCAGATGTCACTGCTTATTGTATGCAGATGTCACTGCTTATTGTATGCAGATATGAATGTCCAAGTCTAACATTAATATTTATGTATTTAATAATGCGATTTCCTATTTAAAATAATTGATCATGTTGGGGGAAAAGGAACGGAATGCAAGAAGGGGGAATGGCGAGGGTTACCTCACTAGTCATGCCACCTCATGAGACCAGTTAAGGACCGCATGAAGCAAAGGAGGATAAAGTCTGTCCTTGGGCCTAGGGTCAAGGGTCAATTTAGGGGCACCCTATTGCATGTCTTTCCAACGAACCCATATTGATCAATTGTTGAAATTAGCTAGAAGGGATCCTCAATCCTAAGAGGAGAGAAGGATGGCATGATAAAAGAAAACGGCATACAAACCCCACTAGGTACACCACCTCATGAGAATGGTTAAGGACCACATGAGGCCAAGGGAGGGATAAGGTCCGCCCTTGGGCCTAGGGTAGGGGATATATGGGGCACCTTATCATGTCACCCAATTCTACACCTCGTTATGGTCGAACCCCCATATAATCATTTAGAATTGTTATGTGCTATAAATATGTATTACCTTTAGCCCTAGAAATGGAAGTATTCTATGAAATATATCTACATCATTTTCTAACTTGGTTGCAGGTTTCCAAGGTAGACTCATCTTATCTTATTCATGAGTAAAGGTTATACCCCTATCTATATTATGTTCCTTGAAATTGTGAATTTAGGGCAAATAACAAGGTAATCCAGAAAAGGGGCATTACACAGATTCTAAAATGTTGGACTATGGCACTAATTACAAAGTAAAGGCAGATGCTTTGGTTTTGGGACTGAAAATTATTATGCAAACTGGAATCAAATCTCTCCACAATAAAAGAGAGATTCCGTGGTGACATTTTACACTATCAGGAATAAAGGATTCCAATGCTAGAAAACTGAGCAACATTTTATGGGAGATCTCACCAATGTTGGATTCCTTTGACTTTTAAATTCTAATCTTGGAGCTTAATCATTACCTGCCATCCCTCATGCTTGACTTGTGTGAGACAGGCATTGATGTCATATTATTGCAGTTGTCTTTGTTCACTCTCCCCACTACTCATGGTGTCTTCTCTGCAATTACAACATATCTTTCACTAGAATCATGGAGCCATGCATCCACCCGTATGTCACAAAGTGGGAGATGGCATTCATAGGCTTCGTAATTGAACAAAAGAGGAAGAATATCTTTATCTTTAAGTTAGTTACTGCTGAGAGTGTCATAAGGGCGATTCTGGGCTTGGATTACTTGGAGGAAGATATGCAAAGAAACCTCATGGAAATCATTCTGAACAAGGGAATTGTTAAAGCTGTAGCAGAATTCTATGTAAAGGATGAATATCTCATGGGACTTGATAAAGCCCTTGAGATCACTGAGCCTTCTGCAGCCACGCCCTTTCCCATCACAAGATATGAATTCCATGAACTAGATAGCACAGCTTCCTTTTGAAATTTATAGGAGCATTTTCAAAAGTTGATGAAGGCAATTCCAAAAGGGAGAGTGGAAAGCAATTTAGGTGAGGTAGCAGGTATACTAGGGAACCTAACACTCCTTTTTAGTCCCTTCCCTCCACATGGACCAAACTAGATTTGAGACTGCAAGAAAGCCAAATATCTCATTCAAAGTGCTGAACAGATTGCTGATGAAGAAACCATGGCAGTTGGACCTGGACACATGGAAGCTGGTGGTTTGACAGTTTAGTATGGTCTGTTAACTAGTTTCTTTATGCTGTTATGTCCTACTTAACAATATCGTGTTTAGGTACAATACATTTATTACCTTGTTGGGTCAGAAAGTGAGGTCTTTCTGAATTTTGATGGCCTGAAAAGTTAAACTCTGAAAACTTGTTTGGATTATAACAATGTTTTTAATACAAAGGGCATGGACCTCATGTCAACGTTTACATATTAAAAGGATCAGCTATCACACTGCCAATGTGCACATGCCCATTGATCAATTACTTGTCTTCCATAGAATTATAGTCTTCACAGTGACATTTCAGATTGCAATAACTACAAAACCAGTTATGAAAGCGGTGTGATTTCAAGCAAGAGTACAAGAACATTCATGTTACATACTGAATAATTCATCCCATTTTCACTTTTCTGTGAAGGAAGACGACAGTGTTTAATTGGCTGTTTCATAGATTCTAGAAAGTGCTTGATTTAGCTAACAGACAATTAAGTCTTTGTGAGGACATGGGACATTCGGATATTTATAGAGATCAGAAGTCCTTCACATGAAATCTATGTTACCAAATCAGCAAGAAAACCCTGCATTTCCAAATATGATTCATCCCAGAATTGGATTCAGATGTGACTCAACTGTGGAATTAGACAGGTTTTGATTTTCAGTGGTCAGAATTGCATGGAATCATTAAAGAGCATAAGTAGGAGAATATAGGGTCAACACAGCAATTCCAAATTGATTCCAGGTGTGGACGAACCATCTGAAACCCTAAATGACTATCATATAGTAGATTCCTTGTGTTTTTTTCCTCGCAACAACAGCAAACAGGTATTTCATGTGCGATAATGCATTGCAGCATCAGAAAACAGGTGTTTCAAGTTAGTAGCAACAAGAATGAGTTGCAGCAATAACAAGAATGAGTCACAACAATAATGAGACAAGTTGCAGGAAACAGTCAAGGAGTTAGCGGTCAATGACTCAACAGTAACCAGTTAGCAAACAACACGAAGCTCGATCCAGACATATTTAGGAAATCAAACATAGGGTTATAATTTGTAAATAGATTTAGCAAATCATAACAAAACAGCCAAACAATCACTAAGCTAACATGAAATTATCAATTATAATGTAAATTTATACTGTTTTATCATACTAATACAAATTTAAATACTGTTATTATCATACTTGTTTTTATTAAAACATATAATAAATTTCATGATAGATATTAAACTAATAAACAGTATAGAATCAGATAAAAACAGTATATATTTATGGTTTTTTATATGCTTTTTGTACTGATATAACCGGCCCTAATAAAAAATTGCTGTACTGGCATACTGTGCCCACACCTGATTCCGATTCAGTAACTTGGCATGAAATCTAAAGTGATTCAGAAAGAAATTAATTTTGTATGAGGATGACATCTAAAACCTACATTTAAATAAATAACCCTCCAAGACATAACACGTTCAATCCATCTTTTAATATGTAAAACTATGATAAATTATAATGTAGCATATGCTACAAGCCCCCCCTCCTAGAGAAAAATGATCTTGAAGCCTCACCAAAATCTTCAAAATGGTAAAAATATACTTTTTCCTTCCTATTCTTGATTATCTCAGATTCACATACTTTTGCCTAAATATATTAAGTATAACATCTGTAATGCACATGATGTGGAAAAAGAATTTCTTTTTAAAACATTCAAATATTAACTATAATCTCTCCAAAATCCTGATAAATATAGCTTCAAAAAAGTACAACTGAAATCTTTCATGAAGATTTAAAATTAAGATTACCAGAAAGTACACTGATAGGAATTAGCTATATATTTCTATATTTTGTCAAACTCAACAGTAGATTCCTTCTTAAGACCACCTACATGCTGCTTTGAATGAGGGGCTGCGGTCCTGAATTTATAGCTCAATCGTTCACTACAGATTTCACATAAGAGTTCCTCAGACATGCTTCTCTTTGAAATCTGCATATCCATATGACAACGGAAAATCGTTTGTCATGGTATTTTTTGTGGACACATGTTTCTCAACAAAAGACAATGTCATCACCAGATATTTCAGATGCTTCAACTTATCTGTTGACAAGGCTTATGATATGGAAGATGGTTTCCATAATATGACCAATTTTAAACAACTTTGTAGAATCTCATTCATGTGTTGATGAAGGCACTCTATTTAGCCTGCTAATTTTTCAAAATTCTCTCTAGTTTGACACTTTGGAGTAAAGTAGACGTTCCTTCTTGAGTCTTCATAGGTAGAAAACAAAGAAAATGAAAACTTGGAGTTGATAGACAATTTTAATGATGACATTATAGATCATGATAGTGATTTTTATAACTTTGATCACTAGTAATGAGCAAAGTCAGCATGGAATCTGATCTTATTTTGTTATTCACTTCACTGTTAGGAACCCACCAGAGTTTGATGTGGAGTAGTTTCTTCTTAACTAGTCAAATATCTTGGGCAAGGGGAAATCCTTGCCAATAATGAACATAGCTACACCGACACTTTCCACATTTGACAATCTTGTAAAACACCTTAAAACTAGTTGATAGTCATATAGTATTTGAATTTACTCCAACACCCTAATCTGCACCAATAGTGCACCTATATAGAATGTGGTGCTTATATGCATTCAGATTGACGAGAATGAAAACAGTAGGCTATTTCATGTCTTTATTTCTGAAGATTCATTTCTTACCATTCCAATATGTTTCTTCATGTTAGGACTGTATGTAACTTTTTCAATGGGCCTGCATAAAAGACAAGGCATGTTACCATTTTCATTCCAAGCAGCATTGTCAATTAAACTAGGTTGCTTTTTCAGATTTAAAAAGACAATAAAATGAACATAACATTTTACCCTTTAACTTCAAGTGTATCCCCAGGTTTTAGGTGTGCAAAATGCTGGCTCATTTTGCCTTCAGGATAAACCTGCATCAAGTTATTGAAGTGGATACTTCAACAAAAATTCAATTTACTGTTCTTGAAGCTTCTGTCAGTCAACTAATATTATATAGAGAGAAAAATAACTCTCAAGATGACTACTCCGCTACCCCATGAGAAATCTCATACAAACATTTGAGAGAAAGATATAGCTGTAAGTTTTATTGAACCCTCAACCAAACAACCTATTATCAATGCTTCAAACATCAAGAGTGTTTCAGGATTCAGATATGAACAAGATAAAACTGTTGAAAAGATGAATAATTGATAGCACAAAACATGATTCTTAAAAAATTTAATTACGGTAAAATAGTTGAATGTGTCTGTCTGTGGTTTAGGAGTAGGGCAACCAGAAGAATAAATTGCACGCCTTACCATTTTTTAACTAAATATTTCTCACAAACAGCAACTTTCTGAAAGCTAAATTGATATATCTTCGCTATGTTTGAGACTTACCTTGATCATCAAATCAAAAAAACCTTTTGATTCTGGACCAGAAATAGGTGTATACCTGAAAAAAATAGCTAATCTTAGGAAAGTAAGGGTCATAAAGCAGACTAGATATAACAGAACGAAAAAACTTGAGATAAGTTAAACATATTGATATTAATATCAAGAAAACAGAGTAATAAGGTATGGTGAACTTCAAAGGAAGTCCAAGAATTATTAGTGTGAGATATTGACGATCCATGTAACATGGACAGAAAACCATAGGTTTAGAATTTGAACAACAATCTATGACCAAGACATTTGCAAAGAAATTTTTTATATTTGTACACAATATTAACCATATTGACATTTAATAGGAGAGTCTTCAAGAAATCTCCTGCCTATAGACTGCTTATCGGCTTTACCTTGACCTTCCTATTAAATTGTTTTTCCACAATTGTGCTTTCTTCTTAAAAACAGTAATATCATTGGCTGAAACAATTGAAGATAAAATCATTAGACTTACGGACGAATAACGTATTTTGGTTTTCCTTCATCATCTGTTCCTAATGGAGCCCTGTGCAGATCATCAACAACAAAGACTTGAGATTCTATTTCAGAGGATATATGGAAACATCCCTACAAACAATCTTCATTAAAAGTAAAGTGATGCTTATCATTTTCTTTTCCATTTCACAGTACAAGAAATAGACAAAACTCAACACAAGGAATTGAGAACCAAGTCCAAAAACTAAACACACAGCATCAAAGAACTATGTCTAACTCTATATACCTTGTAATGATACATGAAGCAACATGTAGTCCAAGCTTAGCATCAGGATCAAATGAAAACCTGACAATGATGAGAAAATGAATCAAATACAAGCTTAATAATGCATTCTATACCAAAATATGGCTGTCAAAATCAAAAGAATAAACTGAAACCTAAGTCTAAAATATGTACCAAGACAAGACCCTGCATAAAAAAATATGGCAGGATGTATCAAGTAATATAATAGTTAGAATTACACAACTTTGATACCAACACAGAGATTTTCAAAAGCAGGTCAGAGTGTTCGTGTTCCGACTGTGTATGTTAAAATTACTTCTGTCTACTAATAGGCCAACATCCAAGCACACTGACAACTATATTTCATCAGCTGCACGATAGCATCACTAAAGTAAAATACACAAAATGGAATATGAACATTGAATTTATTGTTTTTCTCAGGAAAAAAGATATGGATAAAAGGTCATTCCATTAAACAAGTGTGTAGAGGAAATCCCAGCACATTAATGTATGTACTATTTTTTTTCTGCAAAAAAGATACGGAGAAAAGGTCATTCCATTGAACAAATGTGTAGAATCCCAGCATATTAATGTATCTACATAAAGGAAGACCATGTACAAATGAATAGGTTATAATTATAGACGTTGGTTTAGAGACAAGCAACTGAGCCAGTTTGCAAACTTCCAAAGCTAGCATGAATTTGGTATTAACTCACCAAAGTGTTAGGAATATTGCTCATAGGATGCATATGATAATAGTTTAATGGGTTGGTTATGAGTGTTGAGAATATCACATCATTCCCGCAGATTATTTGTTATTTGGTTGTGATTATTTGTTTGTGTATTATAAGTTATTAAAACGACTTGTATCTTTAGCAAGTTGTTATAGGTAGTTTCCTATAATATAGGATATGTAAATACTATATATATGCACATGTATTGAACAAAATGATGGGAAGAATGCAAGCGTATTATGTGTAGAAAATTTTATGTAGAGCTTCTATAAACTCTCCTAAAATCTCTGCCCATATTTATAATACAAAGTGCATACTAAGATAATACAAGGTAATTAGAAAATGGGTGGCTCCACCATTAAATTAAATTAAAAATAATGTTAACATGGTCAACCACAAAATAAAGCTAGCATGAATTTGGTATCAACTCACTAAAGTGTATAGTAAGATAATACAAGGCAATTAGGAAAAGGGTGGCTCCACAATTAAATTTTAATTAAAAATAATGTTAACATGGTCAATCACAAAATATAAACAATTCAATCTCAAAGCTTTTCTAAAATCTGTAATGTTCTTTTTCCGGATTACCTTGTAATTTACCCTAAATTCACAAATCCAAATGAAACAAGGAACATAATATAGTTAGAGATATAATCCTTACTCATGAATAAGATGAGATAAGTCTGCCTTGGAAACCTGCAACCAAGTTAGATAATGATGTAGAGATAATTCATAGAATACTTCCATTTCTAGGGCTAAGGAATATATACACTTACAATACATAACAAATCTGAATGATTACATGGGGGTTCAACCGTAATGAGGGTAGAGTTGGGTGACATGATAAGGTGTCCCAAATATCCCCTACCCTTGGCCCAAGGGTGTAAACTCCGTCCCCCTTGGCCTCATGCGGTCCTTAACCATTCTCATGAGGTGGTGTACCTAGTGGGGTTTGTATGCCATTTCCCTCTATCATGCCATCCTTCTCTCCTCTTATAATTGAGGATCCCTTCTAGATCATGTCAACAATTGATCAACATGGGGTTCTGTTGTGACGTATTCACACATCGCCCCATTGCAAATGGGGACCCCTGCTTTTTGCTTTCTAGGGTTTGTTTTCTAGGTCTTTTAGGGTTTTGTCTGTTAGCCTTTGTAGGATGAGTGTTGTCGAGGGGATCGTTGGATTACAGGCTTTGCTTGAGCCAGGGTGAGTCCACAGGGCCCCAGAATTAGGGTTTCTTTGAGAGTCTTCCTTAGGGCTTGGTTTTGCTCTCGTTTCTAATTGTGTCTTGCTTTGTGAATGGATATCATTCTTGAAGGTCCGAGCTAGGTCGAGTTGATGAGTGATGAAGTCTGGAATGTCATCCTGATCTTCAAATGCCCTGAAATTTGGCTAAGTCTGGAATGCCCTAATCCTAAAATTTGGCTAAGTCTGGAATGTCCTGATCCTGAAATTTGACTAAGTCTGGAAAACTGAAGAATCCTCCAAAAACTAGATTTTGCAATATAACTCTTGGAGGTCCAAAACCACTCTCAAACATCCTGAAAGTATATATGGAATATAACTTAAAGTATAAGTGACATTTCCTTCACTTATACTTAAATGTTATATTCCATAAAATGATCCTGACGGAGAGTTCAAAAAGTCAAATTTCGCTCCTGACCCTTCCAAAGGGTCCAAAGCGAATTTCGCTCCTAACCCTTCCAGAGGGTCCAGAGCGAAATTCTCCATAAGACATTCTAGTTTGACCCAAACTTAGAACCAACTCGTTCCCAGGCATTTTTGAGGGGAAAACACTTGTTTGGATGGAGAAATGTGAAAATGAAGTCAGGATCTTGGCCAAGATTAGGAATTTCACTCCTGACCCTTCCAAAGGGTCCAGAGTGAAAATCTTTATAACTCTTGTTTTCCTCCTTATTTTGGCTAGGCGTTGGCTTGATGGGAGATGAATGGGTATGTTTTTGCCTTGTGAGGTGGTTTGAAACTTGAAAACTGAGCAATTTGGCCTGGAATGGAGATTTCGCTCCTGACCCTTCTAGAGGGTCCAGAGTGAAAATCTTATTAGAGCTTATTTCTTCCTAACTTTGGCCAAGTTTTGATGTGCAAGGTCTCTTGGAATGAAGATTGGACTTTATTTGATACCTTTGTGGATTTGGAAGCATGTAAAAATGAAGAATTTTGGACAAGAGAGGAGAATTTCGCTCCTGACCCTTCCAGAGGGTCCAGAGCAAAATTCCCAATAGCCCTCATTATGCAGTGAAGAAGGTCAAATTTTTGACATGAATGAAACAAGAACAACTCCCTTGTGCCTCCTGAAGATGTTTTGACTTGGAAAGTGAAGGATTTTGCCCAAAAGGAGAATTTTCGCTCCTGACCGTTCCAAAGGGTCCAGGGCGAAAATCTCTATAGGAGACATTTCTTGCTCAGATTGGATCGAATTGAGGTGTCAAAGGCATGATGAAAGGAAGAATGAGCATGTTGAAACCCTTGGGCGTGTTTGGAAATGAAGAAAATGAAGGATTCTGGCCAGGAAAGGCAATTTTGCTCCTGACCCTTCCAAAGGGTCCAGAGCGAAATTCCTTATAAACCCACTTTTTAGCCTTTCTTGGACGTGAAATCCTATTCCTAGCACAGTGAAAGGTGAAATCCCACTTAGCAAAGAAGTTTCAAGGTAAAAAATGAAGGATTTTGGTCAAAAAAGGGAAATTTGCTCTTGACCCTTCCAAAGGGTCCAGAGCGAATTTTCTCAAAAACACTTTTTGCTATCAAATTTTGCTAAGTCAAGTATGAGAAAAGGTGAAACATAGAAGGAATTGCCCCTGGAAGTAAGTTGAGATTGGAAGAAATCATCAAAAGATGAAGGAATTAAGCCTAGAAAATGATTTTCGCTCTTGACCCTTCCAGAGGGTCCAAAGCAAAAATCTCCAAAACTATCCTTTCTTCCAAAGTTTGAGCAAAGTTAAGCTTAGACATGGGTGTGAGAAGACGTTTGAGTTGCCTTGAAGTTGAATTGGATTGCTAAGGATGCAAATTTTGATGCCCAAAGGGAAATTCGCTCCTGACCCTTCCAGAGGGTCCAGGGCGAAAATTTCCAAATCCTCCTATTTTCCTTACATTTCAAGATGAGATTTTGGTTTTCAGGACTCAAAGAGGAGTAAGGCATGATGTTCTATACCTTGGAAGTAATTTGAAGTTGAAAAGCATGAATAAATTGTCCTAAAACCAAAAAAATCGCTCCTGACCCTTCCAAAGGGTCCAGGGCGAAAATCATAAAGCCAACATGTTCCTTTCAAAGTTGTACTAAGGCAAGGATATACCAAGGAAGAAAAGACCTTTAAGACCACTAATGAGTAAATGTTTGTTTCAAAGTTGATGATTCTAGGTCGGAGAGGAAAAATCCCTCCTGACCCTTCCAGAGGGTCCAGGGCGAAAATCTAAAAATCCCCTATTTTACCTTGCAAGAACAAGCCAAACTTGGGTGGAGTGAATGAGGAAGACCATTGCCTAGCTTTTAGTGAAAGATTCAAGAAAAGTTGATGAAGGAGTAAGCCTAAGGAAGAAAAATCGCTCCTGACCCTTCCAGAGGGTCCAGGGCGAAAAACCCTAAAATTACCTTTTTCCTCCTGATGTGAGTGAAACTAAGCCTGGAATTCAATGAAAGAACCTATTTGGAATGCCTTGAAAAGGTTTTGGACTTTCAAAGATGAGAATTTTGCTCTTGACCCAGAGCGAAATTCCCAAAAATGCAATATTTCCTTCAAAGTTTTGATGAGCTAACCCAGTGATGGAAGGAAATGAACCCTGGAGATTGCCTTGGAGGAGTTTAATGATCAAGCTAAGGTGAATTTTGGCCTAAAATGAAAAAATCACTCCTGACCCTTCCAGAGGGTCCAGGGCGAAATTCACATTTTCACCTAATTCCCTCATGAAAAATGATATAAATTCGAAATGCAAGACTTTGAGTAGGTCAAGGCACACAAGAACTCACCTTCCAGGAGATTTTGGAGTCAAGGAATGAGGTATTCAAGACCTAATTTGAAAAATCGCTCCTGACCCTTCCAAAGGGTCCAGGGCGAAATCATCAGGAAACTTCATTAAGCCTCAATCAAAACTTAATATTCCCAAATTTTCTCCAAATTTGCCAAAAATTAAGACATCTAGGGTGGTTAGATCAAATTCGCATGATTTGAGGCCTTTATAATTGAATTAATTAATCCACCTTGGAGGCCTTGAAAATAATTTTCAAATTTTAAATGAAAGTGAGCGCTCAAAACACATTTATTGGCTTTTACAAACAAGTCGGCCATCTTTTGAGAGGAGTTTTATTTTATTTTATTCCCTATTTGCCAAGTCGGCCATCTTTTGAGAGGAGTTTTATTTTATTTTATTCCCTATTTGCCAAGTCGGCCTTGAGGGAAATCAAGGTGAGCGCCCTATATAAAGGAGGAGTGTTGTTTCAAATTTCAAATCATTCATTCATTCCTTCTAAGTACGATTTTGAGGAGCAGATTGAGGAGCGAAATCCAGCAGATTGGAGGCGAATTTTTGCTAAGTGTTGGAGGCTAAAGAAGGTGAAGCTCTTTTGAAGGCTAATGGGGGCGTAATTCATCCAAAGGAAGACCACAATTCAACCCTTGTCCAGCAAAATCTGGTCTTCTTTCTTCATTTTCCAAGGTTTTATAGTTAAGCATTCAAGGGAAGGTATGAAGAATCATTTTGAAGTTCTTATTCAAGGCTTGTTTTGATTTTCATAGCAATTTTTTTATAAAAAAAAAGGGTCTAAGTCTTAAGAATTTGATTTCTTTCATAATTAATTGAAAAATGAAGAATTCTAGATTTATCATGACATTTTCAAATTAATATCTTGAATCTTTCCCTTGAAAAGTCTTAATTTCTATGCTCTAAGGTATGATGCTCAAGGACTAACTTTAATCTTTTGTGTAGGCATCAAATGGCGACCCTCGGAGTCGGGAGATCAACTACTTGGCGGACCCTCATCAAAGAAGATCAAGTCAGGACAAGGACGATCTCCTCCAGTCCAGTTTCATTAAGGATGACCTTCTCCATCTATCTTCCAGTCCAGCATTTGAAGGAAAGCATCACCAAATTGAGAATCAACCAAGTATTGGACAAGGTGGCATCCTAGTCATCATTCCTCCAATCGGGTTGGTCCACCTCAGCATGTCCAGATTCAATGTACCTGACTCATTAAAGGTGGCACAAACTTCGATGTACCTACCCCGGCTATCTATTGGTCAAATATTCCAGAGAAGACATGTGTCCAAATAATGCAATTATTTCATTGGTCAGAATTAAGTTTGTTGTAACAAACCCTAATTAGGGTTTCATTGTAAAATATTGGCCATTGATCTCAAATTGATCCAAGCCATTGAATGGTATTGTGGGCACTATATAAGCCCTAGCTCTTCATTTGTAAAGGATAATAGTTAGTGAATAGGAGTCAATAATAGTTAGTCAATAGTTGATAGTAGGTGAATAGTTAGCTAATAGTGAATAGTCAATTGATAGAATAGCAATTAGAGTAGAATAGAGGGAGAAGGCAAAGATTGTTGCCAAGATGTTGTTGTAAAAGACTTGTAAAACTTCATTGAAGAAATGGTGAAATTTATGGGTCGATTCAACAATTTGCATGGTCTCTATACTTCTCATATTTGATTTCATGTTATTAGATGAGTGGAAGAAATGTGTTTGATTGATGGTGAAATTCGTATATCCATACTACTAGCAGTTTGTTGATTGCAGACTTGCCTTGTGTAGTCAACTGGAATCATTCAGCTTGAGCTTAACTTCAATTGTCGCTTCTTCATTGACATGCATCAGCCTGATGGTGTCTATGCCTGTAGCAATGATCTGAACATCACAAAGCTTTCCTCCGAAGATCGCACTAATCTTGTGGAGATGGTCCTGGGATGTCAAAACAAGACTTAGTTAGAATTTCGTCAAAGATCATTCATTGCTCCTACATTCTTAGTTTCAGAATTAGATCATTTCCTCACCCTCATCCTTTTTTCCTTTTTTTCAAAAAATCTAGGCTAGTGAAATCCTGTGTTCCAGCAATATTCAAAGCAAATTAGACATTTAGGTCGTCAAGTGTAAGTCCCCTTGTGATTCCAGCAAAAATCACATCATACCACAAAGAGCTTATCCCCGAGTAGAGAACCTACATACAAGAACCTTGGAGTGGCCTCGACTGATCCTTCGGCGAGATCTTCAGCAGTCGGGAAACTTTGCTCAAGAGAGGATAAGGTACCTTTCGGTATTTTATTCTGTGTTCGCATGTGCATAAAAAACACATCAACAGGTTCATAGGGGAGACATGCAATAGGGTACCCTTACAATGACCCTCACCCTAGGCCCAAGAGCGGAAACTCTGTCCCCCTGGGCCACATGCAGTCCTTAACCGTTCTCATGAGGTGTCATGCTGAGTGAGGTATCCCTCGCCGTTCCCCCTCCTTGCATTCCCTTCCTTTCCTTATCGTGATCGATTTTTGTAAGTAGAGACTTGTATGATTGTTCATATACTATTAAATGTATATATATATATATTGCATATAATAATTCATGCATCCATTAGATATATCATATATACATTCTCATCCCTACAACTATTATAAATACATATATATTTAATAATTATCTTTGCATACCACAAGAAATAGATATCTTACTACTCAGATCGGGTCTCCTGCATATGAATATCTCTGCTTGATTTATATGCTTGTTTTCTGTCATCATCGCTTCGATGGATTGCTTGATCCTTTCCCTCAAATGAGGACCCACCTTATATATCTTTTAAGTGAGACGGATGGACACACCCATTTGCAAAGATCACTACCTTGCCAAAGGAGGTGTCTCTTCCAATGACTGCTGCCTTTCCTTAAGTCATGACCCCTTGAGACCTTTAATCTAATTGCCGTAGTTGAAGGACTTGTTTCAGATTAAGAGAGTATTATTAATATATGGTCGCTGCTATATTTCATTGTCTGGTAACTCAGATCTTTATTGCCTAATAACTCACTCTGATCTCTTTCTGCTGCTTCTTTCTTAATTTTCCCAATCTGATGTAACACACAGAATTATTCATATGATTCCCCCCATTTTGTCCACCCAAGGACCTCTATTTATACAACTCGCATGCACCTCCTCACCTAATGGTCATGCAGCCTCAATGAGGTCAGCCAGCAGCAAATAAAATATGTTTTTTATTGTTTGAATTCCCTTTTCAAAAGGTGGGCGCCAATGCAGGGAGAGGTCGGACCTAGAAATATCAAATTTCATCTAATTTAACACCACATAGTTCGGCTTCCTAGGGTTTGACATATTTTATTTATATCTCATTTTTGGGTCGGCCCTCTTATTCAATCGCCTAGGGTTTGCTATTTAGAGTTGTGATTTTCCAACCATGATCTCATGTTGGGGACATGACAAAATCTCCCCAAACTGTATTGCTAAACAACAATATGTTAATAAATCAACTCTGCAGTCATAGAGCTGACTAAGGTGCCATTTACCTGTTTACAACTGCTCAAATGTCTGGGATGGTATCTCAAGTTGCATCTCAGGCTGGTCACCTAATTGTAATTGAGATAACTCCTTTCTAGTGGTTCTTTGAGTGGCATAAAGAATAGTTCATCCCTCAAAAAATAATACACAAACGAAAGGAGAAAACAAGGAATTACAATTCCTTAGAGTAAGAAGCCATCAATGTATTAGATGAATTTCCTTCCTCATAACCTCTCTCAAACTACTTCAATGAAAAACTGTAATATGCACCCTTGCATTTTTTGTGGTTTTTTGTTGAAGTAGTTTGACACACACAAATGCTTGCCAAATAACTGATCTGATTTATTCAATGTTACCCCGAGTTTCCGGGACGGGGACGGCGGGACGCGTTTCCGGGACGGCAAATTTTTTTGCCAAATTTGGGGACCGCGGGGGACGGCAAAGGGGACGGCTATTAAAATATAGGAAAAATTTAAAATATATAGGAAAATTTCAAAATTCTAAATGTTCATATGAAAACATGGATAAAGCATGCATACATACATTATATTCATATGAAAACAATAAAACATGGAAATAGCATGTGTATGATACTATGAAAAGTTGAAGACATTTTAGAATGTAAATTCTGAACATACAACATTGTTAATACTCAATAGACAATATGCAATTATGCATTCATAAATCAGAATTTCAATTCATTCACATTGTCAATATGCATATCATAATAGATATTAAAGAAATAACATACAAAATGTCAAAACAAAGAGGTTAAATTTTCCCTACTTCTATCGACGCGGTTTCCCCCCATATTTTTCAACGGGGGTTTGGGGGCAGCGCCCCCAAGGTGGGGTCAAGGGGCAGTGCCCCGCGAGGCCAAAAAAACTTATTCTTTCATAAAGGTGTTGGGTGTTATTTTTCTATTAACTCGCCGAGTTTGGCGATTTTTGGGCGATTTTCTAATCTCTGTGTCAAAATGCCCAAAGGCTACACTGCTGCCATATAGTTTCATTGTCAAAATTATGAATTAAATTAATGTTATCTTTTAATTTTTTTATTTTTAATAACAATTTGAATTAATAAGGGGCCTATATTAGAAAAAAATTTTAAAAAATTGAAAATACAACTTTTTTTATTTTTTTAATATTTTTTAATGGCCTTAGATAAGGGGGACGTCTGGCAGTCCCCGGGACGGATTGGGGACGTCCCAGCCGTCCCCAGCCGTCCCCGGGACGTACGGACGTCCCCCAAGGCTAGGGCAGGCGTCCCCCCGTTTCGGGGACGTCCCCTAAAAATATTGGGCAATTTGGGGACGGGGGGAAACGTCCCCTAGCCGTCCCCAAGTCCCCGAAACATCCCCGGGACGGGGATGGGGGTTTTCAGGTCGGGGACGCGTCCCCAAGTAACTTTGGATTTATTTCATACATTCATAGCAATGTATATATTTTGGAAACAACATTCATCACCCAAAACTGAAAATGCAATACCGACATCCAAACTACTTATTTTCAGTCATTACATCATTAAAATACCTCTTATTGGTAGCCAAATCAGTCAATCTCACATCTGATGTAGAGGCAGAATTGGAACAATCAATAACAGTGACTGAGCAAGGTCTTCAAGTGACTGAAATATAGCTCCAGGAGGCTGATCTGATGCCATCTTCGCCCCTAAACTTGCAATCAGGTCTTTAAAACCACTCAGAAATGTAAAGCAGCAAGGAATACTTCCGTTTTGATTGTCAAATACTCCAAAACCATGCAAAATACTCTGCTGTATCCAATCGCTGCCCCTTGGTACTTGGACGGTTAGCTTATTTCACCTTCAAATCCACTCCAAAACACCACAAATAGCCTCCTCAACTTCTGTAACTTCTTCTCCCATGCTAGATACCTCAGTAAGGAAAATATCAAGACCCCAAATTGCAGATTAAACACAAGAAAGTTACAAATGTAGGGCGCTACCCTCTAAAGCGACGATTTCATCTTTAAATTCAAGCGAGCACCAAATATTGCAAATGGCATATGAGAATGGATCACCCAGCTCCTAAAAATTCATTGAACCAATACCCATAAGCAGAAAATAGCCCTTTCTTGAGGCATGAGAAAAGAGGTGATTCTCTATGTAGCTGATATGATATTCTCTATGTAGCTGAAATGGTACAGCCAGCACTGGAAAAGTGACCAAAACCTTGCAAAACTCAAACAGCACTCCAAAAAAGATTAAACACACCAAAATATTGAAAGCCCAATCAGAAAACTTTCATATATCTTCATTTCCCATCAAATCCTTGTCACCAAACTCAAGCAAAATCACTGCAAACTCTAACTAATATCAACAACCAGCTAGGGTGGATCTTGCACCACCGAAACCAAAATAACTGAAGAGGGTCTTTGTCCTAGACAATCCAAAGAAGAACTCTCTAAGTTCGTTTCAACAATGTGTGCACAAGTAGAATGAAAGAATGAGAGCCAAAATACCATTATATAGACTTGGAGAGAAAAATTAGGGCAAATATGAATATTCAAATATAATATTACCTCAAAAAAGACCCCCAAATGACTTTTAAAACATAACTTATGTCTCCCAACTAAGTGTCCCCTTTTTGAGACATACTTTATAAAATATTTATCACTTAAGTTAAATATTAAAAACTCATTTTTTTTAACACTTTGGTGAATATTAAAATAATTTCTATCATCTTACAAAAACTTGCCAGGACACAGAAAATGAAGAATTGAACATGTTGGAACCAACTGAAGCTGAAAGATAATAACTGATGCTGACATGAGAACATACTATAAACTAAGTTACCGGTACTTCCTAGTTTGCTCCCAAATCCGGATATGATACGTACCGGATTCGGATTCGCCATGGAATCCCTGTGGATTCGAACAGCGTACTGTTTTTTTTAACCTGAAACGTATCCGCGTTTTTAGACACGAACCCCGACGCATCCGATGTAGACGTGGCGATTCCGTAGGGTTTTTTTGCCGAATCTGCACGTGCAAAAATGTTGAAGGTTTTTTCACATCGTTTTAAACCCTAAAGTTAAAAAAAAAAGAAGAAACATCCCACGAAAGCGCAGGAGGAGGGCACGGGAGCCACGAAAACATAGGAGGCCGCCACGGGTTGCACAGAAGGAGGAGGCCGCCGCCACGGGTTGCGGGTTGCACAGGTGGAGGAGGCCGCCACGGGTTGCGGGTTGCACAGGAGGAGCCACGGCAGAGGACGCGCGAAGGAGCCAAGATGGGAGGCGCCATTTCGAGCTTGCAGGTAGGTTGTTAATTTCGAAATTTTTATAATAGTTTGTTAAATTTTTTATTTTTATTATAGTTTGAATTTATTAATTTTAAATCAATTAATAGTTTGTTAAATTAAAAGTTAAAAAAAAAACCTAATATAAATTAAAAATTACAATTTTCGATTTTTAATATTAAATAATAAAAGACTAAAAACTATAAAACTATTTTAATAGGTTAATAATTTATTAATTATTATTATTTTAAATATGAATTATTCATATTTAAAATAATAATAATTAATAAATTATTAACCTATTAAAATAGTTTTATAACTTTTATTATTTAAAATTAAAAATCGAAAATTGTAATTTTTAATTTATATTAGGTTTTTTTTTTTAACTTTTAATTTAACAAACTATTAAGTGATTTAAAATAAACCAAGTTCAAACTATAATAATAAATTATAAAACTATTTTGCTAAATGTTAAATATATAAAATTAAATTTAATAATTTATTTAAAATGAAAGTGAAATTATTATAATATTAATTATGAAAGTAATAACAACATTTAAATTTTTACAAACTTCTAAATTACACAATAAGTAATTAAATATACCTATTTAAAATTTTAAAATAAATTAAATAATAAAACTATTTTGCTAGTTAATAATTTATTAGTTATTATTATTTTAAATATGAATATTTTAACTAAAATATTCATATTTAAAATAATAATAACTAATAAATTATTAACTAGCAAAATAGTTTTATTATTTAATTTATTTTAAAATTTTAAATAGGTATATTTAATTACTTATTGTGTAATTTAGAAGTTTGTAAAAATTTAAATGTTGTTATTACTTTCATAATTAATATTATAATAATTTCACTTTCATTTTAAATAAATTATTAAATTTAATTTTATATATTTAACATTTATAATCTATTGTTTAATATTAAATATTAATATTTTTTTTTTTAATTTGTTGTAGAAATCATAATGGCAACGACTAGTAGCTCTACTCCTCAACGGACTTTCAAAACTGACCCAAATTCACCTTTATGGAAATATGTCAAAATAATAGACCAAGTAAAAGGTGGTGGAACATTTTTATGGATATGCAACTTCTGTAGTACGAAAAAAACTAGCTCCTACAGTCGTGTCAAAGCCCATTTTTGTGCCATTCCCCAACAAGGAATCAAACCATGTCTAGGAAAGAATGGAAATGGGATGTCACCTCAAGAAATAGCAGGATATATTAGAGAGCAAGAGGAAGCAGATGCAAGAGTTGGTCGTGCCTCAAACCATCCTTTGTTGATAGGAAGAGGAAGTAAATCAAAGAGGCCCCCTACTTCTCCATCTTATAGCGATTTTCCTAATATCGTGGTAGAGAGCCACCCATTCTTGGACCCAATTAGTGAAGACCCTGTTATTGTGAAGAGAAGCAAGGGACCATTAGAGAGAGCATTTAAGAATGATGCTAGAGAGATTGCAGATCAATCCGTTGGAAGATGTCTATATGCAAACGGTTTGTCATTTAATGTGGTACGATCACCATATTGGCAGGATATGTTGAAAAAGGTAAATGAGGCTCCACAAGGGTACACAGGGCCAGGTTATGAGAAGGTGCGTAGCACCTTACTAGCAAAGGAGGTAAAAAACATAGACAATGCATTGGCTCCCATTAGAAATTCATGGAAACAAACAGGGGTGTCCATCATTTCAGATGGATGGAAGGATACCAAAAATCGGCCATTAATTAATGTAATTGCAGTGTGCCCTAAAGGGGCAATGTTTCTGAAAGCTGTGGATTGTGAGGGACAGGTGAAGGATGCACAATTTATTGCTAACATCCTTATACAATGCATTCAAGATGTGGGACCTCAAAATGTTGTCCAAGTAATAACGGACAATGCAAAGAATTGTAGAGCTGCAGGTATGTTGATTGAGACACGGTTTGAACACATATTTTGGACACCTTGTGCTGTCCACTCTCTCAACCTCATGCTACAAAAGATAGGCAGGAAAATAGATTAGATCAAACAAATTTATGTTGAGGCTGAAGAGATCCAAATGTTCATCACAAACCATAACATGTCACAGGCCATTTTCAGATCATTTTCACAGTTGGAGTTGCTAAAGGTAATTGAAACACTTCAATTTTTAAAATCTACATTTCACTTTGATGGTTACTTAATTTTTATTTTTTTATCATGTCTTCTTTGTATTCTAATTTTTATTTTTTATTTTTGAATAGGTTGCCGAGACCCGATTTGCATCCAACACAATCGTCTTGAGGCGACTTGTGAAGGTGCGACAGCCACTTGCTAGCATGGTAATTAGTCAAAGTTGGTCCCTATGGAGGCAATCCAATACTGAAAGGGCAGCAAATGTAAAGCGCATGATCCTAGATGACATTTGGTGGGATCGAGTGGAATATCTTTTGAGTTTCACTGAGCCCATCATGAGTATGATCCGTTATACTGACATGGATCACCCATGTTTGGGAGAGGTATATGATGGCATTGACTCGATGATTGAGAAAATGAAAGCCATCATCAATGCAAAAGAGCAAGATCCCGAAGAAACTTTCTTCAAAGAGGTTCAATCAATTTGTGTTGAGCGGTGGAACAAAATGACCACCCCACTACATCTTCTTGCATTTGCATTGACTCCCAAATTTTATAGTGATGAAATGCTTGCTAAGCCATCAAGGGTACCACCATATAGAGATTCAGAAGTCAGTGAAGGGTGTAGGACAGCACTTACTAAACTCTTCCCAGATTCTGAAATGGAGGATTTAATGACAAGTGAGTTTGCTGATTTTGTAGCCTCCAATGGTCAAAGTGTTTCCGCTCTCCGTGACAAGTATAAAAAGGATTCTCATGCTTGGTGGTACCTCAATGGCCATACATCACCAAACCTTCAAACTCTTGCAATCAAAGTTTTATCACAAGTAAGTTTCTTAATTTTTATTGCTCTCTAAATTTAGATTTTTTACTATTTTATAATTGTCACCCTCTCACTTTGTGTCAATTATTCAATAGGTTGCTAGTTCCTCTTCATCTGAGCGAAATTGGAGCACATACTCCTTTATCCACTCAGTGAAACGCAACCGACTGGCAGCAAGTAAGGCAGAAGAGCTCGTTTATGTGCATTCAAACTTGCGCCTTCTTACTCATAAACAAAATGAGTATAAGGATGGGAGCACAAAGTTTTGGGATGTAGATCCAGAGCGAACTGATTTGGATTTTTCAGCTGCCACACAATCTTTACTTTCTGGGGAGTCTGATAGCCAATGTGCTGCTAGTGCAAGTGGCAGTGAGGTTGCATGTGGTTCCAGTACTCTACCTACATCATCTAATGTCAATGATGATGTTGATCTTGATCTTCCTAGTGACCCATATGATGCTATTGCTGATTATTAGTTGTGTTATTTTATTGTTGAACGGTTGAGCCAGTGAACAATGAATTCGATATCTATCATAACATTCAAAGTTTGTAATTTTGTTATAGACTTATAGTTATATCAATATGAATCATATATGATAGTTCCAAGTTTTGTTTAGCATATGGATGATATGTGGGATTCTAAATTTAATTTTTGTTTCTACTTATTAGAGTGTATATATGTATATATTTATGATTTTTACTTTTTTTTGTACGGACGTACCCGGACGTACCCAGGCCCCCCCTAAAAAAAATGTCGTACCAGCGTACCGTACCCACGTACCCGTACCCGTACCCATACCCGTACCGGCAACTTAGACTATAAATAGTCGTATTCTGCGAGAACCAAAGAGAACAAACCCAAAAAGGTCGATGCAATGCAAGCACATACTATAATGTTCTCTCCAAGGACCAAAAAAAAAACCCAAAAAGATCAATACCATGCAAGCACTTACTATAAATAGCAGTGTTCTCCATAGACCAAAGAGAACAATCCCAAAAAAACCCAAAATGATCAGTGCCATGCAAACATTTACTATAAATAGTAGTGTTCTTCGTAGACCAAAGAGTACAAACCAAAAAAAACCAAAAATATCGGTTTCGTGAAAGCACTTACTATACATAGCAACTGCTATTGAAACCCACTGAAACTGAGAATTGAGCTCACCAAGAACATTGGAACACTCCCAACACATCAAGAAACCTATGGAAAACCCTGAAAACTGGCCAACCCTTGCAGAACAAGATAGCGTAAAAATGGGAACATTACAAAAATTGTTGGTTGCAACAAATTGAATTGAATTGAATGATTTTAATTACGTCCACAAGAGATCCAAGAGATCCAGCGTTAATCCATTTTCATGATTATTTCCATATTGACTCTTCTATTATGTATCTTGATTAAGAAACTTGCAAGCCTTGTCACCTCAAAAATCTCATTCAGACTACCCACCTGTAAAATGTTTCCAAACTGAGTGCAAATGTCCTCATACGCTGCACAATCAAGAATGAAGTGTCATTTAGTTTCAACCACACCCCTTTGCTGCAAAGATTGCAAATTCCTTCTTCCTGAATCTTCCTTGGGGACCGTTCATCTGCCTATCTCACATCTGAGATGATGAGACCCAATCCTTAGTTGAGCAACTAGAATCCTTACTTTTCCCTTAATTGTCGCCTTTAAATAAGCTTTCTTGTCATGTTCCCACAAGGGATCGTGTTAGCAGTTTGTCATTGATGTCATTCACAGTATCATATTTACAAAGGGTTTGAGTTGTACTTCTGTCTGCAGGATGCACATACACAGAACATTATGATGCATATTATCAGTCAGTTTTATGTTTTCAGATTGTTCACTGTTATTTAAGAATAAAATGCATTATACTGTGCAGAGATAAAAGATAAAAGCATTGAAATCTGTATAGATACATCCAATTGAGGCTGATTTCAAATTCTTTTATTCATGAGCAAATCTGGAAAATAACTGTGCTTGTGTATTCAGTATATTGGTGTTTGTACTACATATATGTGTGACAAAGAATACCTCCAGATCAATACCGGAATCATGTTAAATTTGAATCACGTCAATGATAGATAAGTCAAAATCAGACATGTTGACGATAAAGATACCTGATCGAACCTTGGCTTGTATGGGTTACGTATGTCTTTGTATCCAATATATTGCTTTCAGAAGATTTCGGGACTGTGTTGAATGAATCATCTTCAGAATATTGCTGCCATTGAGTTTTGCATTTCTTATGATTAATTTTGGCAACTATCTAATATCAAATTTAAAGTGCAGTTGAAATAAGTTAGTAACTAACTTTACTTAGTGCAAAACTTCTCTTTCTTCCTGTCGATAATGAGTTGTTATAAGCAAACCAAAAGAAGTTTTAAGTGGTTGTAACTTCCAACACCACCTTGGTAAATGCATTTCATACGTATACTCTCTAAAGAAGCCTATTTAATGAAGGGTGAGAATGGCATTGGGCGATGAGAGAGGATTCAACGTATTGAGATTTGAATGAAGAGTTTAGAAATATAAATGCTCTTTATTTTGGGAGACGTGATGAGTCATTGAACATCAGAAACAGAAAGACATGAAATGAATAAGCATTTCTTTGACCATTAAATCCTATGCCAAAGAGGTTCAAATGTGGTGAATAAGGCATAGACAGGTATAACAAAAATTTTGCTATTTTCATTGAATTGTTGAAGAATTTGGTGACAATAGATTTGTGATTCAGATTATTGTTTCAGTCTATGATTGTTAAACTGCTAATTCAGTTTATCTGGTGATGACATTCAGATCAGAGAAAAAGTTTAAATCAGGCATAGGTTTTTAATTTTTATTTAGTCTCACATATCATTGTTGTGACAGCACATACTTCTGCAAACAGTTTCAAGTCTACTTCTCAGAATTGTGAATTTGAAGTTGATTATACATATACAGATTATATTTGGTTTGTGGAGATTTTATTGCAGGTTCATGTCAGTTATCAGAAGTTTGTAAATATTCATATCAGAATCATTTATTAGCATTCAAGCAGAAACCATTGGCTTATATTCAGATTTGGATTAATTGTTAATACTCAGTTTGATCTGTTTGGATATTCTAATGTTGTGTTGCAAGAAGAAAATAGTAATACAAAAGTTGTAACAAGTTGTGAGTTGTAATTGTTACATGTTTAGTATTGGTGTGATATTCTGTTTCATGGAACTGTGAGCTTGAGTGAGTTGATGCTCAAAGATTTTGTATTCTAAATTGATGAGCTGGTGCTCAGATTGTAGAGTTAGGGGGTTGAAAGAGTTGGTGCTCTTAAGATAAGGGTTTGGTGACTCCTTAGGGTTGGTGCCCTTAAAGATTGTAATTGATTTTAATTGTGAGGCTGGATTAGGACAGTAGATCCTAGCAGTGTTACTCATCGTGGCTTTTCCCATCTTGGGTTTCCACGTCAAATCTTGTGCAGTTGTTCCCTGTGTGATTGCTTTGCATTATTGTTTCAGTTTCAGTTTGAATACTTCTGATTCACCCCCCCCTCTCAATAGTAAACCTATGTTCTACAGGTTGAACTCTTTGATATAGTGTGCTTTTTTTAGACCAATTTGTTTTGTTCACATGCTAGTCCTGAATTTTTCTAACACATACTTGTTTATCTGTTCATCAATATTAAGACATTCCTATGAATTAATATCCCATTTGTTCATCCACTTCTCGTTCTGCTTCGTCCAAGTCTTCTGTCTAACTCCTCCTCGACAACCATTTTCGGCCAGCAATGTCGATCCATGCTTTCAACTTTTTTAAAGTAGCTTAGGAAACATATTATTGTCGATGATTCCATTGGAAAAATGCCCACTTCAGCCAAAAGGATCTCATAGGGAATCATATATTTGACTTTAAGACTGCTAGTGATTAAATGTTTTTGGATTCTTTCAAATTGTCTCCATTTGAGGTTTGACATGCTACTCCCCCAAACCTCACACCCATAGAGGACCACTAGCACGACCAACAAACCAAAAAGAGTTTTCTTGATTTTCCAATCCTATAGCTCCACTTTCTTGCACCGTTCTCAAGTAGGTAAGGAGCCCTCCATCCTCTTTGGATCCTTTTTGTCTTGCAAGTCTCCCAACTGAGTCTATTAAAATAATCAGCTCCTAGGTACTTGTATTCTTCCACTATCTCCAATGGGCTTCCCTCAAAGATAAAGTTAACCCGCTGCTTCTTCCTTTTCAAAGAGAAGATCGTGATTTTGGTCTTGTTGGTGTTAACTTGCATTCCAACCTCTTGACAAAAGAGCTCTAAATCCTTCAAATGTTCTCGCAAACCATGAGCAGACTTCGCAATTAGAATAAAGTCGTCTGCATACAAAAGTAACTTCACCACAAAACCTGCCAATTGGATACCTTCTCCCATGGTTTTGTTTAACCATTCTTCCAACTTATCAATATATAAACCAAACAACGTGGGGGGAATAATGGGCATCCATGTTTGATTCCAATATCACTGCCAAAACACTCTAACATACCCTCTTTAGTTTTGATTTTGGCTCTAACTTGCTCATAAAAATTGTGGACTGCTGCTCTAAATTCATTTGGGATCACAACCTCCTCCATTCTATTCCAAAGCTTGTCTCTAGGAACAATGGCAAAGGCCTTCTTGAAATCAACAAAGCAAAAAAAGGCTTCTTCTCCTTGGGTATCCCAAACCTTTACAATGAAGTGTCTAAGAGTGATGCAATGGTCAATGGTAGAGTGTTTTGGCCTAAAGCTATCCTATCCTTTTCCTCTATGTCCTTTTTCAGCCCACCTGCTGATTCTACATTCAATAATGCTCCCAAAAAAATTTCCAAGGAGAGGATTGATCATGATACTACAATAATTGGAAGGGTTACTGACATCCCCACTTTTGTACATAGGAATAACAACACTAGTTGTCCATTCAGTGCAAAA
Organism: Cryptomeria japonica; assembly: GCF_030272615.1. Taxonomy (NCBI): domain Eukaryota; kingdom Viridiplantae; phylum Streptophyta; class Pinopsida; order Cupressales; family Cupressaceae; genus Cryptomeria; species Cryptomeria japonica. The sequence goes on from NC_081413.1 coordinate 274,454,633, forward strand.
GTTGCTTTGCGTGACACTGTTAAAAATTATCTTAATGTGTGAAGCAAGAAGTTTTATTCCCCATTTAAGGAATTCAACATGCAGCCCATCAATATCTTGGGCTTTATCTCCAGCTAAATCCGTAATGCCTTGTTTGATATCTTCGACTAAGAAGAGCTCAGTTGATGTGTCAATCATGGAAGGGTTACTCTTCTCCTAAACCCCCTCATAGAGAAGCTTCGCATAGTCTAGCCAATGGGCATCTGAGATGTTATTTTAAGTTATTTTCCTCTTTTGCTGCAGCTCTCCAAAAAAGCCTTTGGGATTGCTTCCCAAGGATATTAACTCTTTTCTCCTCAAAATCACATAGCTTTCTTTTTTGTCTTTTATTAGTTTTTCATATTTTAATCCACTTTTTTTGTTTAACTCCTTCCCTTTAAATGATCTTTTAGCAGCCTTATTTAACTCCTTCCCTTTAAATGATCTTTTAGCAGCCTTACATTCTTTGTCATACCAAGTATTAGTGAGGAAAGAGTTTGTATTCTTCTTCATAGGCCGAGATCTTCTACAAACATTTGAAGTATTGAGGATTATAAGTGTCAACATATTGTTGCAAATGTAATCAGTTCCTCCTTTGGTTTCCTTATCTCCTATGTTGTTTTTTCCCAAATTCAGATGTTGCTTAAGGACAGCAACAAAAAGTTCTCAATTTTCCTGATTAACAAGAATTTTACCCTATTTATGTACTTTCATGTGCATGTGTTGTTCTTGTTTCTCATGAAGGTTGTTTGTATGAATGCCAAACTTTACAAGAAGCGTCATATGATCTGATTTCAGCTCCATAAGGCAATTCTTGATATTGAACTCCAACATCCTATAAATAGAACTTTGAGAACAGATTAGGTAATCACTCTCACCAAAGTAGGTTTTACAAGTGAATCTGTCAGATCCAAACTAAGATCTCATGCCATTACAGATAACCAGGCCATATAAACTGTATAGCCCAAGGAGCTCTACCCCAAAGTGTGACACACTCCCATGCTCATCTTGTGAAGTCCTTTCCAACAACTTATCTCTGTTTTCCTCAAGCCATAAAGGGTTGTTATCCTCTCTTTCTTCATTGTCTAGTTGGATAGATTGATGGTTTGTTGTCCTTGCATTGAAATTGTTAAGGAATTTAGATCAGAGATAGAGAATGCAATAGTCTAGTAATATGTAGTGAGGATAGACTTTAATAAGATCACTGCAATGAATATGTTTTACCTCCGATGTGTATATACATATATAACTCTAACTACTAATCTTCTATGATAATATCGACAGCTTGCTGGTTCGTGAAACTGCCACAGTTATTGGTTTCGGTTCACAGCAAGTGTCGATGCCTATAAATAAAAGGATGAAGATTCATGTCCACGTAGGGGCATGACTTCTACGTGGCTTATGCCACGTAGAGTCATGACACTACGGCGACATGACCCTTCATTCAATGTCGTTATATATTACTTGTTTCAATCCGAATGAAGCTATATCCTTAACACTCCCTCTTAGCAAAAGAGGATTGAATTTCATAATTAAGTTTTAAGGAACAACATTCTAGATATACACATTCATTTGACATGATCATTCACGTAGTAACACTTACTAGTGAAATACTTCATATCTCAGAGAGATATGGATTATCTGATATCCAGCACTCTGGGACAACAACTACTTGAAGTCTTATCAGATTACAACCTTGATTCTAGTGACAATTGTAACATTGTCATTATCACAGGTGAAATAATTTTAGTATCATGATATCCGGCACATTCCGGGACAGCAAATTAATGTAGTCAATCATAATGTGATTGTTATCATAATTTCCAACATATTTCGGAACAATCATTTAATGATAACAATTCAATAACTCATCATAGCAAATTTAGTATCAAGATTTCCAACACATTCCAGGACAGCAACTTAATGTAGTCAATCTTGATAACAGATCAGGCTATTGTGAAAGTCGTCACCTTACAATAGAGATCTTACACTTGCATCACATGAAAGATCGTCACCTTCCATGACATAACACATACATGCAATATTGCATTCAAGATATTCATGAATATATCAATTACATATGATTAAGATTAATATCAGAAATTTCCATTATAATTTAGTCATACTAAGTTTACCTCTAAAGTACTCCACTTTCAACTTTGCAAGAGGTTTGGTGAATATGTCGGCACTTTGCTCTTCAGTGCTGATGTAGGTCAATTTGATGACATCTCTGTCTACCATATCTCTTATGTAATGGTATGGGATTTCTATATGCTTGGATCGATTATGAAAAACTAGATTTACAGAAAGTTTGATGCAGCTTTGATTATCACAATGAATCACATTGGAGTTTAGGGGCTTCCCAAGTAGTCCAACTAGCAATTTCCTTAACCATACTGCCTCACGTGCTCCCATGGAGGCACCCATATATTCGGCTTCAATGGAACTCTAAGCAATTGCTGATTGTTTTCTACTAAACCAAGATATCATAGCTGATACAAGACTAAAGCAACACCCCATTGTACTTTTACGATTAATGGAACTTCCTGCCTAGTCGGAATCAGAATACCCTTGAAGTTGTATCTCAACATTTTTATACTTCAGGCCAAGTCCAATAGTGCCACGCAAGTATCTCAGAATATGCTTAGCAGCCATTAGGTGAATCTTCTTAGGTTCGCACATGAAATGACTTAACACATTGGTAGCGTAACAAATATCAGGGCGAGTGTTTACCAGGAAAATAAGAGATCCAATAATGTGTCTATAGTATGTAGGATTTGTAGGTTCTGAATCTACTGCTTCACTTTTGAGTATGAAAATTTGTTTCCATTGGAATGGATACAGGCTTACAATCTATCATACCAAATCTGGTAAGGATATCAGTGGTGTATTTTCCTTGATTTAGGAAAATATAATTCTCTTTTTGCCATACTTCTAGGCCCAGAAAATAGTGCAGTAGACCTAGATCCTTCATATCGAATTCAGCCACAAGATCTTGTTTGCATTTTGCAATGAGGTGATCTTCTCCTGTTATCAACAAGTCATCAACATAGAGAACAAGTATTAAGATGTCACCATCCGATATTTTGAAGTATATGTTAGAGTCTGCTTCATTTTTGGAATATCCTAGTTTGGAGAGAGACCTATCTATCCTTGCGTACCATACCCTGGGAGCTTGCTTAAGGCCGTAGAGAGTTTTTTTTAGTCTACACACATAGAGATTTCTATCATGTGTAGCAAAGCCTTCAGGTTGTTCTATATATACTTCTCCCCCAATAACACCATTCAAAAATGCGGTCTTCACGTCCATTTGGTGTATCTTCCACCCTTTGGAAGCTGCAATGGCAATGATGGTTCTTACAGAAGTATATCGGGTAACTGGAGCAAATGTCTCTTCATAATCAATTCCAGCCTTCTGAGAGAACCCCCTGGCAACGAATATGGCTTTGTGTTTTTCAATACTACCATCTGGTGCATATTTGATTTTGAATAACCACTTTGATGAGACAACTAATTTGTCTTTTGGTCTAGGTACAATGTCCTAGACATCTTTTTTAAGATAGATTGGTATTCCTCAATCATTGCATCTTTCCAAGCTTGACATGTTAAAGCCTCTTCAACATTTGATGGTTCAAATTTTGTAAGTTCGGTCATGAGGGCAACATAGCATGATTGACTTCTTGTTTTCTTATTCTCTTTGAAGATTTCATCAGGTTCCACATTATTTTATTCAATCATCTTTCTTGCCCATAGTGGTCTTTTCTTCTTGTTAGGATTTTCAGCATTCTCGAAATTAGGTGATTGAAGTTCATGATTTTCTATGCTATTCTCCCTCTGATTTTCAATTGTAGGATTTTCATCTGATTCTGCGGTTAGATCATCTTCTGCACTTAGAGATAGTTTATAAGTAGCATCTTCTTCAAATTTGACATCTCTATTGATTTCAATGGATCTTCGTCCTGGAATATAGACTCTGTATCCTTTAGTGGTTTCACTGTAGCCAACAAATATGCCTTTCTTCCCAGAGGGTTCTAGTTTGGTTCTCTTTTCTTTAGGAACGTGAATATACACGTGGCAACCAAAGATTCTTAGATGGCTTAAATCTGGTTTATTTCCTGTAAAGGCTTCTTCAAGTGTTATATTCTCTAGGATTGAATGAGGGCATCTATTTTGAATGTACACAGCTGTATTTGAGGCTTCAGCCCAAAATGAGATATGTAGATTTTGATCATGCATTATGGCTTTAGCAGCTTCAATGATGGTTTTGTTTTTTCTTTCTGCAACTCCATTTTGTTGAGGATTATAAGGTACAGTACACTCCCTCTTAATCCCAACAGAAATGTAGAATTCATTAAAATTTTCAGAGATATATTCACCCCCATTATCTGATCTTAGAGTCTTTATTTTCTTCCCAGTTTGATTTTCCACTAGAGCCTTAAATTCTTTAAATTTCAATAACACTTCATTTGATTCTTTGAGTTTTATGAAATAGATCCAAGTTTTCCTAGAGTAATCATCAACAAATATCACGTAATACAAGAATCCCCTTAGTGATGGTAATGACATTGGACCACACAAATCAATGTGGACAAGTTCTAGTACAACTTTTGATTTGTGTTCACTTGAGGGAAAGGACCCTTTTGAGTTCTTCCCTAGAGCACATCCTTTACAAGTTCCAACATGATCAGATTTTAGATTGGGTAATCCTGTGGTAATTTTTCCTATAGAAGGTAGGGCACTAAATGGAAGATGTCCTAATCTTCTATGCCATATTTCATTAGAGTTTGATACTTCATGATTTAGTGCTTCTTTTTGAGTATAACATAATTTGTATAAACTACCATCTCTAGATCCTATAGGAATAGCATTCTTTATGTTAGAGTATTTAGGCCAGAGTAGAACTTTATCTTCATGGAAGGTGACACGATATCCTTGATCAGCTAGTCCTGAAATAGAGACCGAATTCCTTTTGATACCTGGTACAAAGAGAATATCTTTCAATTGTAATGTAACTCTTGTTCTTAATTGAATTGAGCAGGTCCCAATTCCTTTCACTGGATAGGTAGAATTGTCTCCTATTGTAACTTCTTCAATTGAGTGGCCTTCAAAGGTTTCGAATTGATCTCTAAAACCGGTTATGTGTCAAGATGTTCCACTATCGATTATCCACGTATGTTTGTTTGAGTTTAGTTCGCTTGATAAGGCTAAGAAAAATAGAGGATTCTCTACTTCCCTAACTTCAGCTATGGTTGCTTGAGCTTTCTTTCTTTCTGGGCAGAACCTGTGAGTGTGTCCAAATTTATCACACTTGTAGCATTGAATCTTGGAGAAGTCTTTGCTTTTGTGATTATTTCCTCTCTTTTGTTTGAACTTCCTTTTCTTCCCTTTGTTGTTTGTGTTAGCATGTAGTGCTTGAATTTCTCGCCCTTTGTTTGGACCCAATCCTCTTGTGATTAGTCGAGATTCTTCTTGAGTACAATCATTCTTGAGTTGATCGAATTTTGGTAGTGTCAAACGAGCACTGATGCCTTGAATAAAGGATTCCCAACTGGATGGTAATCCCTTGAGTGCTATTAGAGATAGCTCCATATCATCTATATTATTCCCAATAGTTGACAATTGGTCTTTTAATTCTGAAATCCTCATGAAATAGGATGTGATTGTTTCTCCTTTGTTCATGTAGATATGCATTAATTGTTGTTTTAAAGTGAGCAATCTACTTGCTTTATTTATTTCATATGAATTTTGAATGGTCTTGAACATATCATAAGCTGAAGTTAGTTTTGAGATGGTTGGAAGAATGTGATCTTTAACAGCATCAATTATGATTTTTTTGGGCTTGTTGTTGTGTCTTTTCCAGGTTGTTTTCTCTTGCTCGTCTTTGGGCATCTTAGTATCTTCTTCTATGTATGCATCTAGTTCGAGTTCTTGAAGAATTGCTATTATTCGAATTCTCCATGAGACGAAGTTGGATGCGCCTTCGAGTCTATCCTCCACTCTAACACTGTTCACCATGATTGATTTTCCTTTGATTCTAAGTGCAAGTCTGAATTTTTTTTAGAAAAGAGGTGTCACTATTTTATTATTTCTCTACCAACGTGGCTTTGATACCATGTTAAGGAATTTAGATCAGAGATAGAGAATACAATAGTCTAGTAATATGTAGTGAGGATAGACTTTAATAAGATCACTGCAATGAATATGTTTTACCTCCGATGTGTATATACATATATAACTCTAACTACTAATCTTCTATGATAATATCAACAGCTTGATGGTTCGTGAAACTGCCACAGTTATTGGTTTCGGTTCACAGCAAGTGTCGGTGCCTATAAATAAAAGGATGAAGATTCATGTCCACGTAGGGGCATGACTTCTACGTGGCATAAGAGTCATGACACTACGGCGACATGACCCTTCATTCAATGTCGTTATATATTACCTGCTTCAATCCGAATGAAGCTATATCCTTAACAAAAATCACCAATTAGAACGATTCCCCCAACGGTGCTGGGAATTTTAAAGCGGCTTTGCTATCTACGTTCCTCTTGTAGAATTTGGAACTTTTTGGAGCAAAGTAAGAGGCAGCCAATCTGATTGTAACCTTATTGTTAGTTATTTCCAACCAAATGAATTGCTTATTTGGATCCTCTTTTTCAACTTTTATTATTCCACCCGACACTTCTCTTATTAGAACTGTGATTCCTCCATGTCCTTCACCTGTTTCAGTCCCTTCATTCCAAACTGAGATTTTATTGTAGTCTTCAGAAACAGAAACCTTGCATCCATCGTGTTCATGTGTTTCTGTGAGAATGACAATGTCATTCCCCTTTGCTATGGGGCCCAACCCCGGTCCTCTTCTCCATGGGAAGCCTCTATAATTCGAACTTATCATGGAGCCGAATCCCTATTTTTTCTACAATAAACACTCGCTGATTTGTGCTTTCCCATTTTTTAACCATGCCCACTTTCCTAGATATCTTGCTGATTTCACTTTTCTCCCATTCTTTCCCCTGGTCTTATTGTTGTATAAAGGTCAAGTCTTCATCTAGATATATGCGAGTTCCTCTAAGCAACCCCCTATTCTTTATGATTGCCATTTTCTCTTCCATGCTTCTTGAAACAACTCTAGCATGCCATTTTCTTCCTTCTTCTGACATCTTTCCAATCCTATTTGCCTCTTGAATACAACCTGTCCATTTCAGCTTGTCCTTAAAGAAGTCTCTTGCTAGAATATCTGTTTTCTCTTTTGCACCAAAATCCTTCAATCCTCTGATGATAATATTTTCTGCCTTGTCTTGTTTGTTTTTTTCTTCCCTTATTTGTCTTTTGATTTGTTTCTCTATGTTTTCATTTTGATCAATTGGTGGGCCATTCACAACTTGAGCCCAAGACTTAGCTTCCTCTATTTGTTCTCTTAGTTTACTTTCTTTTATTTCAATGCTTGCCAATGCTGATTGAAACTCTTCCAACTGTGAAGTGCCACTTACTTTCATTGTCACTGAGTTCTTTTTTTCTGTTGATTTCGATTGTTCCAATTCTTGTTTTAAATTGATTAGCTTTTGTTGTCCTTTTTCCATTCTACTTTGCAAATTTATTACTTGCTCTTTCAGCATCTTGAAATCCTTTCAAGATTCTGACTATCTTCTAGAGTTTTCTTTAACTTAGTTTCTGCATGTTGCCCCTTCTCTTCTATAAACTCAATCCTTTTGTTTAAGCTCATGAAAACAGAATTTTGAGGACAGAGATGAAAACAGAACCACCAGCATCATACAAGAAGGCCTTACTAATTTTAACAATTTTGATGAACAGCACAAGGAAGTTTTTTTGTTATTTGAACTTCCCATTTTTTATGAATTGATACCCAAAATCCAAAATGGCACTTCCACTCATGACCTTTGGGAAAGTGGTAACAAATGTCAAACCTCAAAAAAGGTAGAGTATTGTATCCAGTGTTGAAAAACTTGGCGAGTATTTTACAGGCTCGCGAGTACTTACGAGCCATAGTTGGCTGCAAGTCACTCGCATCAAAACTTGGGAATGAGTTTTTTTTAAAATCGCAGCGAGATAAACCCTAAAAAATTGCAACAAATCCGTCTGAAAATCGCCGCTAAAATCAAAAAGAAAATTTAGGTTTCGAAAACCTAATTTTTAAATGTGATTTTGTGTGTTTCCAAGCTGCAATGGGAGGATATATTTTTGATGCAAAAGGGGCACGACGTCAGGCAAGAAACCCCGACTTGTATAGCACGAAATCAAGGTTTAATGGATTTCTTGGTACCAGTAACCAGACATCTAGCCTATGATTTGGCTTTGATTTTGTAATATTTTGAATTTCCTTGATGCTTTGATTGATGTCCATACTAAAAGGAGATGGCTTTATTTTTAAAATAAAAAATAAAAAATAATTATATACTATTAAGTATAAACATTAGACTTTAATAATTATTCCTCCATACCATGCAAGATAAACAACACATACAATTAAACTGTTCTTCAAACTATAAGGGGAAGCTCCCTACTATCTAGCTAATCTAAAAATAAACAAAATTTACAATCATGCAAGCTGTACGAAATTTCATGGGGGGTTTTGCATTAGATGTAAATTCTTACCTATATTTTTGCCCTGAATGCAAGCATTTGTTGATTTTATTGTAGTTGTGGTCGGAATCCACAGGCCTACATAAAAGCTTGTGATTATATTGATAATATAATTATTATATTATTAGTTGTGAGATAATATAATTATATTATAATTAATATATTATTAATTGAGATAATATAATTATAGTTAGAATTGTTAATAATATAATAATATATTAATATTATATTAATACATATATAATCATTAATATTTAATTATTTAATATTATAATAAAGTATGGTGTCCCTTGGTGAAAGGGCACCTCTTGCATATATATTATGAGATGTGTGATCTCATTGAAAAAGGAAGATAATATTAATAATAAAAAAAAAATATAGGCAATTCCTAGGACTTTAACATGGTATAAACATTAGACTTTAATTATAATGATTTCAGTGGCTCCATTCCTCCAGCCTTCGGAATGCTGCCAAAGCTCGAAGTTCTCTTCCTCAACAGCAATAGTTTGAATGGGACATTCAATGTTCTCGGGAATAGGGAAGGCATTTTTGGAGTATAAGTTTTGATGGAAGAAGTCTTTTACAATTGAAATTATAAGAAATCAGTTTTACATCCTAAAGACTGCATACAGGGAATTGCGACATACACATTCCCTTGGTGGATCATTGACATGAGCTTCGACCTTGGAGGATTATCTTCTCCTTAATCTTATCCGTATTTGGTGCGCTTAAGGGAGTTTGTATGCAGCGCTCGAAGTAGTAGAATAGAGGATAAATTGCAGGGATGTTATATGAAAAAAGGCGTCATGCATAAGAAGCCCATTCGATACATATCTCCACCTCGATAATCAAAGAACCACAAAATGTAATCCATGAATTGTTACTTCAATATATGAAACTGCGGACTGTCCTACACCCATACTAGAGATTTCCAGCGCCCATCATTCATAATGGATTTGCGATGAGTACGGACAGAAGACTATCGTAAGTGAAATAACTTGGAGTTTCGTATTCTCTATATCAGTCACGGGAGAGAGATATACATCGGAAATACAGGGAAGCGATCATTCTTAAGTGCACGGAACTATCATAGGAAGGATAACGAATATGAAGATGAATATGGGAGGTTGATGAAAACATCTTATTGATGATTGAATAGATATATGAACTACAATGTGCAAAGGGCAGCGATTAACATTATACAAGGAAGGACAACATAGAGATGGTCCGTTGTTCATAGTGAAAGTTCAAATACAAGGAATTATATATTACAAGGTGATCATATTAAGGAGATGTTTGCATTAGTGAAGGTAGCTAGCTTCTTAAGAAGTTGTTGTTTAATGGAAAGTTGCGATTCATAAATAGTAATAAACCCAAAGGTTTGAGAAAAGAGTATGACAAGATATAAGTGTAGACTTACGAAGATTAAAATATGGATTTATGAAGAATGTTAATGTTGTGAAGGGAAGAATATATGATACAATGTTATAGAGCAACAAGCTGGAGAAGACACAGCCACATTTATGATCGAATTTTGAGGAGAGATATTACCATATTTATGATTAGCACAAATCAAGGGGAATCTATTAAGATAAGTTCTATTCTCCAAACTATTCTCAAAATTTTAGGTCAAAATTATAATGAAATGTATTCAATTGTGATAAAGTTATGTTTATTAAAACATTACAACTCTCACTTTAAATTGAAATTGATGTCTCAAGACTTCATGGAGATAAATCCAGAATGGGGACATTACAACCATGTCGAGATGGTTTCTCTAGTGATCAGGAAATTGTAGCAGTAGAGGAATCTATGATTCATGAGATAGAGTTCCATGTGATATCCCTGGATGGATGGATACTTGGTGGGCTTGGGATTCACCAAGGGTGATGCAAACCTTCGAGACAAGCTTGGAGATATGGAAAAATGAAGCTCTAATTGAGAGGGAGGCTCCACATTAGTGATCTTCTGCGATTTGCTAATACATTTCTCTTTGAGAGAGACTTAAGGTGAACGTCCTTATCTCCACCTCTGATATGGTTCATGGTGGATGTCATGCGTGTGACTCCATGACTTCATTAATTCAGTGCTTGTTGAGCCCCTGTGAACATTATTGAGAGGTGACGATCTCACAATGATGAACACTTGTACTTTGGATCATTATTGTAAGGTGACGATCTTGCAATATTGATTGACCATACCATCATGATGGATATCATGAGATGTGATATTTGTGGATAAGCCATGATGGTTGATATTACATAAAGAGATATTCATGGTAGATATTATGTGACGTAACATTCGTGGACATGCCATGAAGTAATATCCTTAAATGCTATAATGGTGGATATCATGAGACGTGATATCTGTGGACAATCCATAATGGTGGATATTACATTATGTGGTTATGGTGGATATCATGTGACGTGATATCCCTGGATATGCCATAACCTCCGATATCACAATGAGGTGATATCTTTCTCTCACACAATAAATGGAGCTATTGTGTTTACTAAAAGGTGTTATTACTTATTGAAGGATAGAAGGATTTCCTCCCTAGCTAAGAGGGAGTGTTGAAGATAGCATCGGGAGGACGAACCAGAAGATGTCAAGTAGGATTCCTCCCTAGCTAAGAGGGAGTGTTGATTTTATTGTAGTTGTGGTCGGAATCCACAGGCCTACATAAAAGCTTGTGATTATATTGATAATATAGTTATTATATTATTAGTTGTGAGATAATATAATTATATTATGTTATAATATAATTATATTATAATTATTATATTATTAATTGTGATAATATAATTATAGTTATAATTATTAATAATATAATAATATATTAATATTATATTAAAATATATATATATAATCATTAATATTTAATTATTTAATATTATAATAAAGTATGGTGTCCCTTGGTGAAAGGGCACCTCTTGCATATATATTATGAGATGTGTGATCTCATTGAAAAAGGAAGATAATAATAATAGTAATAATAATAATAATAAATATAGGCAATACCTGGGACTTTAACAGCATTAAACTATCAACAATCAATACCTACAATAAGACCTACAGATTAAGGTATAAACAATTCAAGCATGAATGAGAACAATTTTATACCGATTAATGCAAAGGCCAGTATTTGATTGTAAACAAAAGATTTAACAAAATAACACCAATGGATGCTGACTACTAGCTAAATCAGAAACCAATATTCTACATCAACAAGAAACAATTAAAAACATGAACATAACACGATTCTAGAAAATATATTGCTAAAGAAACACGCAAAGTTATTACTTTCAATGAATAACAAGCATCAATGCAAAGCTTGACAAAGTTCATTCAATTCAAGTTCATTCTTGAAATCACAAACAAAAGATCAATGATCTCAACATAAGCATTTGTAGCATAGGCTTAACATCAGCTTAGATACATTCATTCACTAAACAAAACACAAAGACTTGACTTCACAGCTTTGACAATATTTGCAATGTAAGTCAAGCATCAACTCTCAATATTATATTGTGTGCTCAAAGCCATTATTTATAAGCTCTTCAGAAGCAGCTTTAAAAAAAAAATAATAATAAAACATTCAATAAAGCCCTTCTTTCAAGCAAGCCTAACTCTAGCCATTGCAAAGTGGAAATAAAACAATCAAAATAGGCTTATTCATGCTTTACTTTTGCCTTCTCAATATAGGCTGCTTGTGACAAAGAATGGCTCTGATTTGATGTTTTTTGCTTTAAGATACTTACTATAGGTGCTTAAAATAAAACCTAGTTGAATTGCTTGCTTCTGTCATGATTTTTGTGTGGCCACACCACAGGAAAAGCATAACCCTCTTCATGGTTTCTAGCTGTTTTTACTAGAGTGACTTCATTACATGTTTGCCAAGGTTTAGGTCACAATTTTGTTGTGGTTATGCCAGCTGAAAGTTGTGACTTTCTTTATTACATACACTTATCTGCTGGTCGTGTTTCCTCTTTGTCTTGCCACTTAACATGTTCCTCCGTCATGGCAAAGCCACTGAAAAATTGTGACTTCAACTTGTCCATTTCTACTTAAAACATGGCATGATTTTATCTCGGGTTAGCAACCTTAAAATAGTGCCAATTGTACTGTCACAATTTTCTTCTCTTTGCCACTATTTCATTGTGGTTATGTTAAACATTTGCCACCTAGGTTGCCATTTTGACATTGCCACTAGAAGGGAGTGCTAGAAGAGTTTTCATAATAATTTGCTAACATTAATGATTTTAGATTCAAGCCTTTGACATCTTCATCTCTCTGTTTATGTTTAAGCCTCCAATACTCAGGAGTTTCTTCATCTTTCGCTTGGCATGGTGCAACCTGATAAACTAGACCAAGACAAGACAACTTAACAATGGAGGAATTTATCTAACATTGATTACGACAAGAAAGGCCTAAATTAAGACTATAAATCTGAGTGTAGGCAAAGTTTTGTACGGATAACAACAATGTCATTCATGCAAACATGTGCAAGCTATCCTAAAAATCATCCACAAATCTAGAAATCCCACATATTTCTTAGCTACAGAATTATAGCAACATGATCATTTCATTTCATGGCTCTAGTGAAGTGTGCTACGAATCTTTTGGAAAGGTGTGGCAGGTTATAGTCCTTCCACTATCCCTAAGGAGGTCACGCTGAAATTGTCGATCCATGATAATTCATCACTGGTCAATGAATCACTCTACAAACAGACAATGGGCAGCCTGATATATCTTACATCCACACAACTAAATCTTTCTTTTGTTGTTAGTTATCTCTTGGTTTTTAATAGAATTGAAGTTTGTTCATTGGCAAGTAGCAAAACATGTGTTGAGATATGTCAAAGGTACTCTTAACTTTGGCCTTCTATACCAGAGGGAAGCAGATTTCAAACTGACAGGCTATACAGAGTTTTATTAGGCCAAATGTGTTTATACTCGGAGATCAACTATTACCTACATTTTCTCCTTTAGTTTAGGGGTTGTTTTGTGACAAAGTGAGCTTCTGTGCACTATGTTTTTATATTCCACTTAATTTGAATACAAAGCAATTGTCAATGCCAGTTGTGAAGCAGTTTGGCTACATAAGCTTTGTGTGATCTGCAACTTCCTCCAACTACACTGACTTTATGTGACAATCAAGATGTCTTGAGGTTGGTGAAGAATCCAATTTATAATTCCCATACCACATACATTGAGATTCATCATTGCTACATTCAACAAGTGGTTAATAATAGAGACAATCCTGTCTCCTATACATCGTCTGTACAATATCTACTAATCTAATAGCTAAACTTTGCAGTTCTATTTTGTTTATAGAATTTTATGAATGACATGGGTTTTTTTTCCAATTTAGTCAGTACATGGTAGTAGACATAAAGTTAGCGATAAGATTTATAATGTAGTAATTACTTCCCATTATTTATGTCTAAAAAAGTAACTCACACAACCTAAGTTATAACCAATGTAACTTCCCAACTTCATTATAATTAAACATGGACAAATCCCAGTGTATCAAAGTATTATCTCATTCATTGAGACTTCATTCCTCTAACAATTTAACATGTGGCCATAACTTTTTAACTCCTATTTGCTACTTTTAACCATCACTTGATGAGCATACACTCATTACTCTCTACATGCCTCATTGGCATTTGATCACCTTGAGATGTGCAATAGCATGGCCTAAGATATGAAAGGCCGCAACTAAAGATATGGAAGGGTGTGACCTAAAAATGAAAGCATCCAACCCAAGTTACAATAAGTTGCAACCAAAGATACAATTGGCTACAACCCAAGGTGCAAAGGGGCATGAAACATGAAAGGCAACAAGATACAAAACGATTCAAAACATTAAAACATAGAAAAATAATGGCTCTGACATCTGATTTTAAAAGAAAGATAGCGAAATTTGGTGGAATATGCAACAAGAAAATAAAAGCAATATTTCAAATATTTTCAATATGTTTTTTATTTTAAATAAGAAGCATGAAATGGTAGAAAAAAATTGATTCTACACAATAGAAGATTCAACCTAAGGCCCAATTTGAAGATATATTTTTAGACAGATTGTATAAGAAAATTCCGAATGTGGAAAGGCTAAACCAGGAATTATCTTTAAGATCCAGAGTGAAAGAATGGGACAATGAGATCCTTACACTAAAGGATCAATATAAAGAACCAACAAAAGAAATGAAAACTTTCGAGAAGGAAAATAAAAACTTCAAGAAGCTATTGAAATTTTTTCACACTTTTTTATTTATCAAGGTTAATGAAACTGCTTGGTAATAAAAATCATAGCTGGGTTTTTTCTCAAAAATGAATTTTTTTTGAAAGGGATCGCAAATTATTTACAATAATAACATCATTTATTGAATCTAATATAGCAGTCATTTGGTCTATTGCACTTTCCTCACCTATGAGTCCATCAAAGTCATTGCCCATCATTGCTTCATAATGCATTAGTAGGATTATGCTACAGGGTAATTAGACAAGAAAAGTTTTCTTGTTCCATATGGGTATGGAGGTACAAGATAGGTTATCCAACAACATAAATAGCCTAAATAAGAATATGAATGAGCAATCATATAGGTTATCCAACAACATAAATAGCCTAAATAAGAATATGAATGAGCAATCATACAAGCCTCAAACAAAGGCCCATAAATAGGCATATAAGAAAAAGGTTTATCATATAATATTTATTTCACTGATTTCAAAAGCTAAAATTGATTTGACAATTTGACTTTTACAATGAGGTCATACAAATAGCACGCAATGTAATTATAATTAATTCTATTTAGATGAGGATTAGAACTAAGAGAGCATTTCCATGATATCCATACATGAGTGACATTTAAAAGAAGTAAATCCATTATCTTTGAATACATAAAAGGTTAAAATCATATGCTCTGCAAAAATTTATTACCTATATATATTAGTGTTGGGGCTAACTCTGGCAACATCTTGCAATTTAAATTGAACCCACTGCTTCGGATCAAGTGCTGAAATGACACAACATACAAACGAATACAATTGAATCATCAAAGAAACAATTTTCATTTTCCCGAAGAAGATTAACTTAAAGAAGATGCATTTATAAATATGTTTCAAACGAACTAAAAATAATAATTAATTATGCTTTTGAGCAATCAATGTATCCAATAAAGTAAAACCAACTTGTATTGCATATCTAAAGTTAAGATACAGTCTACAATCATTTTGTGTGTGTGTGTGTACATATTGTATACATATACACGGCTTCAAAAATAAAAATATAGTTCCTGGTTTAGCCTTTCCACATTCGGAATTTATGAAGTTTGATTGAATTTTATAGAAAATCCCTGGTTTAGCCTTATTGTATATTTATCTGGTTTGCGTGTAAAAATAAAACTTAAAAATTTCAAGCACAGTTGAAGGGGTGCTCAACTATATTGCAAGTGTGTATGTGTGTACATATTGTATACAATACAGAGCTGCAAAACTAAATATGTAATTCCTGGTGTAGCCTCTCCACATGCGGAATTTTTGAAGTTCTATTGGATTGTAAAGATAATTCCTGGTTTAGCCTTATTGTATATATATCTGGTCTATAGATAAAAATAAAACCTCAAAAATTCCAAGCACTGTTGAAGAGGGGGTGTGCAGCTATATTGCAAATACACAACAGATTAGCACCAATTTCCCATTTTTGAGACCTGCAACTCATCTGCAATGAAAAAACCCATTGCAAACAGGCATTCCTTCATTTTAGTACAACAGGCAGATTTTGATACAATTTTTTCTTCTTTCTAATTTGTCAATGATCATTTCGAATATAGTTCAACTTCAACTTAGCCCTACCCACTAGTATTGAAAAGACCTCCCAAATCCACATTAGATTAGACACTTGCTTTCACAACCACATAAAAGTAACACATTATTTTTAGACATTAAAAATTACAATGTAGCCTGCAATAATCGCTAGCTTGTAAAAAATTGACATGATTGTTAATGTGGTATTGTTGAAAAGGTTGACTGTGCTAGAAATGTGGTACTACGAGACTTTCCATATAGTTATATTACGTTTAGTTTTGCCTAATTTGTCATTTTCTATACGATCATATTCTAAATTGCAAGAGTTGATAAAATTAAGAATGGACACCACTGATCCACGACATCAGATTTTAGTTTTTGGTAATTTTACCATTTCATCTTTGGTTGGTCGATTAGGATTTAGGTGTTGTGGATGTAAACATTTGTCTTAATTTAGTGAAATTTAAATACTTACAAGCATAGATGGAACACTCGCAGAGTACTCGGCGAGTTTCTCGCCGAGTTTTTGAGCTCTGCGAATTTTTACAACTTTAACTCGCAGCAAAAACTTGTCGAGTTTTTCAAAAACTCGACGAGTTTCTTTAAAAAACTCAGCTAGACTAAAAAAAAGAGGCCCAAACATGTCAAAAAATTATCAATTTTTGTTTTTTCAGGTCAGTTTCATTCTCTTCATCAGAATATACACATGAAATATAACATTAAGTATAAGTGGCATTTCAATGTCTTTTTCCTTTCTTATACTTTATAACACCCGGCGCCTTTATAAAATAATAAAAGTATTTTTGGCTGCCCCTTGACCCCGCAAGGGGCGATGCCCCGCTTGACCCCAACTTGGGGGCGCTGCCCCCAAACCCCCATCGAAAAATATAGGGGGAAACTACACTGATGGAAGTAGGGAAAATTTAACCTCCGACTCTAATTAGGCTCCATATAACAACATAATTAGCATTGAAGAAATCTTGGTATTATACATTTTAGAGTTGAAAGTTTGTAACTATTTACTATTTTTCTTCCAGCCATCAGCATTCCTCATGAGGATGCGATTTTGTAGACACTTTGCATTTAAATATATCTAAAATCAGCTTGTTTCTTTTGTGTTATCATTTATTGACTCATTGGATGCATCTTCTCATTAAATTTTGCAAAAAAAATGCATTTTTTATTAAAATTAAGCGTGTTTTTACATTGCTGAGTTTTTCACCGAGTTTTTCCTGAGTCTTTGCCAAGTTTTTTTCTCAGGGGCTTGGCGAGTCGAGCTGAGTCGCGAGTAGTCCATCTATGCTTACAAGTGTTTAGGTGAGTAGAATTAGTGGGAAATTTCGGTGACAAATTTTTATTTTAATTAATGAAATTTCAGTGTTCCACAGTTTCAGGACGGGCGGGCACAAGGAAGAGTTTCACGGATGCGGGAACCAAGGGCCTAAGTTTAGGAATGTCTGGGAGACAGCAGTGGGGGGCGGCAGGGGGTGGCTCAAATACATATAGTACTTGAAAAATTAGCTATAAGAATAAGTATAAGATGTAAATGAAACTTTACCGCATTATGTAAAGTTTACAGTAATAAACATTGAAAACATGAAAATGATTGCATTGAAATTTGGACATCAATAATGGTGGGCAAACTTTGGAACTTTGAGAGCGAACCAACAATAAGTATAAGAATTTAAAATATAACTTTGGCATGCTAAGTGAAGTTTAAACCAAAGAAGCAAAAAACCCAATTATACCCATTTTTTTGCAAATATTTTCCACAGATGAATTTTTCCCCCCAAAACTCTCATCTTTTTAGAAAATAGTTGATTGCAATTTTCAACAATCTTTTTTATTTAAATTGCATCTAAAACCTTAATCAATCTCCTACCAACTTGTGAAACCCTTGAAACCTATGAAATGGCAAAATATTTTATGAATAGCACTGTTGTGAAATATTTTTAGGACACAACTATAAACATGAGCTCATTGTGACATGCATAGAAGGCACAACTAGTTGTAAGTTCACAGTGATTCAAAGAGCAGTGCATTCGAATCAGAGGTAGGCAATTTTTTCCTATAACACTACCGAAAATACATTCTATAACTTCATGCCATATAAATAGTATTTACACAAAATTCATCTAGTGCATACAAATAGATGAATAAATTGTTAAATAAAATTTTCATGTGCACAACATAAGGATCTTTCAATTTAAATTAACAAGATAAAATATGTTAAATCTATCTTATCTTAGGTGGGGCTTCCATCCGAAGAGATTATTTTAATGTTATGACAAGTGAATGGTCTATATTCTGAGGTTATATCTTTGCTCATTGTTCATACTTAATATTTTGTTTCTATTTTATCATTGTTTAATTTTATCTATATTCAAATGCTAGGATTTTTGTCAATACCGTCAATACACAGTCACACATGGTTCAATTTTGTGTCTACTTCTTATCTCCGTTGAATGTTAAATAAAATTATCATGTGCACATTACAAGGATCTTGCTATTTAAATTGACAAGATAAAAAACATTAAAACTAATTTATTTTGGTGAGGCTTCCATCCAAAGAGATTATTTTACTGTTATAACAGGTGAATGGTCTATACTCTGAGGTTATATTTTAGCTCGCAATGCCTACTTCATATTTTATGTCTACTTTATCATGGTTTAATTCTGTGTCTAATTCTTATCTTGATTTTATGAACAAACAAATTGTTATTGTGAAGATTGGTTGGTTATTTGGTCCAAAAAACATTTGATGGTCTATCTTTTTCTATAGTGCTAGCCTTATAAATTAGTTATCTGGAAAGAAGTAATCCATATTGTTGGCTAAATAGGTTGAATTTAATACTAATTCAGGCTCTCTATCATATCATTGCTTTGCGTGATGAATGTGACAATGCTATAGTTTCATTTTTTTACAGTCTCATTACTATAAGTGAAGAGGTAATGTTATGTGTAGGTCATATATGTTTTCATAACATTCTATTGTTCTTTCAAGTTGTAGTACGAAAACACTTGGCTGCATAAAAACATCAGCCTGATGTTTATATGCACCCCAACATTGCACCAATATGTCCAATCTTTGTGACATCAAAATCTTGGTCATTGTGATTTTGTATGCTTATTTCAATATTATGCACATTTATCATCAATGTGTTTTATGTCTATCTTCTACTTCTACTTTAAATGAGTCAGTACTTTGACTAAATTTGAAGACTTGGTTTAAGAGCAAAGCTTTTGAATGTGACTTGATTTTGTACCTAGAATCTTTCAAAATGCACAATTCATGCTCATTTGACTCTAGCCATTATGAGAAATGATTTCTCTTTTATCGATTTATTACATTTTTATTTGGATGATATATTCTTTGAATTTTCTTACTTGAAAATTCCGCATTGATAAAATATTTTGTGTCTTTTATCCAACTAGGATGCAAACATGTTTATTGTAGTTGTTTTGAGGTCATACAAAGTTTTCAAAGTTTTCAAATTTTGTCATGATAGTGCAGTTTCTATGATTAAGCATTCTTTTGACATTAATAATAATTTGAAATGCAGTGTTGTTAGTAACATTTTATCATCTACTCACATCATACAACAAGACTAGAGGTTTACTCGCATATCATTCAGTGAACTGTTTTATTGTTAGCTTAGCAATAACTTTATCAACTTCATACAAAACTTACCAAAACATCATTTAGTAGCAAAGCTTACATGTTTCAATGCATTCTACTATATTAGACAAACTTTTTATTTGGACAATTCATGAGCTAAACTCTCTATTGTATTTGCTCTCTATATCTGTATGCTATGAAAATCCCTTTAAATTTCAAAAACAAGTAGTTCTTGTCTCTTTTCCAACATTTTTTAATGTTTTTTTCAAGTCCAACTTTTTCCCATTTAAATCCCAATTATTTCAAAATATCTTATATTTTTAGTTTGCTGATATTTTTCCACAAAAGATTTTTGCTGCTATGGTTTAAACTAATAAACATTAAAAACATGGCAATGATTGCATTAACAATAAGAATGGTGAGTGGAGGTTTGGGATCAAGGGGCAGTGACCCTTGCAAAGGTTTGGGGCAAAGCCTCCAATGGGGTCAAGGCGCAGCACCCCTTGTGGGGGTCTAGGGGCATAGCTCCTAGTGGGGTCAAGGGGCGACACCCCTTGCAGGGGCCTGGGGCCAAAGCCCCAACGAGATCAAGGGATCCATGATATAGGGTAGGGTCGAGGGGGACAGCCCCCACCAACAAGCACAAATAAGGCCTCCAAAACCTCACAAACTTTCATTACAAATGTCATTTTCACAAATAAGGTTTTAGTGTTATGTTTGTAGGTTTGGTCAAAAAATATTTTGGGGGTTAGGTTCTTTTTGGGCATGTCCATTGAAAAACATATAAAAAACAGAAATAAATAAATATATATATATATATAGCATCAAATCAAGAATATAAGACGTAATATACATATTTCCTAATGTTGTTTATGTATCATAATATTTATAGAACTTATATGATATTAATAAAGTTAATTATAATATATAATATTATAAAATAATAAGAAAATTATTATTTAAAATTAATTGAAATATTAATAATAATTTACTTAAAATATATATTTCTTACTTATAATAAACTTTATTAACATAACATATTTTCATTTTTCCATCCCCCTCCCCTTTGCACAAGTCTCAAGGAATTATCAAAAGCGCAGGTCGACGGTTCTCAATGTCGTAGTAAAAGACATGGGCCTTCCAAGAGATGAGGCCTACCGCGACCTCCTTTTCAACCTCGGCTTCAAGGCCTTATGTGGAATGTGTTGACGTGGGAAAAGTACGCTCTTCGTTTGGCCAACACAGAATAGAATGTCGAGTATATCCTATTCTCTCTTGAATAAGGAGATCCCTAATGCTGTTCTGAATGATCAAAGGGGATAACCTCAAGATTTCAACTATCAGGTCTTGACTGCTCAGGATAACTCAGAGATGATGTGTTTTGCTGGTAAACACGAGAGAACTTATGAATGTAACAAGCTGGTCTGCATCTGGCGATGCCTTGATTCTCAAAATGGGGAAACAAATAATAAAAGAGATAGGGTTTAGGAGTCCTAAGTACAATGATAGTAACAGTTGGTGTTGCAGGTAGACAGACTTCAAAGAAACTAGTTCCTACTTAGCCAGAGATATACTGACAACTCCACAGGAATAGTGCAAGCTCCAAGGGAATTAAAGATTTTCAGACTATGGATATTCATTCAAACACCAGAATCTAGCGCAGCCTAAGACAAACACCCATAGTTGGACTAAGAACAATATTGGGTTCAGACTAACCATGCACAAAGACCTACAATCAAAAAGCCTCCAATGGTATGAACTTGAAATCACATCAAATACCCTCACACTTGACCATTGAAATCATTGAACACTAACTAACCAGATGAAGAGAAACCATGCAAACAAATTAGGACACATGACAAAACACCATGCTTCAATGCTTCATTCATTTGTTCTAACTGCCATTACAACAATTTTTGCCCAACAGCTTCTACTCTATTCTACTTCTACTCCTAATCTGTAAAAATCCTAACTATCTAACCTTTTTACAATGAGAGAGGCATTGGCCTTTTATAGATTTTACATTTTGAATCAGTGGCTAGGATTCAATTCATCCGATGGTTCTGATATGCCTTCTAGAAGTTCTGACAGCATTCTGGTTAATGGTTTCAACCACCTCCAACTACCTTTCAACTACCTGCAACTGTTTTGAATTAATTTTGCTAGAAGATAGAGTTTCACTAGGATGGAGGCACAAAAAGGATAATCCTAGTAGCTAGGAAATAACTGACTTGTGTCCCCCCTTTTGAGTTACATTAAATGGGGCCCACAAGTAGTCATTTTTAAAAAAAGCAATTGTTTTACAAACAAATCAATTTTCTGCTATTTCCAACTGTTTAATTCTAATTCTGCATATTCCGATAGCACTCTGTGCAAGCACTCGCCTTTAATTTCATGCCCTTCTACATTGCAGTTGCATCTCCCTTCTGGTTGAATTGCTCCTCGCCGTCATCATGTTCTGCGTTCGGCCCTGCAGCACATTCTTCATCGGCAAATTTACGGATCCACCATCAAAGTCATTTGCAAGCTAATCATTGACCCCTTTCAGTGGCATCAATCTGCAAACAGTTGATTTAACTTGAATCAATTCTCATGTATTAAATAATTTTTGCAAATATTATTGATCATGTTGATCATTACAACCCAAGTTGCTAAAATCACAAATGGGAACCTTTGAAGTATATTACATCACACCCATGTGCATTTTCACTCAACATGGATCATAAGATTTCATTTAGCACACAATCGCTGGGGCCGGTATTTGTGATAACTTAAGCTTTTTCACCTATTCATGTTTCTCTCCTTGTGACTTCTCTCTTCGCACTAAACACCCAATCCAGTGTTTCTACCGGCATAAACAAAGGCAAAATCGATTTGAAACAAATGACCCTACCTAATAATGCCGAACTTAGACCCTTTTAAATATTACAATCTTTCATCGGTGCTAACTTCAAAAAGTGAATTTGGTATAATTATCGGCATTTTTAGGATGTGATGATAAAACGATTTTCTTTGTTTCAAAAGCTTCAACCTCCATTTTGCTTTGCTATCTCTTTTCAGTATTTGCCACGGCTTGGACAAAGGGGATGAAGAAAAGAACGACTTTGTTCCTTCATACCAAAACGTCGGTCTTATAATGATTTGCAAATATTAAATGCTTTCAAGGCAAAGTCGGGCTTCATTTTAGCGATAATGATTATGCTTTACCCCTTATTCTTTTCGTTAAAAAAAAGGCCTGAACTTTATTGATATTTGGTATTCTAAAAGGGGATAGCAAGGGCGAAGTCAAGAAGGAAACACGACTTTGACCTCTCAAAACAACTCAATCCTTTTTCGATATTATTGTCGGGTATATGAGGGCGAAAACTTAAAACGTATCATTGGCCTTTCTATTAAACCCGAACTTCATTTTGATTGCTTTGATTTTAAATCTTTGTTCAGTGTTTTTGCCGGCACTAAGGCAAAAAGAACAATTTCATTTTTAAAAAAAAAAAAGAACGCCCAAACTTTATTTTTGTTTTGATTTTAAACTTTAGCATCATTGGTTCTTTGTTCGAGAAAACAAAGAGGATTATAAAATACGACTTCGCCTCCCCTTTAACCAAAGCGTACAAACTCAGATTTTGCTCTCTCAGCACTTAGAAGTGAGATTTAGATAATAATTTCAGCCATGCCTTCAATTTTAGATGACATCACACCATTTTGGTGTTTTCGTCGGATTTGGCAAGGGCAAAGATTGAAAAGAATGACTTCACTCCCTTTTACACCCAAAAACGTGGATTTATGCCATTTTAAATATGCTTATGGTTGCTTTGACGTTTTAGAAGCAATGTCAAGGTTTATTTCAGCGATATTTGAGAGTGAAAGCAAGGGCAATGTCTTACTTCTTGCTTTTGAGAAGACCGAACCAAATGATTTGATCCTTTAAAAAAAAGCATCACACCATTTTGGTGTTACTCTCGAGCTAGACAAGGACGAGTTTATATTTTAAGCTTCGTGTTTGCCAATGCCGAACTTGGTTCAGCAATTTTCAATTTCGACTCCCCTGAAGCTCGAGCTCATACTCGACATTTTATCACTCTTTACAAAGGCATTTGGAAGGCAAAAAAAGTTGATTTTGTCCACAGAGCTTCCCCTCTCTCTCTCTCTTACGCGAAGCAGTCCTGATGAGGTTGTCTGAGACAAGGAATGGTGTGCCACACACAACAGAATGCTCATCTTCTTACCAAACATTGTCAAGTATACTACTAAGGCGGGTAAAGATTTGCACAAAGAGATTGCATACAAGCGCATAAACTATGCTTGGCATAGGCCATACAATTTTCCTCATAGATTCTTCACAAGTTCAAGCAAATACATTAGGACAAATCTATAGTTGTTCATACACACCTAAAAAAGAACCTTCGACAAACTAACTCTGAATCCAAACTGGGTATGAACCAACCCAGATTTGAGAATAGGAGGGGATGAACTGGTAACTTAGAAAAAAGTTATAAAGTGTCACTAAGACTAGGATCCAAAAGTAGTTGTAATTAGAAAGCTTTTAGAAACTTTTCAAAAATAAAGTTTTGGAGGGAAAAGGAGAAAAAGAAAATAATATTATAACTTCTTCAAGCGCATATATAAAAAGGACTTGAGCATTAAAGAAAGTTACCAATTAATAATATCAAAACCCATTTCTATTGAGATTGAATGCATATTCATCCTTCTACCTAAAGACGAAAACTCTTTTTGTCAAATACATTCAAGAACAAAAACCCTCGTATTCATATGAGTAATTCCATGTAAGAATTATCAATGAGTTGATGGTTTGCAATTATTCTTCAATTTCAGTTTAGTGTTTGCAGTTGTCAGTGAGTTTATGAATTTTAATACTTATTATCAATCTTGTGATGGTTTTGGAATTTTTGTTATTCATATTTAGTGACAAATGTCAAATATTATTATTGTTATTAACTTATTATTATTATATTGTTGGTTGGTTGTACCAGTCAATTCTCCAACCATATTGAAGTTGTCACCAGTCATACTAAATTGTTTTTTATAATAAAAAGGCTACAGCTCTTTTTAAGGTACTAGCATACCTTAACACTCTAATCACAGCTTTAAATATTGTCAAGGGCTGCTGCTTTTATCATCCCTGGCCATACACATTCTCAACCTCCTATAGATTCTTTCAAAGGGGGCCATACCATATAGTATGTGGTGTTAGGCTACTGTACAAGGTTTGTCAGGCATTGTGATTCGCTTCTAAAATCTAACTCTTCAATAATTATTGATTCTACTCATTCTAGGATAGCCGTACATCTTGAGCATGCTACCATACCACTTCACAATGTTACTTGCATATTGCAAAACCTGATCATTGTTAAATATTTTTGTTATTTAGAAAATTATTGAAGAATTTGTGCTCACTGATGCAATAGATCTTCATTAAAAATTGTGCAGTTCTCCACTAATTTAGTATAATTGTGTTTGTTCTAGAAGGCTTGCTGCCAAAACCAGTATTGTTGAAGTTGAAAATTTATATTGTGTTGATTTATGCAATTCACTGTTAGATTTAATATTGTGTATATAATTCTTCTAGAGGGCTTGCCCCCAAAACTAGCTTCATTCATTTTCAGTTAAAACTTGTAATTAATCTAGAAGGCTTGCCACCAAAATAAGCTTATGTTTGCTTTCAGATATTGTAACAATTTTTAATATTGAGTCGTGCAACTTGCCGTCATGTAGCATATTATTCTAATATTATTCAAACCCTTTAACTATATGCTCTCACCTTTCTCACATCAGGAACTCAATCATCAAAAGGTGTTAAATTTCCAAGCATCATTCATTGTGAAATTGCAAAAATCAGAAAAATTATAGTTCAAGACATTACAGTGGCATCGGAGCTAGTGATCTTTATTAAAGTAATTTTGTAATGTTTCTATAATGGTTATTCAGTTAGTTAGTTTATTGTAATATCCCTTGGTCAAATAGGAGTAGAAATGAATTATTCCAACCCAAGGAATATTATCAAACAATTGTCATTCAAGGTTACAAACTGCTGATCTTAGTTTTTAAGCAGAATTCATGTTGTAAAACAGCACCCAAGAAGTTTGCCAATGATCTCATCAATGTCATACTAACATACACAATGCTATAACTTCAATTCTAACTCTTCTAATACCAAATCATGACTTCCATAGGGTGTAATGATCAACTACAGCCAATAGACATTTAGTCAAACAATTGGCTTGCAACCACATATCTAGATGACACATGAATTCGGAATGCAACTTATTACTCCTTTCATTCGAAAACATTAGACTCATTACAATGACAAATGGAGTATCCAAAGCTTATCTATTTAACACTGGAATTTCAGAGTATCTGAAGACACAAGACAGCCATCAACACATGTGTATAACTGATAAATACATAGAGATTCTAATGCCAAATGCACCTGGAAGAAATTGCCCAATAAAGCAATGAAGAGTCAAGCAATATCCACTAGCAAAGTGTCTCCAATGTGCAAGATTGAACCCTGTCTCATGTCGCCCCAGCTGCTGTGACTGACAGGTCTGAGAAGACAATGAAATCTGCATACAAGTGCCCCCAATCACCTCCTATACTGGTCGGCCTCAAACCTAGAGGACAGTGCTTCACCAACTGATGTATCTTGATACTAAATTATGTGGCAAAGTCTCTCCAATGTGCAAGATTGAACCCTGTCTCATGTCGCCCCTGCTGCTGTGACTGACAGATCTGAGAAGACAATGAAATCTGCATCCAAGTGCCCCCAATCACCTCCTATACTGGTCGGCCTCAAACCTAGAGGACAGTGCTTCACCAACTGATGTATCTTGATACTAAATTATGTGAAAGTGATCCAAATCGAAGGTTCCTATGCCCAGATCCAATTTTCTGATCCACACTGAATATTGTCTTCAAACATGTGCCAAAGTCCATCAAAATGTTCCATAGGAATCGCCTTGCCTCCAAGATGTAATCACTGCCTTACAAGGTTAAATTCGATGCATCCACAATGAACTATGAACCAAATTTAAGATATCAAGAGGTCTGCATCAGTCTGAAGAATGACAGCAACTTAGTTCGATTCACCTCCTAATGTTCCAAGATGGCATCGCCTTTCTCCTTATGCAATATTGCTGGTCTCCAATAGGAAGATTTGCACACACCAAACCACCAACGGTCAAAATCGTGACTAATGAAGTCTCAAGCAATATACCAATCTGATATAAATCTCCTTGAGCTCAAGTGAAGGGACTGAGTTGTCCTTTCCAACCACTCCCAAGAAGAAACTAGGGTATCGTCCAGCCCTTCCAACAATCTATTGAAGGTTTGCGTCCTCAAAGATTCAACCAATGCCACGCATCAGTCATTTCATCATATCCAAACAATCTCCAATCTGCTGATCCTCTAACATCCTCTTCTATTTATCCTTTTTCATCACCCTTTACGAGGTTCCTTCTGGAAGAGGGTAGGTACACTTTATTATTTAATATTATTTAAGTGACTTTTAATTATTTTTTATTTTTATACTTAAGTCACTTTTTAATTAAATTAATTAAATATAAAGTCACTTTTAATAATTTATTTATTTTAATGACTTTATAAGAAATTAATTTAATTAATTCCTCCTTATATCACCTATTAGCCAAAAGGCTAAAATTGGATACATTACATTTATGATCTTTCCTTTTCGTAGTTAGTTCTTATTTAGAATGTTTTCTTCTGTGTTTCTATTCTCGATGGTTTCCGTTATGGAAAGATCCTCTTGTAATCTTTATTTAAGGAGCCTTCCTCTCCTTTGTAAAATACCGAATAACAAATTATCATTTCATGGTTTCAAAGCACAGGGCCTTTTTTTTAAAAAATTTTGGGTAAAAAAATTCATGGTTTTTACCTAGAAATTTGGAGGAAATCTCTAGAAGTTTTTTGACCAGTTTTTTTAAAGAAAAATCATATTTTTTGAATAAAATTTGTGGTTTCTTCTACTAGAGATCGAGGGTTTTTGCTAGCAAAGTTTTTGAACAATTTTTTGATAAAAATTGTGGGTTTTCCATTTTCCTTGGCTAAGGTTTCAGCATGTGAAGACTTCATGATTTTGAAGGGTTTTGCATATTTTTTTCCACAAAAAATCATGAAGGGTGGTGTTGTTTTTTTTGGGTTTTCTGAATTTTTTTTCAAAAAAACCATGGTGGTTTTTCTATTCATTTTTTGCACAGTTTTTTCATACATAAATCATGGGTGTTCCTGTTGCCACGTGATGTCTAGTGTTTTGCCGCACAAAGTTTTTCATGGGAGGGTTTTGCATAATTTTTTCCTCAAAATCATGAGCATGGGCAAGGGTTTGACGATTTTTCCACAAAATCATGGTTTCAATTTTTTGCCGATTTTTTTGTCAACAAAAATGGAAGGTTTTGAGAAGTTGATGGCTTTGTTACCCAACATCAGGTTTGAAAGATTGTGGTAATCTTGGTCATAGCTAGAAATTCTACAAACCACAAAGAGTCTCAGTAGGCTCATGTCGTAGAGCATTTTGAAGAGAAGGGAGAAGCCTTTCTTGCATTCATTGCCAAATGACTTGCAGATTATGTCAAGTTTTCTATAGGGTAGTTAATAGAATGACCATTAAGGGAGGCTATTAAAGTAATTTTGTAATGTTTTTATAATGGTCATTTAGTTAGTTAGCTTAGGATCTTTCCTTTTTGTAGTTAGTTTTTATTTAGAATGTTTTCTTTCGTGTTTCTATTCTCGATCATTTCCATTATGGAAAGATTCTCTTGTAATCTCTATTAAAGGAGCCCTCGTCTCCTTTGTAAAATACCAAGTAACGAATAATCATTTCAAACAGCATATTATTCTAATTGTATTCAAACCCTTTAACTGTATACTCTCACCTTTCCCACATTAGGATCTCAATGATCAAAAGGTGTTAAAGTTCCAAGCATTGTTCATTGTGAATTTGCAAAAATCAGAAAAATTATAGTTCAAGACATTACAGTGGCATCGGAGCTAGTGATCTTGCCAGCCTAAAGAGAAACTAACAATTTGATGCAAAGCACACTAGATGAGTCATAGAGAATAATTATATTATCATAGACAAATAAGGAAAGCTTAATCTCCAAAACCTCCTAATGTAGAACTAGGCCTATTGGCTCCCAAAATCACTGCTCCACTTCCGAGAACAAAATCTCATTTGCAAGGCTAGGGTTGTTGTCATGCAAGTGAAATCAACTCATCCACAGACTGCAAAGGGTTGAAGGTCAACTCTATGAGAGTCAGTTATCTCTCTGACACTTCAAACTCAGCTTAGACTCAAGAGGTTGTTCCTAGAGGTATGCTTGAATATGCATTAGATCAAACATCATGAACAACCAAAAATAACCACAATCAAACCCAATTGTATTCTTGAACCCAAATATTCTAAATAGGTCAAGAAAAATTGGTTGCAATAACCTCTATACAGCTGACGTGACTGTGCAAGCATGATGCACATAAAATAAGCTCATTTTTAGATTCAAACAAGACAATTTCCTTGGTTATATTGATAATTATGAATGCACGGTAATGACTGATGTATTACTAAACTATTGCTTAATGTTTTTTTTTATGTGAGATTGTTAAAATGGTTCCCGACCAGTGCCTTCTCCTTGGGCAACAAAGTCAGTTTATTGGGAAAAGAAAAAACTGAAACCAAAAGAATAATGACTAATGAGCTATGTATTTGCATACAACAAAAATTAAAATTTGAGATAGAGCATGCATATTAATCCATAACGTAACTGCTGCATACATCCATACATAAAGTGAGAGAGATCATTACAAAGCTTGCAATGTTTTAAGAATGTTGTTAAAATAATATTAATATATATTCTATAATGGTCATCTTCTATTCTTAGTGGTCATCTTAGTTGTCGACTTATCTAGCTATTTAGCTTTTTAGTCGACTTATCTAGCTATTTAGCTTTTTAGTCGACTTATCTAGCTTTTTTAGTGCGTTAAGTGAAACTATTGCTTCTTTATTAAAGATGCATAGTTAGCTTTATATTATTTAGCTTTTTAAGCTTTATTTAATATTTTAAGCATTTTTAGCTTTTTAGTTTTCACTTACAACGACTAGTTCTTAATTTAGAACGCCGTCTTGTAAACTCTTTATATACGGTTGTATATCGTTGAATAATTAATCCAATTATTTGAGCAATCAATTTTTCAGTTGTCATGTTCATCTAGCTCAACTTTACATTTGTGCTAGCAAATGTGGCAAAGGAAAATCCTAGTTGGGACTCAGAGATCCTCCTGGAGATATACCTAATGTCATGGAGACATTCTACAACGAAACCACTTACAATAACAATCTCCTTTGGTTCCAAAGGCTTAGACTCTTCCCAGTGAACTAGACTAGTGTTTTGGGTTACCCTACATCATATTGGCAATTCTTTGGAATCTAGAGACCACCCAATAACCAACCTCTCTTGCAAAATGAACAAAATCCTCTTTAAACACTTAGTGGGCAAAACCCCAACCCCTAGCATTGTAGTGATGAGCACACAATTATACTGAGAAGGGGGGGGGAGGTGAATCAGTATAACGATAAACCCTAACACCTAGCATTGTAGTGATGAGCACACAATTATACTGAGAAGGGGGGGGGGGGGGGGAGGTGAATCAGTATAACAATAAATTTTACTTTTTACAAATTTAATATCATACAACACCGATTATCATGCAGATGAGAAAAACACAATAACACATGATATTTACGTGTAAACCCTTACAGGAGATAACCACGGCAAATTACTTGCTTATATAAGAATCTCTTACAAATTTTGTAGGTTCCAACCTACTGGAGGCACCGACCCCTAATTCAATTCCACATTTTCTTGGCTTGTTTCCTCGGGGGTTCCTTGGCGGGGCATTGCAATTGGATACAACATAAGGGACACCTTTTTATATAAGTAGTTTTGCAGTACCCCTCCCTCGATCGGACTTTTAGATTCATGTTTTGACTTCAGTTGACTTTTTCAGTGGATATTAGTGGATACATATATTGTGATATTTTACTCAGACATTATGCTATGATGTGTTATACTTTGATTTAAGTTTCAATGTATGCTATTTATGCATTATTTCCCTTAATGATGGTTAAATGTTATTTTAATGGATTAATGACATGGACTAACACATTTATTTTATGTGTGCGATGCGTTATATACATTTTTCATGTTTGTAAGTGTATGGGGTGCGAGGAGATGATTTTCCTTCACTCACTTCGATGTGACAAGGAACATCACGATTCTCCTTCACCGGTGTGTCTACTGTGTTTGTATATATATGCATATGTGGTTTGTTGATGCAGGAAATTGCAGGTATAAGTACCGTGTAGGTATGAGGTATCGTCTCCACCTGGCTTCACAGGTCTGAGCGTACCTTATTGACCCAATGGAAGTGAAGGAGATAGTCGTAAGGCTCTACAATTAACCCTAGCCATGCTCAATAGTGAACATTGTTAGACGTCCATCAATTCCCTATGTTTGGTATGTGGGTCATGTGCTTATTTGGTTTACTTGAGTTGCGTGTTATGCGTTTTGTGAAATTAATTATTAAACCTTAATGTATTTATTAGTTAATGTGTTTATTATGCATATTTAAATAAAGGGATTAAAATTAACTAGGACCCCTTAGTATTATAAATTAATAAATCAATTTGTTCAATTCATTAAATTAGGGAGTTTCATCAATTGTTATTTTCAAATTGTGAAATTGAATTGTGTATGCTTTTTTGAAAAAGTTAAATAGAAATTGGAAAATTAAAATATCTCCCTCATTGACTTTTTGAAATGGAGATTTTAGGTTTTAATTCAATTTGGAAAATGAAATTGTGGAGAGAAAAGCATTTTTGAAAATTCACTTTATTGGAAATGTTTTGATTGGGTGGAATAATTTTAGCCTATAATAGATATTAGGTTAAAAAAATTCTATTTAACCTATGTGTTTCATGAGAAGAAGAGGAGGTTGTTTTTGGATTGAAATTTGGTCTTCATCTCTGATTGAGGAATTTTTTCAATTGAAAGATTTAGCTCTTCTCAAATTTATCTTCCAGGACAGCTTATTAAGGTTGGTGTTTGTAAAAACCTCTATTTTCAAAGTTAAATTGATTTGGAAAAAAAAAGAAAAAAATGTGTGTTTGAAATCATCTGTTTGCAAATTCATTAAAATTTTGTTTGGAAAAAGGAAGGGTTGCATTTAAACTTGAAATTTAAACCCTCTACTGTTTCATTTTAAATTCTCCAATCAATTTCTGAATTGTTTGTGAAAATTGGTTTCAAATTAAAATTTGGGTGTGGCTGTTCACTGTGTTTTTGTAAAAAAATTCCATATTTGAAGTATTCAATTTGTTTATAGAATGGAAAATTAGTTTGCTTATTGTGAGATTGATTTGGGGAAAGTTTTAGATTTGTTGAATTTCACCCCTGTGTGGGGTTATGCTGGCAAAATTTGCCCAATTTTGGTTTCCTAGAGTCTTTCTTTTCAAAAAAAAAATGAAGTTCTGATATTTTTTTTTTTCCGAAACTGTGTTTTTGGTTTTGCTATTAAAAATGTTGAATTTGTGTGTTTGGATTTAAGTCCTTTGTTGGTAAAAGAAATCAAAAAAAAAGAAGGAAATTAAATTTTATTGTTATTATTTTTTAAATTTTTTGAGTTCTCTATTACTGGGGAAGTTGTTTTAAAAAAATTTTAAAAATATATTATATTTTGGTTGGGGGGGGAAGGGGTGACGTGGTGGCCCACCACGTACCCCATGGGGGGCGTTGTGGCTGGGAGCCTTGGCATGGCCACCCACCACAGCCCCAGACCACCACCTCCCTTTATAAAGGGGGCCGCGTGGGCAGCAACACCAATATGGTGCATAATAAAATTTTAAATTAAGTTTTTTATTTTTTTTATAAATTATTTTATTCAAATTATATATATATATATATATATATATATATAATGTTAAGTTTTTTTATAATTATTTTTAATAAGTGATTAAAATGATATATTTTGAAAATGAAAAAAAAAATAAAGGAAAAGAGGTATTTTATTTTGAAAAAAAAAAGGATGGGAAATTATTAGATTAATTAATATATATTTTTATATGTATTGTAAATATGTATAATTATATAAATGTAATCTTGGTTTTTATTTTATAGTGAAATGGTGATATTTAAATTATGTATTTTGAAATTTAGAAGAATTGGAAAACCTTGGTCAATTTGCATTTTAAACGAAATGGAAAAATAATGTCATTCTAGATTAGCGAAGATGCCTGATTTAATTGACTGTATTTGCATTTATTTTTGAAACTACAAGTCCTTGGTTGAATGTATCAGATGTTGTCATGTGGTTGTCTTCATGGTTGTTCATGTCACTAGTCAAGGATTTGTCAGTTAGTTAACATTGTGTAAGGGCTTATTTGGCCAAGTGGCTTTCTGTTGTTTTGAACTTTGTGTACAATTTCATGTTTACCTGGGTTTTGGGAGTTCGTTTGGTCATTTTGGTTTAAGTGTCATAAGGGAGAGTGGCTTTCGAGTGGGGGCCGCACCCAAAGTGGTTAGCAGAGTAACCCATCAAAAGTTTGTTTAAATGATAACTGAATAATATATTAGAGGGCTTGGTAGATGAAACATTAAGTACGATAATTTTACCTCGCTCATGGTTGAGTGCTAGTACAGACTCAGGATGCAATGAGAAGGTCTGGAATGGCAAACCAACAACCTTGTCCTCATGAAAGGATTGTTTGGGTCCACATGAGACTTGGATGGGGTTGGGGGTTTGGGAGAGGTTACCAAGGTAACCCAAAATGGAGGTCGGGACCTATGGAGGCCTGTCAGGGTAACCATACCAAGCTATGTGATGACACTCTTCCCTTATGGTCACTTGTGTGTAGTCATGTTGGTTTCAACTGAATTTTGAAGTGGAGTCATGTTCTGCGAGTTTTTACTTCATGTGAGTCCTTTCGATGTTGTGATTTCAACCGTGTGTGTGCATACCTTTAGGTTGCTAGTGGTCTTATTTCTATCTCCTAGCACGGTGGGGTGGTTCTTTTTGAGCCACATGGTCGAGTCGTAGTGCCACTTTCCATCGGGTGTGTTTGTCCCTTCTTGCGGGAGTTGGCTTCACCGGTGTTCCAGTTGCGCATTGGATTCGAGCGTCTCATTATCCAGTTGTATTCCATTTGTCATGGATCATTCTTTGTATATCATGGACCTTATATGGTCAGTTGTAATTATTGAATTGTATGCCTTCATGGCAAGATGTAAATTGTAATGTAAGCGTTATCTGATTTTTGAGACTTAGTGATTTAGTGAAATGCAATCTAATTATATCTTATGATGCAAACAATGTATGTATGGAAATTAAATGTTTATGCACATGTTTCATTTGAATATTAGATGTAATGTAATGGTTAGATTCCTAATGAATGAACTTAGACATGTTATCAATATTTAAGACTTTTGGATGAATTAACCATTGATTAAGTATAATTATGTTTTTAGTTTAATCAACTTAATTGGATTAATTAATGTTAAGCAAGTTAGTTGTAATCCATGTTA
Organism: Cryptomeria japonica; assembly: GCF_030272615.1. NCBI lineage: Eukaryota > Viridiplantae > Streptophyta > Pinopsida > Cupressales > Cupressaceae > Cryptomeria > Cryptomeria japonica. The sequence continues at coordinate 274,489,292 of NC_081413.1, forward strand.
GCCAAGTTGGGAAACCCTTTAGGTGGTAAGTTAAGTCTTTCGTTGTGTAATCTAAACTTAATGTTAACTCAATGTATCATTATACATATTAAAGTTTGTTTTTTTTTAATTATTTACACTCTTTTCTAGTATTTTAGTTTTATCCCTTCGGGGTTTCTTGGCGGGGCGTTACAAGTTTCATGTGGTTACCAAAATAATGCGACCGATACAAATGTTGTAGGCTTCCACTTCCACAATCCATAAGTAACAACCATTTTCTCAAGCAAACATGATTGTCTATTAACAACATCAATGTTCTAGATCACCCTATGAGATATATCATCTAGATGAAAGTCATGTTAACAGTAGGCGTACCATTCACCTTGCAAGTCCTAAGTATTGTGATTGTAATTTAATTATGTAGACAATAAATAATATCAATCTTCAAACATAATGGAATGTGGTCAAGTTGTGTGCATGAAATATCCTTTTTGAAAAATTATGGCAATTCTATAAAAAAAAAATCCAAAAATTTCTGGTAGTACTGATTTTATTTTATTTTTCAAACAAATAATGATATATTTGAAAATACGTCCAATAATAATGCAGCTTAATATTTATTGAAAAATAAAAGTAGCCAACTGGTTTTAATTTTTAAATAAATCAGAAATAAAATATTTGAAATCTGATCACTCACAATTGACTTCCACATTGGCAATAGCATATGGTATGGCGACTAACAAATAAAACTATTTGTTTCCCTTCCTTTTCGTCTTTAGCCTCTCAACCTTCAACACCTAATAACATGAATTTGATTTTTCTTTTTGCTTTATCATTTCCATATCCCACGTAGCAGTTGACCAAGGAAAATGGTAAATAAGACAATCTCCTTTACCTTTCTTAGAGGCGTTGGGGTTAATGTGGTGGCTGGAATTTATTGAAACCTGTTTTTATTTATTTAAAACTCTTCCTATCTCCACATAAATCAATCACTAGTTGCATCCACTTCGCATGAGAAGCCCACTAATCCCACAAACTTCCAACACAGCTTTTAACCTTGGAATAAAGTGTGAAAGGGGGCGATGAGTATAGCTGAGACTATAAGGCCCCCTCTTTTATTAAATATCAACAAAGATGGATATAAATATAAGGATTTCCTTCATTCTGAAGTAGCCCAGAAATACAAATCCCTACAAAGTATTTATATATATATATATATATATTTGAATTTTTCCTATCAATAAAATTATCCACATAATCCCTACAATCAACACAAATTTAACCTCTATATGAAGCCAACAATAAGAACCAAAAGGTTTTCGTCCTAAAATTCCTAAATAAATCAAGAAGGTTTATGTCCTCAAGATAAGTTGAACCAAAGCTCTACAAACAAGAGTTTTCAGAAATTGATAATAATACTATGAATCCTCTTTTTCCAAAAATTGTTTTTGGATCCTTTTCCATCCAACTTGTTTTTGGATCCTTTTCCATCCAACCCTAGAAGTAATTAAAATTTAATTTTTATTAAATATTCACTTTTTCCCTCCAAACATAATAAATTGTCTTTTTAACTAATTAAAAATAGATTGTCCTTTAATTTCCACTTTCGACAACTTAAATATTTAACCATTTAATAATATTAATTATTTCCTGCACGACCACCAAAGTTACCAGAAAATTTTAAAAAGCCCAAACATGAATTCTAACCACACTACCAATCAGAGAAACGGGACTCGCCCGGACTCACCCAGACTCGACGAGTCCGAGTCCGAGTCCGAGTCAAGCCTGGCGAGTCCCAGGGGCTCGGACTCGGACTCGTCCGAGTCTGGCGAGTAAAATCGCCAGACTCGCCGAGTTGGCGAGTTTGGCCCAAACTCGCCAAACTCGGCGAGTCTCGAGCCTCGGACTCGGTCGACGTCTACCAAACAAAAAACACAAAAAAAAATTAATATGCAATGTTTTTTGAAGTCCGTTTTTTTATGTTAATTGTCTTCTAGCCCTAAAAGTGACTTTCATTTCATTCACTTGCAAAAAAAGGAAGAGTAAAGTGAGTTGGGAAGAAAAACAAGGGTGCATAGAAGAAAAACCAGCAAGGAGGAAGCTCAAGTTTTCTTCAATTTGTCACATTGGAGCTGCATTGTGTTTCGATTTGGTGCATCAAGAGTTGGATAGGAAGACTTTGCAGCTCGTTCCAAGCTTGTTGTAAGAGGTACGGTTGTTTTTTTGAAGATTAGTTTGTTTCTTGTATGCAAAAATTCCATTTTGTATCCATTTATTTTGGAAGTTTTACATCTTCTTTCAAAATCTTTTGTATGTGTGTATGTAGCATGTAGTATGTAGTTGTAGTGTTGTACTATGTAGGGTTTGTAAATTTCTTTTTTTTTAAAGTAGGGTTTGACAAACCCTACTTTATTTTTTTTGAATGTATGTAATATGTATTAATTTTATTTTGTATTTGTAATGTTTTATTGCAGCAAACTTCACTTTATTATTTCAATTTGCCTCAACTTCAAGTTTCACAAAACTATCCTAAAATGTCAATTTTATTTTGTATTTGTAATGTTTTATTGCTTGGAAATATCATGAGGATTTTCTAGGGCAAGGGAAGGGGCAAACAAAATGTATGTTTTGCAAAACAATATTCCATGGAGGTATATATAGGCTGAAATACAATATTGCTGGTGTGCGTGGACATGATGCCGAACCATGCCTAAAAGCAATCCCTGAGGCCGTACGTGATTGTTATGTAATGGTTAAGGAGATTGAAAGAAAAAAGAAACAAAAGGAGGATCGAGCGGCCATTGGGAGAGAGACAATTTTAGGAAGAGGGACACAGTTAGGTTGTGTTGGAGGCCCTTCTTCCTTACCTCCATATCGTCCCACTCAGTTTGCTACTGCTGGTGCTTCCGTTTTTGCTTCTGCTTCTATAAGTGGCAGTGCCACCGCCACTTCTCATGCTCCTACCACTAGTAGTTGTAGTGGGAATGTTACCATTGGACCTAGGATTCGTAAATCTAGGTTGGATTCCTTCTTTGTGCCTCGCACTACTCCTGGGTCCCAACCGTCACTTGAGGGCATGGGTTGGAACAAAGAGGTCCATGATGCTGCTAAAATGGCAGTTGGCAGGTTTTGGAACTACAGTTGTATTCCATTCTTTGTAGCCAGGTGAATGTTTTACTAACTTTTATGTTTGATAACTTTGATTGTTTTAATTTTTATACTTAACTTATCTCATTGAATTTTTATACTTGACTTATCTCATTGAATTTTTATACTTGACTTATCTCATTGAGTTTCTTTGCTACAGGTCTCCTTATTGGCAACAAATGGTTGATGCCATTACCATATGCGGGGCGGGGTTCAAAGCCCCTAGTGAGAGTGATTTGAGGGGACCCATTTTGTCTCAAATGGTGGGTGATGTGAAAAAGGATTTAGATGAACAACGCCACATATGGAGCACTAAAGGTTGCACCATCATGACTGATGGTTGGACAGATAGGAGAAATAGAACTCTCCTTAATTTTCTTGTTTCTTCCGCAGGTGATTGATTAATTTTAGTTTCATATAGTCTTTAATTTTTTATTTTTTATCTAATGGTTTATTGAATGATCATTGACCTAGCTTTATTTTTTTATTTCAGGGGGCACCGTTTTCATCAAGTCCATTGATGCTTCCGCCCATTGCAAGAATGCCACCTACCTATGTGAGCAGATAGAGGAGGTGATTGAAGATGTGGGTGAGGAGAACGTGGTACAGGTGGTGACCGACAATGCAGCAAATTATGTTGTTGCGGGTAAACTTTTGATTACAAACTAATTTTGTTTGCAAATTAATTACTATCTTGTAGTTTCTACCTCCATTAATTACAATTTGCAATGCAACAAATTATGTTGCTGCAAGTAGACTATTGATGGAGAGGCACCCATCTATAGTTTGGACTCCATGTGCTGCTCATTGCATTGACCTCATGTTGGAGGATATTGGAAAAATCCCATGGGTCAAGAGATGTGTAGAAAGGGCAAGAAATGTCTGCAAATTTGTATATAATCATTCATGGGTGTTGGCTCTTATGAGACAATACACAGAGCAGAAGGAGTTAGCTCGTCCAGGAATCACAAGATTTGCCACAAACTTCCTCACATTGCAGTCCATGCTTAGGTCTAAGTCTGCCTTGAGACGTATGATTGTTGGTGAGGAGTGGTCTTCCTCATCCTATGCTACCACCCCTACAGGGATAGAGATGGCAGACTGCATTTTTTATGAGCAAGGCTTTTGGGTCCCTTGTGATGAGATAGTGAAGGTAATTTTTTTATAAATTCTACAATTTAACTTCATGTTTTATAACTTATTATATGTATTCTCTTATTTGCTCATTTTTCTAAATTACACAATATTTTCAATTTAGCAATTTGTTAAGCCCTTGTTGGTTTTGTTGCGAGTTGCGGATGGAGATAAGCCCGCAATGGGCTATATATATGAGGGCATGGATAGGGCGAAGGAGGCCATCAGATTCGTCTATCGAGCAGATGAGAGCAAGTATGGTCCCATTTGGGAGATCATTGATAGGAGATGGCATCATCGGCTTCATAGGCCCATCCATGCGGCAGCCTATTATCTGAATCCGGCATTCCGTTTTATCCCTTCTTTCAAGGCTGATGTGGAGGTCCTTAATGGGCTATATGCAATCATGGAGAAGATGGGATCTGCTGGTACTTCTCAAATAGACCTTTTTCGAGATCTACAGATGTTCTCAGATGCACAAGGGGAGACCTTCTCTCGTCCTGTCGCCAAAGACGGTAGGACAACTATGATGCCAGGTAAAAATAAATTGTTAGGCTTAATTTTAGTTTTATTCGATACTATATTGTAACTTGTTAAATGAGTTCATGAGTGAGACTGATTTTATTTATTTTTCTCATTTCAAACTCAGATCATTGGTGGAACTTTTTTGGCCCAGAGACACCAAATATTCAGAAGTTGGCCATTCGCATCTTGAGCCAACCATGCAGCACATCAAGTTGTGAGCGCAATCAAAGTATGTTTGAGCACATGCACTCCAAGAGGCGCAATAGATTATCTGTGGAGAAGATGAATGATCTCGTCTTTGTTCACTACAACCTTCGCCTGAGAATGAGAACGAATGCAATAGTTGACATGTCTCCTATCATTCTAGATGAGGTTGATCTTGAAGCAGAGTGAGCCAATGAGAATCAGACAGCTCCTGGGACTCCTACAGCTGTATTTAGTGATGCTGACATTGATTGGATTGACCAGGTAGATATAGAGGCTGAGGCTATAGCCATGGCAGAGGAGCAGAGAGAACGAGTAGAGACAAGAAATACTGAGACTCAGAGTGACACAGTTGTTCCTGATGTTGGCGAGCATGACACAGCTGTTCCTGATGTTGGTGAGCATGGCATGGTGTCACGAGGAGCGACTATGGCTGCTGAATCATCCAAGACCTACTTTAAATGCCTTCGCAAGGGGCCAGGGCGAGAGGGTGCAGTTGCACAGCCCTCTGAGCCATAGGCTTGTACACTTGTAGTTGTATTTAGTATTTACTATTTACCTTTGGTATTTGTATGAAACATTTGATGATGATCATATGATGACATGGATTTTTTATTCCATGAGTTTTGTAATATTGTATACATTTGACAATATTTATATATCTATGTTTGTTATTTTCTTCAGCTACAATTTGCGTTTATGCTTATGTGATTGATGTATACTTGTGCATGTAATCAAATGAGCCGAGTTTGATGATGTTTTTGTGTCTTTAAGGTGTATTCAATAAAGGGTGTCTGAAACAAGTTTTAAATCTTTAAAAATCTCTAAATTTCTTGAGTTTTTCACTTTCCCGAGTCCAGCCGAGTCGAGAGTCGAGTCTGACGCCGAGTCCCGAGTCCGAGTCCGAGTCCGCCTTGCCGAGTCCGAGTCCCGTTTCTTTGCTACCAATACCTTAAGTGTATAGGAAGTCAGTCTAGATGAAGATCGATGCTCTCCCAAGATAATAAACTTCTCCAAGAAATGTTAAGTGCTCCAAAATGTCATATTTGCACACAGGAAGTACCATTGTACTTATCTTGGCTCTAAGAACTATTTGCAACTATTAGACTACCTTCCCAATAAAGCTAGCGCTCTCCAAGAAAGTCGGAGTTTCCAAATATGTTGGAATGGACCGTAAAAGGGACATTACAGTACCCATGTGAGGAAGAGGATTTATTTATTCCCCAAGATACATGGGATATTGAGTAAAAAATTTAATCGAGAGGTTACAAAGAATTGGTCAAGATTGTCAATCATAGGATATGACATATTTGGTGCTACGATAAGGCAATCAATCCTCTCATGGAGTGTCTAAGATTGAGATCTAAGTCAACTTGACCGCTGTGTCATAATCAATGACATGTAAGGGTTGTGTAAGAGGTGAAAGAGGTGTTATTATTTTAAGATACTTGACCATGACCATAGGTTTGTTGGATTTTTGTCATGGCTCATGATTTTGACTCATAGTTTTGGATACAATTTGATGATTTCTTCTTTCCAATTATCCTATATATTGGAGGCATGGGGCAATGGATTGTAAAGTTTTTTGGAGATACTCTTATCTCGTCAAACTACTATCAAAGAGATATGTGGGATGTATTATTGTGCTATATTTTTTGGAATAATACAAGCTTGGGTTTCTTTAGGGTGGAGTTTTGTAATGTCCCCTTCCTTGTGATGTTGCATTCAGTGGTCCATTGGCCTATTCCGGAAACTCGTAGGCTATGTGGAAAGATAAATTAAGGGTTCCCATGTTCCTTGGAGTTCCGACCAGACTTGTTAGGGGTGGAATGTGAACTTACTATTTTTAGTAAGTTAGGGTTTGGCTGTCGGGATGGTATAGAGTTGCTAAGCTCGCCAATCTCTTTCTCTAGTTGCGAAGATAACGATTTTCGGAGCATTATTTCATGACTTACTATTTTTAGTAAGTGGCAATTTGGGGCATTCTATTTTTGGCAGTCCTGGATTTGGTCCTGTTCCAACACAATTCAGCGATCCTCATTGCTCAGCCTCATCCTGATCCTATTGATAATTAGTACTCGAGTTATAAGCGATTTAATTAAATATTATTCCTTATTCTAAGTTTATTATTTAATTATTTTATTATTGATTGATGTTATGGGGAATTGTGCAGAAATTGATATTTTTCCTAAGTCTTGCCTAGGCGAATTATTTAATGGACATAAGGAGACTTTATTTTTGAAATACTCCAAAGTTATATCATGCCAAAATTGTGGTCTTCTTCCTAGGCGCGATTTTTGGACTTGGGAAGTGGGCGCCACTTTGGGTCCACTACATGAAATGAAATGCAGTTGGAATGAGGTGAATTTGGAGGCAATTTCATTTGAATTTCAGAGTTGAAAAGCTATATAAACAGGCGTTTGGCTCCTCATTTGATCATCCAGAGAAAATATATCGTTATGATGTCGGAATGACTCCAGACTTATTTGAGGGTGAATACCTCCTAGATCTTTCCTTCCGGTTTCGAGTGTGAGATATCACTCCTAGTTGTGGTTTGTAGTTTGTGAGCTATTTGGTGACTTTTGGGTGTGTTGGTGAAGAGTTGTGTGCTGCTGGTTTTTTTGGTGTTGCTGGTGTGTGCCGGCTGGAAGTGTATTTTGCTCGTAGCTACCTGTGTGTTAAGTGCATCATTCTGGGTGAGGGCTTGTTGAAAGCGTATCGGAGAGACAATAATTCTCCTACATTGGTGTGGCATTTGGAGAACTCTCCAATTTACAGTTGCAGATCGAACTATTCAGCCAAAACGCCATTTCCAGAATTGCCTTGGGTTGCGTGCATTGTTGTTGTTGCTCTCCAGTTGCAGTTTCAAGTTATTGATTTGTTTGCTTATGTCATACGCATCATTTGCTTTTGGTTTGGCATGATTCTATCCGGTTTTGAGAGAGTTACAAGCATTTTAGTGGGTTTCGGGATGGCTGGTTCTGCGTTTTCCTTGTATCTGATTTCAGAACAGCAAGTAGTGTTTATGGTGAGGGTGTGTTAGTGAATTCTTGAGATATGTACTTCATTCTATCTTCTTTCACATCTCTATCTTTGTAAGAATTGCTTCAGTAGTACTGACCAATTCATTCTATGTTGCATTTCCCGCTGAACAAATGGAAGAGGATGGCTTAGCCGCCTATATGTTTTGTAATTCAATTTTGTCCTCCCACTGAGCAAGTGGTTGAGTGATATTGTCCTCCCACTGAGATATGCGGTTGAGTGATAGTTTTATGTAAAAGTCCTCCTGCTACATAAGCAGTAGAGTGATTTGGCATGTTATGCTCTCGTTGCCTTGGCTGGTTTACTGCCAAGTTCTTGTTCTTCATCCCGCTGAAAAAGTGGAAGGGGTTGGCTTGCCTCCCAGTATTGTATTTGCATTGTAATTTCCAGCGGATTAGTGAGCTAACGAACCCCTTATCACCGTATGCTCTCACCTTCCCACATTGGGCTCTTGGTGATCAGAAAGTGGGAGGGTTACTTTTCAGTAGCATTGGGATTATATTTCCTAACTTTAACGGGTGCATTGTAATATTTGGTGTGCTTGAAAACCAAAAAAATAAGTGGGAATATTACAAGTTTTTTCCCACTAGGGTTTCTACATGTATATCCAATGTTTATGGTTTGCATTTTATGGGTTTGTTGATTTGTTATATTGTTTCTTCATTGCTTTCACTAATTAAAAGCTTATTGGCTTAATCACATCATAATCGAATTAAATCTCTATTGTTCATTATTTCCATTCTACCATTTACCCTACTAAATCAACAAAACAAGCAATATGGTTAGATGCAACAATTTGAGATACTGTTTGCACTACTGATTCATATTTATTGATTCTAACCACTAATATAGTTCCTTACAAAAAATATATGAGCGATTGTGCCACTATTGAAGAATACAAAGTTACTTCAATATTTTTTCCATTTCAAATAACAAATGTCCATGTTAAAATGAAAAAGACATCAACTTTTCAAAGCCATGAGAATATGAAATTCTCAAAATTATTTCATAATTAATTGTCAGCTGCCATTAAAAACTCACCTACTTTTTCAGTCATTTCAGTTGAAGGTGCTTCTGACCCAGCCTGCAAAAAGAAAATGCCTCAATAGACAATTACATAAATTGAAAAAAAAACGATAACTCGCAACTAATTCACATTTTGTGCAATCAATATCAAGCCCATGTGAACCTGATCAATTCAGCGAAGACTAATGGAGATGCAATCTTCAAATCAGAGCATAAGTCATCATTTCATAGGCATAAGTTATCCTTTTATTATAGACATCACTCTTCATTAAAACAAGTCACCTTTTATTTAATATTTTGCTTGATAAAATATCCTTAAGTAAATCGCACCCATTAGTAATATAAACAAATCTGTCTTTATTAACAAACCTGTCATCAAGTAATTGCTGCGTTTTGTTTATTAATATAAACACTTTAATAAGATCACTGCTCTCTTTTAATTAAACTTCTTCATAAAGTCGCTGCTTCCAAACAAATCGCTGTCTACTTTTGTCATTTTCTGTTTTTTGTCATCTACCGTTTTTTGTCATCTTTTTTTCTTCTCATCTGTTTTCTTTATTGCTGCTTTAAAAATCACTGCACATACTTTGTAATAAATCGTTGCTGTTCTTGTAAATTGCTATCCTTGCACTTCCTTGATCGCTGAATTTGGGTTTCAACCATGAAGAAATTTATGAGATCTTATTATGAGAATCGGCTAGCATAAATTTAATGAAGTCCCAGTGGACAGGATGACAAACAATCTGTCCATCATTAATAGATATGAGTGCTATTTATATGCTCTTCATACTTTTGACATTTAATAAGACGTTTCTATCAAACTTGGACAATAATTTTGCTTGGCATTATAATCCTTTGACATCAATGACAACATTTCAACAAAGACAGCAAAAAAATTTAATAGATAAGAAAAAAGGGAAGAAGCAATCGAAAACAAAAGAGAAAAATATAGTAGAATCTACCACATGGGAAAGCTTGACAACAATAGAATGTTGAAAGTGGTGGCTCAATAATCTAGAAGACCACCCATTGAAGAATGCCCTCAGAGATGCAAGGTAGATCGTTCAAATTTCATATTTTGATTTCTAAGAATTTGAACCTTATTTAAAAATATCGTCGTCCACTACAATGTCAAAGAAAACAAAATGGTTATAGAATACATGAATTCACAAGTCACAATTACATTCAATCCTGAGGATTTCCAACAGATTCTTGGCATCCTGTGCTGGGGAATTACTGTGTCAAAGCCTTCCACAAAAATAACACGAAGTTGGAAGGAAGCATCTATTCAATGCCTATGTAAAGAAAATCTCAACAAACAAGATAAGGCCAATATATTGAGTACAAGAATCAGGGGTCTACAGTGAGATCATTTGGCAAACATTGAATGGCAATGCATAATGGATTTAATCAAGTGCAGATTGATGGTAGCCACTCAAGCATCAAACACTTCTGTCTTGATGATCGACAACATGATTAGACTCAATAAGGGTAAAATTTATAATTGGGCTACAGTGTTGTCTAGCCACATTTGCACAAGCACAAACCTTTTTATATGACCCAACATGCCATAGATTTATTTTGGGATGCCATCAGTTGAAATCAGCAAGTTTCATCCTGATGTTAAGTAAGATTCCTCTTGGCTCACTATTTTTAGATTGGCCAAATTGAGCACACAGGTTTAGCCAAGAAAAGATGAGAAAGTCAAGCCTACAAGTAAAAAAAAGAAAACATGTGGCAATTGCACCATTCTCTGAAAATGCACTATCAGAAGAGGGAGATAGCAATGAGGAACGTGAAGAGCTGATTGACTTAACTACATCTGCTTCCGGTACTACACCAAGGGTCATTCCTCTGACAGACGCTATTTATCTAGCCGATGACATTACTCCAGCCAACACCACATATGAACTGTCAGTAGAAGCTTCAAAGCAAATCAATGGATAATTAAGCTTATTTGGGGCTCCTATTGAAAAAAAGAGTACCCTCCATTGAACCCTACTCGAGAAATAGGGCAATCAGCAACGTTACAGTCCACTCCCATCTTTCAAGCTTTGACCAATAGTTTTCAGCCTCCAAGCACTCAGCAAACTGCAAGCAATGTTCAACTTTTATAGGAAGGTGGTCATTCCACACTACATGAGTGGGATGGTAGTCCTTCCAAGTTACAAGAGTAGCCCACATTACCAATGGACTCGCCACTCCAGGAAGAATTCAGTAGGGATGAAGAGATTACTATATAGATCTCTAAACCAAACCCTCAAGATCCTTTGGGCACTATGGAGCAATACATTCAGGACTTGGAGCCCATGGCTTCTATTATCAGTGATGTAGTTAGAGAAATCTACATATTAGTTATATTTTAATTATTTTGTAATCGGCAAGATTAGTTTCTCTTCATCAGTTGTATACAATTACTCTTGGTAGTAGCTAAAGGTTGGAAGTTCTTAGCAACCATTGGCTAGTTTATATACTCTTATTGTACTCGTGAAAGGAACCACATGTAATGAGAAATCCTTGAACTACATTGTGATATCTTTCTGCAATTACTGGTATGAATTTCTTATATTCGTCGGTATTCACCTATCTTGTTTACTCTATTATATTCAAAGCATATTGGATTAGGCAGTAAACATTATGCACCTTGTACAAGATTTCATGGGGGTTTTGCATTAAATGTAAATTGCTAACTATAGTTTTGCCCCAAACATAAGCATCAAACTATCAACAATCAAGCCTTGCAATGAGATTCCATTCAAGAGGATAATCAATTCATACACAAACAACTTTCAACTGATTAAAATAGAGACCAATATTTAGTTGTAAACAAAAATTTATCAAAATAATACCAATGGATACCAACTATTGGGTAAATTAGTGACCAATATTCTACATCAACAAGAATGATTAAATAGATGAACATCACACGATTCCAAAATACAAATTGCTAAAGGAATACTACTTTAATGAATAACAAGCATCAATGAAAATCTTAACACAGTTACTCAGTTCAATTTTAACCTTATCAATCATAAACACAAGATCAATGTCCTCAAAGTAAGCGTTTGCAACATAGGTTTAAAATCAACTAACCTACATTCATTCACCAAACAAAACACAAGGATTTGACTTCACAACTTGAATTACGGTTTTAGCAACGTATATTTGGCATCCACTATCATTACAATCTATGCGCTCAAAGCATTTATTTATAAGTTCTCTAAGAGAATGTTTTAGGGATCAAACAATTAACATGATCTTCAAAGGATTGCTTTAAAGCAACCCTAATCTTATATCCTTTTGATAGAGGCAACAAACATTTCAAAATAACTTGAAGTAAGCTTTCATCTACTTTAAACTAGCCTTCTTTCTCAACTTGATGGCCAAGATAGGGTAGCACCCTCCTTTGAGGTAGATTTTTGTAGTTGCAACAACATGTCAAAAACACAATTCAAGGTTTTTGTATGGTTTTGTTTAGTGTCTACCACTCTTGGCACTAATTAGAACTAGTCATGCCACTTGAAAATTTTGAATTCATTTATTTTCTGATCCCTGTTGGCTGCAATTTTAAAAATTTGTTGCCACTTATGGCGGAGTTTTAAACTAGGATTGGCATTTAAAGGGTGTGAAGCCCTTATGACGTGATTCACTTGTTTGCTTTCACCATATATGCTAGTTACAATTTTTTGCTGGATTTGTCACTTAAAAATGGCACTAAGTTCATTGGTTGTTGCTAGGCATAGTCTCATAACATCATCACCACCTATCACATTTTTGTTGTGCATATGTGTCTTTGTTGTCATTGATGTCAAACCTATTGTTGGTGGTTTCTCTGGCTATTGGTTTGGTCCGGATGTACTGTGATGATAGTATGGATGTATCGATAGATGGTACGGAAGTGATGTATAGCAATTTTGTGTTCCTAATGTCTGATTGTATCCAATTTATGGTCCGGATGTCTATCTAATTGGTTATATGCTACAGAATCATTTACAAATTAATGTTGTGCTTTATGGATGGACTAGAATGATGACATGAGTTATTTACGGAGGATTGATGTTCCTTGTTTGGTCCGAAAGTAGTGTTGTTAACTCTACTGACTGTTCTAGTGAACAGTATATCATAGTCCGAAATGTGTGTTTGCACTGGATATCTTTCAAATGACTATTTTGATTACTACTGAATGTTTTTGGTAGCTTGATTTTAGATTTCCACTTGATTGGATGGTTGTTCGTAGGTGACATTATTGTTTATGATCAGTTCTGGTATTGTTTCAGAAGTGTGCAGAGAAATGTGTTGCTTTCCTTGTCTTGATATTGCTTTGAGGATGTTGTGGATCAATTGTTATTATTCCTATGGTGTTTTGCTCCTTCTGTGGTGGATCACTTATTCTATTTTTGGGTCCAGATTAAGATAATTGGGTTAGTCAGATTGGTTTGTACCGGATTATGTATTTTGGTCTGAGCCATTGCATGTGAAGTCTTTTTGGTGATATTTGGAAGGTGTGCTAACTTGATGTGATCCCTCACACATTTTCTTTACCTTCTGCAAGAAATGTTTTGGGTCAATGTTATGTGCACGTGGCATTTCTTTTGGCCAAACTAATAGAGATCATTGTTGATCCGGATGATATATAATAAGTAGTTTGGTTGGGTTATGGCTATATAGTATAGTATGGTGTGCGAAGAAGTGTATTCAACAATGAGTTGATCTGTGGTGCGAGTTTGTGCAAAGCAAAGGTCCAGAAGTGTTAGTGCGATAGATGAGCTTTAATCTATGAACTGTTATCAACATATTGTCAGGTGTCGATTTCCTAGACAATTCGTTCTATTTTTATATTGTATCTGCACAATTATTTTGTATCTTGCCCTGAAGAAGTGATCTTCAGTTGTGCAAGTCTTTCATTTGTATCTTGCCCTAAGGCAGTGCGCCTTAGCCTACAAGTCTGGAGCAGTGAGCTCCCTAGCCTGTGGCCTAAAACTTTGTAAACAGTAAACATATATTGTGAGTTTGATTCTCACCATAGTTTTTCCCAATTTGGGTTTTCCACGTAAAAATCTTGGTGTTCTTGTGTGGATGGATGTTTACTTGTTCCTGTTGTTTACTTTCATGCACATTGGTTTGAATGGATGTCATGGTTTAAGCAATTTAATTTGATCAAGTTTTAGTGCATGCTAATTCACCCCCCCTCTCAACATCCAATAGTGTTCAACAATTTTTTCATGAGCTTAGTTGTTGAAAAAGTGTGATCTTTTGTGTCTTTTAGGCAATTCCCATATGGCATGGTTTAATGAGCTCTATACCACTTGAGTCAAGATTTCATGAGACAATTGCCACTTTTGGAAAAACTGTTATGTGGCTAAATTACTCAAAATGTGTGCCATTTTACTTAACTATTTAATTCTTCATTAACCATATTCTCTTTGGCAAATTGACACCTTTTGTAAGTTAGAATTGATAGCATTGAGCCCTTGCTCCACTCAAATGTTCTTGTCATTTTCTTAGCATTGATGTATCTCATTTGAATGAAGTTTACTTGGCTATATTGCCAAGTTCATATCATTTAATAAGTCTTTGACAATTCCTTATTTTCTTTCCAATGTTGGAGCTATCATTAATCAAAGAACTTCTTCACCTCCCTTTTTATCTTGAATTGAGAACATTTTGAAACTTGATAAGGGAGAAACACTATTAGCATTGACAACATGACAAGGAAGAACTTACTATAGGCAATTTTTGGTGTCAAGTAGGGTACCAACATGCTTGAAAATGATTCAACTCTTGTCATGTCCTCAAAATACAAAAGATCGTAGGTCTTAACTCACAACTTAGGTGTTGAAATAAGATGGCAGTGATTCCATAAAAAGAATCAATTAAGATTAAACAAAAGAATACCATGGCCAGCAATCCATAAAAGCATTTAAATGAAATTAAATTAAAAAAAGTCATTGGCAATGATTACTTAAGGAATGTAATTAAATAATAAAGGATCAAGACCAGCGATTGACTATGAATGGTTGTAACTCTTTCAAAGGGCAGAAATTATGAAAGGTTCTGACCCCCTAAATAACAAGATATAAAGGGAAGATCATTTCTTGGGAAGAGGGATATCAAGGAAGGATTAATGAAGGAAGCAATCAATCAATTTGGAAATAAACGATTATTCTCCAAGGTGGCGATGAAGGGTGGTAACTTCTTCAAGAAATCGCGGAGGAAGGAGAGCCCGCAATCGTACACCGTACTACCGACCGGAGCTGAAAGGGAACCGCTGGCAGTTGGAAGGAGAAAGTGGCAGGCTGGCAGTTGGAAGGAGAACGTGGCAGGTGCAAGAAAGGTAAAGCTATAAAGGCAGATCAAGGGAATTAATCAGGAATCAATGGACACAAACAGGAACAAGGGAGACTTGTCAGTTGGCGGTGCCACGGTCATTCGGGATAGTCAGCGTAGTCACCACGGTGCCAGTACCTAGCTTTGGGCAGCCTTAGGTGATGATAGCTCTGACACCACCGCAGGTCGAGACCACAGCAGGGATCGACTCTGGGGTGGCCTCAGTTCAGCAGGATGGGTTGGGTACCTTGGCAAGTGCAAGGGCTTCCATGGAGCAGGATGTGTCGGGTGTGCCAGGTTATATGCAAGAGGTAATGATGGAAGCGGGCGCTCTCCAGGATGACCTCAGTGCCTGGTTGAGTCGTTACCAGCTCACACCCGTGGCACCTGTAGGGGAGGCTACTCTATCTCCAGGCAGGGAGATGCATTCCTTGGATATCATTGATCTAGAAGAAGGGAGCTCTCCGAGCAGTAGGGAGCTTCAGAGGGCTGCGTCACCCCCGACGGATGTAGTAACCAGTCCTTACAGAGAGGAGGGGGTGCCTGTGGGAGTGCAGCAAGGCGTCGGAGAATTTGAGCAGTTCATTGTCGAGATGACTCTAGGAGCACAGCGGCTGGTGTCATCTACGAGACTGCAGGAGGATGCCGCCATGGTCGAGCGGATGGAGAGGTTGTTGACCTTTGCCCGCACCGGATGCCGAGAAGAGTTTGGGAGGTGTTTTGAGTCTGTCGGGTGGCCTGAGACGGAGAACCTAGGGATGTTGGAGGCTTGGAGCCTTACTGAGGGGGTTGGCGAGACCCAGATGCAGTCCTTGTTGAGAGAGGTGGAGTAGGCCTTCCGCGAAGGCTATCTTGAGCTCCGGAGGACACAGCACATGGCATCCACAGCTGGGGCCTTGTGTGTAGCAGTAGTGACGGCTCGGGAGGAGCTGACTGCCAGGCTTCAGGAGGTTGAGGCTACCATGGCACAGACTCTGACAGCAATGGACATTCCGGTGGCAGATAAGTCTGCCTTGGTTATACAGCTGGAAGAGGAAAGGGCATCCAGATAGCAGTTGGAGACTTGATTGGTCAGTGCACTAGAGAGCGTGGACAAGAAGGATAAGGAGGTGTTGGAGGCCGCCTACATGGTGAAGACTGCAATGGAGAGACAGATGGTGGCAGAACGGGATCTGAAGAGGAGGATGGAGCAGGTGTACGAGTTGCGTGGGCGATTGGCGTCCACCCCTACACCACCATCGGCGCCTTCTTCATCAGGGACGCCCTCTACACCCCCTTAGTTTTTTATGTTGGGTTCTATAATAAGCAATGTATTCCCCATTTTGTTGTAAGTCGTCTGGAGACGACCTTTCTTTTTTGGGTGGGATGATGTTGGCGGCAATATTGTATAAAACTAGTTAATTAAGTTGTATTTGTCTTTGTTAGTTGAGTAACCGAGGGATGGTAGTTACGGTGCGACGGTTGGCACTCACACCCCCTCGGTACCTTTATATACCTCGGAGGTAACTTGTACGGACACACATGATTATGAATGGAATAGCATCTCTTATGTTTTATCTGATATCTATGGCATTATTATTCTACATTAAGTGTTCTATCTGTATGTTCTAAACTGTTCACCCAGAGGGTAAACAGTCCAACTAAATCAAAACACACAAAAAAAAAAAAAATCCAAGGAAGATGTGAACTTCGCCTTGCCAAGAGGAAAGTCTTCAAGCACAATCCAAAAAGAAATTTGTCAACGACATGTGACTATCCAAACTTTCCATCGCCACGAAGCATAGAAAGACATCAAGACTGAGACAAAATTGTCCAAACTTTTCAAACCCTAAGACATGAATAAATTGTCCAAACCCTTGCAAGTTTATTCTAATTATCCAAGCATAAATGGAATATGTGAAGATACCTAGCCAAACCCTCAAATTAATTGTTTAAAAATAAAAATTAAAAAAAATAAAAAAATCAGAAACTTCTAAAATTAAGAACCCTAAACTCTATATATTTTCAACCAATTCATTTTCACAATTTATTATTCAAGTTGAAAATTTTGGATAGCTCTAAAGAGAAGTTTTCTCTTAAAGTTTTGAAGAATTGTCCAGAAGTAAAAATTTCTAAGTGTTAGAGGTCAAGAAATCAAGAACTTTCTCTGATTTTAGGACAGGTTTTCAGAATCAGAGGTAAATTTCAGTCATAAAAAGGATTCAAAACCTCAATTTGACTGAATTTTCACACCCTTTTGTCTTAATTTTATCAATTTCTAGGCCAAACCCTTCACTTTCAATCTACTTTTTTCAAAAAAATTAACCCTTTTTCAAGGTGAAAGTGAAAATTTTCGGAAGGAGAATTAAAAATCAGAATTAAATTTTGGAAATAATGTAAGTTTCATGTGTTTTGCAGATAGCAATGAAGTTCGCCAGCAAGGGAGTGCAACTGGAATCTAAAATCAAATCCAAATAGAAGAATATCACCAACACAAATCTTGGGCATGTTGATATGGAAGAGTTCAAGAAAAGGATGTATGGATATGATGGACACATTCCTACACCAATTGCTCGCAAGATGATGCAGAATGGAAAATTGTCCAAGCAGTTGGGTTTCCACCAACCAAGGAATGTACTGAATTAATAGTCGAATGTGCTTTGCACTATAAAGCACAGTCGAGAGAAATTATTGCACCAGATGAAGAGTCCTAGCTAATCTTTCAAAACTGTCCATCCAAGAGACCTCTGGCATACCAAAGCACAGTAAAACCACCTATAAGACTAAGAAGCAGGCCCAGAGAGTCTATAACAATCAGTCGAAACTCTGTGCTGCAAATGTAAATAAGTTTTGGTTGGAGAAGAAGAGACCTCAAGGAAAAGTACCTAAGTATTTGCTACGTCCATTCTTCAAGGAAGAATATAAAGATCTCATCCTACTGCTGAATCGAATAATGGGCAGCTCTAAGGGTCAATTGTTCCAAACATGGATGTATTATTTCATGGACGAGATCACTGCAAGAGCCAAGTTGTTCAACTAGTCACGTATAATCAATGACAATCTTCATGAGCAGTTGGTCAGCTTGGATAGGACGAAGGCATTCCACATGAGTTCATTAGTAATCTATCTATTGTCAGTAGGGAGTGGTGAGAATGAGTTCAAGTCATATGATTGTTATCCTCAGCTGCAGCTTAAGGATAAGAGTTCTTGAGCCCATGACGCATTACTGATGTATGTCACCAGAACGCTGCAAGGAGGTACTCATAACAGACTTTCTCATGAATCAAAAAGTTTAATCAGCAAGTACGGATCCTGGTTTATCCAGTTTCCAAAGTTCACCTATATCAGAATCCAAGGTTTCACTGGTCGTCCTTACTGATTGCCAGTCTACCCAGCCAACAAGATGGTCCTGCTAGAAGTTCTCAAACAATTGGAGACATATCAGAGCTTCAAAAGAACAATGCAGAAGGCAGTTGTATCATTTCCATTCTTTATTGGAAATATAGAAGAATCTTGTTCGGCACAGGCAGCTGAAAGTGCCATGCTAGAGATGCAGTGGTACCCTTTTACCTTCTACCAATCCAGAGCTAATTTTGATCCTCACCACAACATCAGATCAACAAAGAAGGAAAGATTCAAAAATATAGTGGATATAGAAGACTATTAGGCAAATGCGGAAGATAAATTTGATATCAAAAAAATAATGTGTTCCAAGCTGCCAGTAAATTTCATCAGGATGACCGGACCTTCCATTGTGCCCGATTAGCTAGAAGATGACGGAGAACATACTCAACCCGGCTTTGATGAGCATACACCCCTTCCTCATATCAAGTGGTCAGAGCCAGATCATGCAGACTTAACCATCCTAATGAGACCAGTCATGAAATATACCAGGTGGTGGGTTGGTCAGCAATGTCAAAGGTTGAATAAGAAAAATGTAACTTTGACCTATAACTTGATGGGAGCAATGGAAGGATATTCTTCAAATGAAAAAGCAACTCTAGGTGCCAAACCAAGCGAGAATGCTAAAAGGAAAGGGAAGGCAATTGAGAATGAAGAACCTGTTCAGAAAAGGCAAAGGATAGAACCATCTCATTCCGCCACATCAAGGAATGAGAAATACATATTGAATATTGATGAACCATTGATTGAAATAGAAATTCCTTCTTCAGTTAATGAGGAAAATGCAGAAATAGTCCATCAAGAAGATGAACAGCCACCATCTCCTACTGACACGGAAATCCTAGAATCTAAGCATGATACAAATATTGAAGCAGAAGGAGAGTTTCAAGAAGGAATGATTTCCGCTCTCCCGGGAATTGCACGTGACCAAAAAACAAAAGATGACCAAGAAGTGGAAGGCATTGAGCAGCGTACTATTCCTGCATGGCTGAGGGACAGATTAAAAATGAACACACAAGCAATAGAAGAGCCAGAAGAGGATGACACGGCTGATTTCTTAGCCAGATTAGAACAAACTGTTGTGAAGAAGCCGGCCAAAAGATTTTCTACCATCCATAGAGATGAGACAGGCAATTGTACAGTGACAGATTGCAGTGCCTAAAGTAGACAAGGCAAAAGTGGACATTGGTCCACACGAATATGAAATTACCACTTTTGACTTGGGACCAACTCCAAAGGCCCAAGTAAAGGAAGATCTGGACAATTCAATCGCATCCATAAAGGCGCAACTAGATGAAGAAACAGAGAAGCAAGAATACAAGAAAGAAGTGGAACATCTAAGAGATTATATTCGACACTTGACTACCAAGCCACTCAATCAAGCAAATCCAGAGACTCTCCTACTGTTGGATTCACAACAGGTAGCCACACATTCTGAAGAAGATACAGTAACAACCAGAGAAACTAGAGATTGGATGGAAAGTACAAAAGAAGAAGCAGTCAAGTTTATGGAAGCAATATCAGCAGCATATGAGCAGACTTCCTCTTTACTTTCTTGGATCATGAACATGGTAGAAATGTGGGCAGACTTTCAGGATGTCCAAGAAAGAATCATTTTGTGCCTTCGAGAACTCAAAGGAATCTCATCCCAAGAGTTGGTTAATCATAATATAATTGAAGCAGGGGCTGCTTATGATTTCCACAGTTGGCTCTGAACATTGGTTGCATGGAATGAAGTCTTGGAAAAGGTGCAGGTTGATGATGATAAAATAGAGGAGCAGATAAGGGCTATTCGGGATAAGACTTGCCTTATAGTTGCAGGAATACTTGAGAAAGAAACAATCCGAGAGAGGGATATGCAGTTGGAGAGTCTAAAGATCAAAATACAAGACATCTGCTTTGCCATCTCGGGGCCAGTCTTGAAGAGCCACCTAGCTAAAATATCGAACCTCCTTTCCATCAAGGATGCCTTTCAAAAGCAGCAAGTAGATTGGGAATTCACCTTTGCTCTTTGTGCAGATGACTTAGAAGGATTGGAATTCAAAGTCAACCTATTGCCACTTGTCACAATGGAGGAAGTGGACTGAATTGTGTACAAGTTCAATGAATATCAAAAGAAAGGGATACAATCCTAAAAAATAGCATCTTGCGACACTTGTCTCCTTTAAAATTGATCTTTGATATTATTTTGGGAAACTCTATCTAAGGTTGGGTTGTTTAGATCTCAGTCGTTGATCATAGATCGATCTCGGCCATTCATTTTTCTTTCAAAACTCTATATAAACCCCCATTCTCTCATTTCATTGTGTTGTGGAGAGTTTTATGAAATTGTTGCAAAAAGCTATTTGAGTAATAAAATATTCATTATCAGTATTGTTTTGAAATCTTATTATTGCTAAATGGTTGCATGGTTACATACTCCCTTCAACAATTAGATTAGATTTGCTTAAGTAATTTGTTTATAAGTTGTTGGATGAATGATAGATTTGATAGTTTAGATAGGTGAAATCTCGGTCATACTTTTGTTGAATGGATGATTTTCGTTTAACGTGCAAAGTTAGTATGAGCTTTTATGTGAATGTTTAACTTCTACTTAGAATAATATTCTTCAATTGTTGATATTATTCGAAAGTGTGAAAATTATAAGCACAACCTTAGAAGATTGCACCCGCTCTGTGTAGTTGTCCAAGCGTGGCGAAACAGAGTGTCGTTACTAGGTTTCACCTAATCTATACCGTCTCTTGAGTTCATAGGAATAGCTTAGAAGTAGTATAGAATCCCTAAACCTTCATCCTTTTATTTTTTTGAAGTCCTAAATCCAAAAATCCAAAAACATAGAGCATAAGTTGTTAAATCTGCCTAAATTCAACCTGTTAGTGACACTGGTCAACAAACGTAAGTCCCCCTTGAGATTTTCAGCACACACTACCCAAGCAGCTATCCCACTAAAGTCGCTCATTCGCACATATAGACCTTGGAGTCGCCTTGTGGTCTTCTCGCAATCTTGGCACAAGTAGTGATTTTGTTCAGGAGAGGATAAGATACTCTTGTGGTATTTTATTCTAAGTGTTCGGTAGATGATAAAACGTCCACCAATAGGATGCAGTATTGATAATTGATGATTATAGTTGCCCTGGGTTGTGGATGTCCACCTTCTTTGGTGACAATGTCTACACTTTGTATAAGACATTATATTGTTGCTAGTGAAGCTATTGTGATGGTATAATAAAGATATCTTTTGGATGGAGACTAATGATGATGGTTGAGGATGTGTTCTCATTGGTCCTAACACTTTTTATCTGGCTAATAATGTTTTCGAAAGGTTTTGCAATATATGAGTTATGATATACAGGAAACAGTATTTAATGTCTGGCTGGAATGGAAGAATGCTCCACATTCCTCTGCAATTGTGAATTTGGTCTTGCGAATTTGGACTTATTGTTCGTGTTTTGTGGACATTGCACTACTATCTTTTCATGTTCCTAGTGTTGCAGTTGAAGAGATTTGTGATGGTTATTTTCTGACAGTTTGGTTGTTTGTAAGAAGTGGTTTGACTGGTTCAGAAAATGCTCCACATTCTTTCATATTGATGTTTCAAGTGTTGCAACTTGGAGAACATGTTTCTAATGCTCGTCAGTTCCAATATCAAGTGTTGATGAATTCTGCAAGAAGGTTTATTGATGATCTATTCGGGACTATGTTTCTTGTTAAATTGGTGATGAAGTGTTCTATATATGTTTGTATTGTTGTAACATGAATCAATGTGACAATGAGAAAGAAGTGTTTGGAAGTGTTGTTGGATGTTCTATGAATGTCTTTATGTGGTCCACATGGTGTTGGATGTTCAGTTTGGTGCCACATTGTGTCTAATGTTGAGTTTCTAAATAATTGTGGTTTTTGGCTAACAAAAATTTGTTTTCCAGCTTGTGCTTAAGTCTTAATGATATGTTCCGACGTTGGAAAGTGTGGTGAGTTGTGTTTGGGTCCTACCTATGGCGTGTGGGGATCCACATTGAGTTATTTAATTTGGATGATGTATTTTGGGCTGACTGGTTGTGTGCTACATTGCTTATCTGCCCGTTACCTTTGATCTTGGATGATATGCGCCAGTGTGTATATGGTTTGGAGCTACTTAGAGAAGTGTAATATGATGTATTTAGGTCCTCTCTATCTCCTGGATTGGACCGCATTCACCACAATTGTGTTTAAAGGCCAACTTGATAGGACCTATGCTTGTCCCTTATTCTTGCTGACCTAATTGATGTTTGTAATTAAGTAGATGGTATATATAGAAGATCAAATCAGTGTGATGGTGTGTCTTCAAAGGTGTTGCGAAGTGGTTGAGATGATAATGTAATGTGCAAAGTGTTTTTCATGTGCCAGTGCTTTCATGATCATATTATGTGCAGAGTGTTGTGATGCAAAGACGGTGAATGTGGTGGTGATTGTTGCTAGAGTTTGTTGCTTGAAACAGAGGTTCAAGGACAACTTCACAATTGGAGAAAGACTTCTGTTTTGTTGATTCGGAGATTTGTTGTTTATGTATCTTGCCTTGGAGCAGTGAGTTTCAGCCTGCAAGTTCTTTGTATCTTGCCCTAAAGCAGTGAGCTTCAACCTAAAATCCTTTGTATCTTGCCATGAAGCAGTGAGCTTCAGCCTACAAGTCCTTTGTATCTTGCTCTGAGATAGTGCATCTCAGCCTGCAAGTCTTCTAGGTGGCAGTGGGCTTCCTTGGTAGTGGTTGCCTAAAACAGATTTGTAATGATTTCATTTATTATTGTGAGTTGACTCTCACCGTGGTTTTTCCATGTTTAGGGTTTTCCATGTAAATATAGTAATCTCTTGTGTATTGTGTTTTATGGTTCCATGTTTCATTACTAATGTTAAAGTTAGAGATAAGTTGATTGTGTTTTGGAGATTAAAAGGTTAGAGTATTTTAAAGTCTAAACTGATTCACCCCACCCAACCCCCTCACAATCCTAAGGTGTGTTCAACACCACATTGTTGACAAGGAGTCCAAGAAGACAATTGTAGTTGGGCTCAAAGATCATGGATTGTATAGACTGGTTGATAATAGAGAGTCTCAGGAGCATGCAATGGTTGTGAAGAGTTCATCCATCACTACTCTTTGGCATCAATGTTATAGGGATCTCAACCTAACTTATCTCTCAGTTGGCTCAAGAGAATCCAATAGAAAGAGTACCTTAGATTCAACAGTAGACACACGGTGTGTGTGCAGAGCTTGCCAAGCTCTGGCAAGGAAGCAACATCGAACTCCGTTCTCAAATGGACAAGCTTGGAGAGCATCCAAGATCCTACCATTGGTTCATGCGAATGTTTGTGGACCAATGAATACTACATCAATCATTGGTGCCAGGTATTTTCTTTTGTTTGTTGATGATTTCAATAGGAAAATGTGGGTGTTTTTGCTCAAGGAAAAATCAAATGTGTTTAATGAATTCCAGAAGTTTAAAGCATTAGTTGAAAAAGAATCAAGATGTCCAATCATCACTCTTAGGTCAGATAATGGGGTTGACATCTGTTCAAATGAATTCATCAACTTTTGTGCTAAACATAGTATCAAGCATCAACTTACCACACCCTATGCACCTCAGCACAATGGTGTTGTTGAGTGGAGGAACCGTACTATTACAAAAAAAGGCCCATTGTATGCTAGAGAACAGAAATGTTCCAAAGAAGTTTTGGGCTGAGGTAGTGTATACTACAGTGTACCTTTTAACTGATCTCCCACACAAGCCATCAAGAAGATGACCCCAGAGGAAGCATGGTCTAAAGGAAACCAAATATCAGCCATCTCAAGGTTTTTGGTTTGACAACATATGTTTGGATTGTTGGAGAATATTACATTTGTAGTTAGATTTTTGGTTAGATTAGATTTAATAAAATTGAGATTAGTAGTACAAAGATAGGTTAGTTGTGAAGTTGTTCCCATAAGGTGGTTGTGAATGGTTGATAACAGGAATGTAATGCTTTATAAGCATTTGCAGCATACATTGTAAAATCACCTCGAAATAATCAATAAATTTTCTACACTTTCATATAGTATCAGAGCTTCACTTATCCCTATGCCTGCATTATGTTTTGTTTTCTTGCTCAAAGTTATATAAATGGCATGAAGACTGGAGTAGATGGTGTTTGTTTGTCATGAAATGGAGGCGTGCAGAAAAAAGATCAAAGCGATGTGATCTTCTGGCAACGACGTAGAGGAAAAGTCATTCCTAAATCTGAAATGAGCACCTATAATCTTGTACTTGGACATGTATGATGCAAAGAGTGCCTTCGAAAAGGAAGTGGATGTAGGTGGAATGGTAATAGAACAGGTATCAAAGGTTTCACCCTTGATATGCTTTTAGCGTTGAAATAGATTACTAAATCATTGCAGAAGCATGAAGCAAAAGCATGGAAGCCATAGTGTGACTTAAGACTAAAGGCACCTCATTAGTTTGTGCTAGGTGTGAAGAACAATGATCTCCTTCAAATATCTTGCCCACTTGGATGTGAATTGTGTGAGGAAGAGAAGTTGAAATATTACAGATTGTTGTGTATATTTTGGCGTATAATTAAAGTCAAAACGTAATTGAAAAGGTAATACTGCATTGTATTTGCAAATGTGTGGAAGAGGAGTTAGGAAGATGTTAAACGGTTCTGCAATCAATTTACAAATGTTTTCTCAAGTACTCCAACATTGAGCAGCTAGGTAAGGCCAAGTCAATAAATTCTTGTTGTTGTTGTGAGAATTGCAAATAGCTGATTAAGACATGGAAATGAAAAGTCATATACTATAACATATCTTTAGTTGCACTTCAAATATTGTATTCTAGGAGACATAAAAGTTTTTGTAAGGGGTTATTAAGTGGAATGATCATCCCAAGTGCAATTATAATAAGAGTTTGTGATTCAATTGTTTCCTTTTGGGCCGGCTATTGAATTAAGTTAGTCTTAAGGAAGGATTAGTTATACGTTATTCTAATAGTAAATTTTGGATGTGAAGATTTCAAGGTGTGTTTTTTTTTTGGAGGTATAAGGTTGATTAGATGATGGGTCCATCATTGGTTGACATCAATATTGTCCTTTTTTAATTATGGCTATGCATATCTCAAACATTACTTGCGCTTTTGGAGCCATCTTTGTTACACATGATGAGGCCTCCAAAGACTCACATGCTTGTATTATCGAAGAGATTAATGCGACATTGAATGGATAAAGTGTAATAGAATACTATCGAAGGTTGGAGGAAATGGAAGCAGGAGGATGTCTATAATCTCAAGTTAGCTTCTCGCTTAGGGATGATTCATTGCATGAGAAGCACCTTATTTGTGTCCCTAAAGAAAGAGGGGGCTTAGTATTCTGTGTTCCTTCAAAGAGCAAGGGAGGGCGAGATTTCTTGTGAGCGCACTAGGTGTATTCACATTTCATTGGTGATTTGTAAAGCACTTGAAGATGCATTAGACACACTCTAAGGAGATGTGGACTTTCAGAGGAAAGGTGTCTCATGTGCAGACATTTGGTTGGTGATTTTTAAAGCAGAGGAGGGATTGTTTCCACAGCACTAGTGGAGGCATTTGATGCACTCGGTAGAGATGTAGACTTTCAGAGGAAAGGTGTATCATGTGCATTAGACACACTCTAAGGAGATGTGGAATTTCGGAGGAAATGTGTCTCATTGTGCATGGATAAAGTGTAATAGAATACTATCGAAGGTTGGAGGAAATGGAAGCAAGAGGATATCTATAATCTCGAGTTAGCTTCTCTCTCAGGGATGATTCATTGCATGAGAAGCACCTTATTTGTGTCCCTAAAGAAAGAGGGGGCTTAGTATTCTGTGTTCCTTCAAAGAGCAAGGAAGGGCGAGATTTCTTGTGAGCGCACTAGGTGTATTCACATTTCATTGGTGATTTGTACAGCACTTGAAGATGCATTAGACACACTCTAAGGAGATGTGGACTTTCAGAGGAAAGGTGTCTCATGTGCAGACATTTAGTTGGTGATTTTTAAAGCAGAGGAGGGATTGTTTCCACAGCACTAGTGGAGGCATTTGACGCACTCGGTAGAGATGTAGACTTTCAGAGGAAAGGTGTATCATGTGCATTAGACACACTCTAAGGAGATGTGGAATTTCGGAGGAAATGTGTCTCATTGTGCATGCAGGTTAAGAAAACTTCTATGTTCGCTCATGTTGTGCAGATGGTTGTAGGTTCTACAATCAAGAGATCCTACGTGAGTGAGGAGGATTGGTGAAGGCAATTCATCAAAGTCTCCAGAAGAGTTGTGTTCAACCCTTGCAATGTTCCACTCTTGTTCGAATTAATGCAATAACAGGGGGAATGTTGGAGAATACTACATTTTTAGTTAGATTAGCCTAATAAAATAAATGTTAGTAGTAAAAAGACAGGTTAGTTGGGAAGTTATTCTCGTAAGGTGATTGTGAATGGTCAATAATGGGAATGCAATGCTTTATAAGCATTTGCATAATACATTGTGTATTAGTGGAAAAATTAGGGTTAGCGTTAAATTAAGATAATAAAAAAACTAAAAGTCCTAATTAACCAATTACATTAAGGAGGAGAGGAATCTAATAGATCTAGCCTTGATAGACCAAAATTCTGATCAGATTCCAGGCTCCTTTTATATGGATCTATACTCCTCGAGTTGAATCGAATTGAATTGTTGAAGATTAGAGCAAGATAGTGAACTATTGAAGCAATTTGATAGAAACAGTGAGCTATAGATGTCATACGGAGCCACCAACCTAGATCTGAGTAGAAGAAGATGTTTGGGATCCATTACCAAAAGTTCGGCCTGATTTTTCAAGACTGGGTAGTATCAATTTGCCATGGTCCTCAAATTTTCTCATTGTCGAAAGCTGAACCTGTTCGTCTCTGCGAATCCTGTTGATCCTCCCGAACACAACTCTATACCTATTCATGCACACAGTTAAAAGGGGAAATATGTTGGGAATAGCTGTTTGCCTTAGGTCAAACCCCGGTTTTGGAATTAGCCATGAAATTGAATTGAAAATGTAAATGAAAGATTGCAGTAAAATACTTTCCTTTTGAGGGAAAGGTTGAAAATGACTGAAACACTAATGATATACCTTTTATGAAGTTCTGTTTGTCTTCACAAAGGAATTAGGGTTTCATGTAGGTTGTCTTCATAAAACATAGAACATGAATGTCATCTCCAATGCTTGATAGAAGACTGATTGCTTGCTCACTTGAATGTAGGATCTCAATTTTGCTTTCTTGAGTTAATTATGAATTGAATTAGGTTTAAAATGAGAAGGGTAGACCTCTTTTTATACTTTCTTGTCGAAAATCCAATTGAATTTCCACAACAGGTCGACAAGGGGCTAGATTTCCCGCTCATCAAAGGTGATCATTCGAGGGGGCCAATTTGGGGCCAGCAGGAGGCCCAGGGCGTATACGCCTTGGTCCTGATTTAGGACCAGGGTGTGGTACGTCTTGGTCCTGATTTAGGACTAGGGCATGGTATGTCCTAGTCCTGCAAATCAAGACTCCAAACTACTGAATATGCTGGAAATTTGGTGAGAATGTGAGGTAAATGAATGGTGTGAGCAAAATCGATGTTGCAATCAGGCCTTGGAGGACGGAACGCCAAAGTGAGGCCCAAGTGAGGACAAATTTGTAGGCGAGTACACTTTAGGATGCTACACATTGTAAAATCACCTTGGAAAAGTATTTTGTGCTTTCATGGATTCTAGATGCAAAGAGGACCAAACTGGATTTCAAAAGCCAAAAATTGATGCTTACAAGTTGCAGTGACAATCATAAAGCCTATCAGTTGACTGATGTGAACACTGATTGTCTCACATTCAATAGAGATGTAGTTTTTGATGAAGAAGGTGGGCCCTTTCAGCTCTCTTCTCCCATCAAGAGTCCTAAAGATCAATCTCTGCTGACTAAAGATTAGGGTATTAGGCTTCCATTAGCTCCACCTGAAGGGAGTGATTCTAACGATTTTGAACTTGTGGAATCTCCTGTGCACGAACCTTTACCAGCACATTTACCTTAAGACAACCTAGATCAACATCTAGATGATTTCATTCCAAGTAACCCAAGTCATGGTGATTGTCTTGATTTGGAAGAAGATGCTTATACCCTACAACCTAAGTGCTTGGAAAAGCTCATTGGTGATGTTCGGGATAATGAATTGGTTGAGGGTAGATAATCCAAAGGCAAGAGCAAGCAGAGTACAGTGAACTTTGCTCTTATGGCCAACATTCAGCATGTTTATGAGCCCCAAGATTGTTCAGAGGCAAAAGGTAAACCTAAATGGGAAAAGGCTATGGAATCTGAACATCATAGTCTTTTGAAGAACAATACTTGGGTTCTGTCATATCTTCCATCAGGAAAGAAACCCATTGGCTACAAAATGGGTATACAAGCTCAAGTACAAAGCTGATGGAACACTTGATAAATACAAAGCTCAATTGGTGGCTAAAGGATTCTCGCAAAGAAAAGGCATTGACTATAAGGAGACCTTTGCTCCTACAACAAAGATGAGCACCATCTGACTCTTTCTAGCCAGTGCAGCTCAATTTGGCTGGAAAGTCCATCAAATGGACGTAAAGAGTGCCTTCCTCAATGGATATTTGGAGGAAGAGGTCTATATGATGCAACCTCAAGGTTCGAAGGTTGCAAGCAAAGAGAACCAAACATGCAATCTATGGCCTAAAGTAAGCCCTAAGGGCATGGTACATAAAGATTGACAAGTATTTGGATGCATAGGGCTTTCAAAGGAGTCCTTCAGGTCCCAATTTATATGTCATGAGCACTGGTAATGACATCATTCTTCTTGTCATCTGTGATGATATCATCATTACTTGTAGAGGGCACATTTACCTAAGCAAATCAAATTGAATTTGTGTCGGGCTTTTGATATGATAGATTTGGGCCTTCTGCATTATTGTCTCAATGTAGAAGTTTGGTAGACAGGTGGCAGTATTTTCATTTCTTGGTCTAAATATGTCAAGAGTTTGTTGGACAAGTTCTAGATGATAAATTGCAAAATCTCATCTACACCTATGGAGAAAGGGTTGAAACTTTCGGCCAAATTAGACTCACCAAAGGTTAATGAATCAACTTTCAAGCAACTAGTTGGCAGCCTCATCTATATTACAACCACTAGACCTGATCTAAGTTATGTTATGAGTTACATCTCTCATTTCATGATTGCCCCTAAAGTTGAACATTGGGTTGTAGCAAAACAAGTACTAAGATATGTGAAAGGGACACCTGACTTCGGCATTTTGTATAGCACAAGCAAAGATCCTAGGCTGATTAGTTTCAAAGATTTAGATTGGGCAGGTTCTATTGATGACAGGGAGTCTACTTCTAGATATGTTTTTAGTCTTGGTACAGGTGCAGTCACATGAACCAATAAAAAGTAGTAGGCAGTAGCTCTTTCCTCAACAGAAGCAAAGTATCGAGGAACCGTCAAAGCAGTATGGCTTGGGAGGATGCTTTCTGACATGAAAATGTCTCAAGCAAGGCCTTCAACCTTGTTTTGTGACAACCAAAGGCTGCTAAAGCTTGCCCAAAATCCAATCTTCCATGAGCATACAAAGCATATAGAGCTCCATTGTCACTTCATACGACAACTTGTTGAAGATGGATCAGTGATGTTGCAGTATGTTCCAACTGACAATTAGACTACAGACATTCTTACCAAGTCCCCAAGTCTGAACAAATTTGCAAAATTTAGGGGCCAACTTGGTGTAGTTAGTAAAATGTTCGCTTATAATGGTCATTTAAGTCAATTAGTTAGTATTTAGAAACTTTCTTTTATGTATTTCGTTTTCGATCATTTTTGTTTTAGAAACATTGTTTGTAATCTCTATTTAAGGAGTACTCCTCTCCTTTCTAAATAATAAATTACCATTTCACTAAAATTTTGGGCGCTCTGAATTTGACTACATCCAAACACCCCATTGGTTACTAATAACCATGGCACTCAATGCCTCCCACACCTTCAAAAGTCGTCTCATCACGATTGTATGTGATGCAAATGGGGTCTCAGGAACCTAAGATCATGTAAAAAATATGTCAAGAACATATTAAAAAATATTATATACAATATTAAACATTGCATAAATTAAATTAAATTTACCTTCAAAAATTCCAACCTTGAGAAACTCTTGAAAATGCCTTGTGACATATGGTGGCTTCTCATAGACATTTGAATCTCCTCACCCTATTGGTATATTTGTTTCACCCACTCTATTTGAGTGCCAATTGCTTGCATCACCAAGTTAAGGGAGTGTGTGGTGCATGGCATCCAATAATATGCTCATATCTTTGCTCAACCAAAGGACTTACAGCCCTACAAACCTTTGCATTGTCTATAATGATTTGGACAACATTTTCATGATCCACCATCTCTATGGACTCAATGAAGATTTTGGAAATGAACTCTGCATCTTTAATTGCCCCTCACAATCAACTGCCCTCAAAAACATTGCCCCTTTGAGGGACACTACAATAACATTTATTAATGGACGGTTTTCACAATCTTTCCATTCATCAAACACAATAGAAACTCTTAATTTAACCCAAGAATCTCTTATCAGTTTGATTGATGTCTCTACAAAATTCTTCTCTCTTCCCAATAAGGTGGTGCACACCTTTTCATACACAAGACTTGTGAAACTAGGAGGTGAAATATTGATTGCCACCACCATTTCCTGCCAATATAGTGATCTCACCAAGTTGAAAGAAAGACCACTTGCATAGATGCAACATGCAATTTTTTGCTCTACAATATCTTACTTCCATTTTAAATGCCTTGCCCAATGGGCCTCTTTAGCGGGAAAGATTGGGATTTTCTACTTCAGCTTGCATAGAGGGTATCTCCAAGAAAGGTTGTTAAAAGGCCATTACTAGTTGACAATCTGTGGGTAAAGTCATTGTTTTTTTATTTGTGGAAGGATGAGATCTTAGTTTTGCTCTTTCTACCATGCCATCAACTTCTTTTTGTTCTCTAATGAGTGTCGTTGTTTGTGTGGCAAACAAACCCTTCTTATCTAACCCTTCACACATTTCAATCCCTCTCCCAGGAGAGCCACAAAAGTGAAGTTTCACTCGATAGTACAAGCTCCTATAATTGGTTTTACAATAATTACAATTCCAAAGATATCCCCCACCTCCTAGAAGTTTTTCAAGCATTGTAGTAAATCCCCATAAAGGAGATCCTTTATCAAATTTAAATCTTTGATTTGGACCCCCACCCATTGAACTTGAACTAGTTGCCATTCTTGCAATCTAATTTTGCTATTATAAGAAATTACACAATTTAAAATTAGAAAAAAAAAATGCAAGAAGCTAAAGAAAGTATTAAAAAACATTATAATAAATAGAACTTGTTTCTCTTTTAATTAAAAAATAAATTTATATGAAAAAATTCACCAAAATCTTGAAAAAATTGTTAAAAGACTAGACAATAGGATCAAATGCTTGCCTTGCATGATTGAATCTCCTTTGTGCAAGCTATTGTCCTTCCTCAGGCACTCCATGATCAATCAATCACCTTTGAAAATAACCAGCTGCCCTTAAAAATGCCAAAATGAGAAAAAGAGAGTGAAGTCACAAAATGAGAAAAAGAGAGAGTGAAATGATGCTTTAGGGATCAGATTAGGGATTACAAGGCAGAAAAAAGTTTTTAAAAAAAATTAATAAAAAAGTCACTTTTAAAGTGACTGGACTGGGCGCCTTGGACTGTGGGTTCGCCTCAGGTTCACATTGGGTGCACCCAAGGTACGTTGTGGGTACACGCCCGCGTACCTACAGCACACCCAATGCACTTGGGGTGTACCTCAGCGCACTCCCAAGCGAATCCAATGCAGGTGCGCAGACCTAAAATGACAAACCCTGCAACGTAGGTTTAATCTGCATATCTTGTAACTATCATTTTATTTATTTTATATTTTATTTGTAATGATTAATAACCTAAGATCCTAATTTCTAATAGGTGAAGTTCATAAAAGTTTTGCCTAAATTAGAGAGGGGCTTGGAAAATGTAAACAACACCTAAAAGGAAAAATTGATGTTTGAAGTGCCAAGGAAGCATGCCAAATACAAGTTAGTGTGACTCGGGATTGTCTCATACTGCAAGTTTTTGTAATCAGAAGAAATCATCTTTCTCCAGCAGCAAAAGACAATATTTGAGTCGCCTATGTAAGCAACACTTCAATTATTCGTGATCAAACTTCATCATATATGTGTGTGTTTGTGGGGTGGGGTGGGGTGGGGTGGGGTGGGATGGGGGGGAGGGGGTGCAAGTGATGGCTGATTTGTGTTCAATATCAAGTACTGCAAGGCAGGTTTCACTCATTTTCATGAAGATCGTCCAGCTAGAGTCTTGACTGATCTCACAAACTGTATTTTACAGTTGACAAGCTTAGTGTTTGAAGCTGTACAACAGCTTTGGCAGGTAACAACTTCCAGTACTTTAGAGATGGATTGAACAATGGCTCTTCATGTATTATTAATTGCAGATTTTAATAACAGTTTCTTGTGTGTCTATTGCTGATGTCATCAAGTGCTTATGTTTGGGTTTGATGATACCCAAATGCCAATGATCCAGTCACCATTTTCAATCTCAATAAAACACTAGGGCAATGGTTTCCTGGTTGGCAAGATGGATCAATGATGGATAGGGTTTTAGTATTTATCAGAGGATCCATTCGTTCAGAATCATAGAGGATGCTCTAGTGAAAATTGCTACCCTTAGCAGCAACCAAATCCACCAATGGCTTTTTCTTGTGTCCTATTTTTGGGTCAACGATGAATGCCTCTTTTTAGGCCACTTTAGTAATTTTTATTTTATAAGTTGTTTTAGATTATATTTGCTTTAGATATTCTTTATTTCCCACTTTTTCGACAGCTTTTGGAAGGTTTGTTTTAAAACTTTTTTTTTTAAGATATTTAATTATTATTCTCAAATCCCCAAGAGCATATTCATTGTGTCCTATAAATAAGTACCTTGGACACTAGATATTCTTAATGGTAGCTGATTCTACACTTATGCTGCAAAAACTGTTGTTTCAGTTAACGCATTTATTGTGTTTGATAATTTCATAAAATAAATTGGAAGTAGATTGTACTGAATCAAGCTTTGTATCGACAAGATCTGTCTTCCTGAGTTTTGGTTTTGAACGCAGCTTAGCTATTTATTTCCAGAAATCGTGTGTTGTATTCCTTCAATCTTGTTTGCAGCAGATTACTGGTCTCTATTTTAACCACTAGGAAGTTGTATGTTTGCTGTTTAGATTAAAAAAATTCCTTGAATATCTAAAAATCTCATTTACAAGGCACAATTGTTACAATCTGGTTCATGTATCCACGAAAAAAACATACGCAAGCAGTTATTACTATTATGCAAACACCATCACAAATTTTCATTTGCAAAGCATGCAGGAGAGTATTGAACATTTTAATGGATTTTTATATGCCAAAGTAGAGTTTATAGATCAACAAGGTGATTCACACTTCAGCACTAGAAGAGATTTTGTATTTTATATCTGTCTACTACAGAAAAGATCTAACACAGCTAATAAATTCTTACAGCTTTTAGTTAAATGCAATAGCTAAAAGTCACAAATAAAAGAAGATTGAATTAACATGAAAATAAACTAAGGTTACCATGTATAAAGCACGGAAATCTTCCATAGAAAGATACAAGACTTCCTTTGAAAAAGATTACAATATAAAGCTTACAAAAATTATCAGATTGTAATTGACACAAGACAATTGAACATAAAAGCATAGAACTCAATGAACAGCACTATCAGCAATAAGTAGGCATGAACATTACTGTTGGAAAACTAAGTATAAATGGCACTTATTTATAAAGATTACAAAACAGTGAATGAGATATAAAACAAAAACTAGCTAACGACAACTTCTAAACTAAGAATAGTTTGCTTGCGTGCCTGCAAAGCAAGCTTATTACAAAATACAAAACACAAATACCAAATCCTAACTCAAGCAATCTTCAGTTAGATTCTTGATAAGGATAACATACTAACAATTGACCTAAGGATAAGGATCTAGAACCTCTCGTCTCCTAAAATAAAAAATCCAACAATAGGACTCTAAAAATACCAAATCCTCACTCAAGCAATCTTTAGTTAGATTCTTGATAAGGATAACAACATTCTAACAGTTGACCTAAGGATAACAATCTAGAATTTCTTGTCTCCTCAAATAAGAAATCCAACAAAAGGACTCTAAAAATAGAAAATCCTCAAAAAAACACGTGGTCAAAAATAAAGACAACTAAAAATAGCTACACCAGAAGATCCTAGTATTAAAGCAACTTTCTCGATGCTCTATCAATAAAGATATCACTACTATAGGTAGCTATACTCGCCAAACCCTGCTGCTGCTATGAAATGAATGATATATGAAGAATTATTTATGCATAAAACATCACTATTTCTGAGATTCTGCTCTTCTATTTCTGTAAAGACATGATTCCTTTGAATGCATGCACCCCCTATTAATAGCAAAACTCCTTTTGACAAGTGCTAGTTGGTCAAGTGATGCAGTCAAAGATGGAGAGTCCGGAATGGACAGTCCAACCTTGCAGCCTTAACTTTCCGGAACACATCCATAGCATAAAATAGAAGCAACATACAAAGAAGAATCAGCACACAGAGACACAGAAACAAGAACTATCCTGGGAAAACCCATAAAAGGAAAAACTGAACCTCAAAAGATTCATCCTCATTATATTAGATCTCAGAACTTACACATCTACCACTAGGGCTTCTAGCATGTCAGGCCGCAGCCCAGGATTACAATAATCTCATACACAATCTCCAAAGCACAACACCACCTCCGGAAACATATCTAGCTCCTCCAAAACCTGTCACTATTAGGTCCTCCGGATCCGGTCGCTACCCTTGATTCTATCCTTCTGCTCTGGACGTCTTTTGCCTTCTTCGATGCCTTGCAACAATCACAAGTCTTGCTTATATACCATTTGCATCCCATAGGTATGTAACGTGTAGTAGGCCACCCCTCAATCCTAAATCATCTCCGAACATAAAATAACACCACACGATTTTCAAAACAAGCTCTATTGGTCCTAATTTGTCTTCACACATCTCCTCTTGCTAGCGCACACTTCCCTTAGATGACACAAACTCTCAGACCCCTATATGATCATCCCAGAAACACAATCTCCACTGTCACCTCTGGAATACATTCCAGTAACTCAAACCTTTGGAATCTTGGAACTAACATTCCTCACCACTAGATCTACCTTCCCCCCAAACCACAAGGCCAAGCAATAAAATATGGTAGAATGCAGTACTCTGCAACGCCCCTCTCTGCAACTCGACACTCTGTGACAATCAGTAAATCAAATCTTTTGGATGTTCCAAGATGCTCCTACATCATCAAGCCATGTTTAGCATGCCTCACTATTTATTGATTGCATTTTTTGGATAAATTGATCGGCTTTCTTTATCAGGTGTGCCTCTGTATAGAAAAGCATGTTTTTATAATGAAACAGCCTCAACACACTGATGTACACATATACATGAGCAATTACTTAAGATTTAAAAAACTTACCCATGCACTGTTAGGCGCACACCAACATGAGTACATCTAAACTTGTAGTAAAAGCTTGTTTTCCTTTTGTCAGGTAAATGCCTATATAGGCTTTTGCAGACTTTGTGTTTAAGACATTAGTCCTCCTACTATTTGGTGTGCACTTCATGACATAGATTTACATGCTTTTCTTTGACAAATGTTGAATTGTTCTTTATATTTGGCATGGTTATCTACAAAAATCTGCATACTATTTTTAAAACTCGATCAACTACTCTAACAAGCACGTGCCACATAATCAGTTTGAATGTTTCTGACCTTGAAAGGCAAGTATGTGCTTATGGTTAAGTAATTAGACAAATTGAGAACCCATACATTACACAGAGATGCAAGAATTTAATGTGGTTCACCAACTTGGCTATATCCACAGGAAAGCAGGGCATTAATCTTTATTATTCATTACAGCTTTTTGACAAATCTGCAGTCTGTAGAATTTTCTGCAATGGAAATATTGAGACCTTTGGAACCTTCTCAGTCATGTGTATGAAAGACATACTCAATTTACATTGCCTTAGTCCAACAAAACCCTCTTCACAGAGCTTTGAATTGTTTCCATACTGGAATCCATCTCGCATTTTGTTCAAACCAGCATCATCAAAATTACCAACACTACTCTGCATATTATCAACATTAGCAAAATTACCAACATTATCATTGCCATTAGTCCTCTGCAACTCCGTGTTAATCCCCTGCCACTCAGAGATCATGCGCGGCAGAAATGATGAGTTGAAATTTGAATTTACATGTTCCAAGTTTTAATGCTGCAGACCATCCAAGATTCCCTGTGAACTTTGGAGAGGAGGCGGCAATGTTAGTGTGTGAGTGGACTGCGTGGGATCCACCTCACAACTCACCCGTGAGTTTTGAACTTGCAGCCCCTGCATGGTAACTTTACCAGCATTACCAAAATTATTATGTCCAACATCACCACCATTTCCAGCAGTACTCACCCCTGGCAAATTACCAATACCACTCCTCTCTATAGCCTCACCCTGTAATTCAGTGGTGATCCCCCATGAATTACTATTATTTTTAACTGGCAACACTAGGGGTTGAGTTTGAATACTGACCGAAACAGAGCATATATGTACTGTTTAAGTCCCACAGACCAAAATTAAATGGCAGATTAGAGGGCGGTTCCCTCACTGCCCATGTGGCACCAACACTATTTCTCATGCCTAAAATAGGCGATTGCAAGCTACAAGGCATGGAGGAGTTGTTTGACTGGTTACTTGAAACCTGCGTGATGCCAGAATTATCCACGCTGTGCTGAGGAATCAACAGATTTGTATATTGCCAAACTTTAAGGTTCACGGCAGGTATGTGTTTTGTAGCTCTGACAATTTTGGCAGAGATGAGGATTGTGTGGGATCCATTTCACCCATGGCTGAGCTTATGGGAGCAGAATAGGCCAAGTCCCGCGTTCCAAATTCTTCTTCATCATGACAAAATCCACTGGTAATATTTGCTGGCTTTGAAAAAGATAATCCACTGTCAACATGTCTACAACTTGGCATAGTTCGTGGGTATTGACTCTGCCGTCCCGGTTGCAACATGAATGCATTGGGTGGTAGTTGTGTGGGATCACCCCTACGCACTGAGCGGACCAAATTTGGCATACATATGGCAGAGCCGGTGGAAGCATTTTCTGCTGGCAAATCAAAAAGAGCAGACCCTGATACATTACCTCCACTCACAAAACGTGGAGGTAAATAAATTCTGTGTTTCGTGTTTCAAATTGTCTGTGTATTTTATTCATTATTTTCTGATTCTGTTTATTAGTGTATACGCTCTTCATACACTCTTCATACATCAACACTTATACAAGCACACGCCTGATAAGGCACTTATAAAATTGGCTTCCACTCATTGAGCGATATTTTGAATTTCAAACTTTTCTCCCTACTTGTAGGCGTGCCTCTTTGTGTTGCCCTTGTAAAATAGTAATTTGAAACATCCCCTTCTTTCACACTGGCACGCCCCATACATGTTGTTACAGACTTTGATCAAGACACTTTCATCCTTCACTCTATCCTGCGCACACCTCATTAAGGTAAACAACAAACTTGAATTTGAATCAGATCTCCCCCATATAATAGCGTGCTTGTGACATCACGTAACCTTGTAAAATAACTCCAATATCTTCCTTGCTTGATGCACGCCCATAAATGGTCTTGCTGTTTCTATACATTAGTATATTTTTGTTGATTCATTGGATAGCTCTATTTGTTGATCCTGCAAAGCTATATACAAAAACAAGACAGAACTTTGATACATGAATCGTGATTGTCAAAAAGACAAGGGTTTGGCTGAAGAACTTGACACAACACAAAAATTCCACATGGGTACAACAAAACGAAGGCATTGTTTTGCATCTTAAATGCAACGACAATGCCTCAGGTAAGGCCCATCCACAGAAAGGGACACAAGCCATGCTTGGCAATTCTCAACTCATCTCTAGAAAGGTCCTCTAAGCTCCAGTGTGGCACGCGAGCACAGCAAATGAAGACCGTGGAACATGGCTGAATCCCATTGTTGACGAGGATTAAACCCTAAGATGCTGGTCAAGTTGAAGTCTAGGATGCCATGTGAAGAAAATTTAGTTTGAATGTTCTGGTGGTCCATGCATGCTTGAAATTTCAAAATCCAGCTATTTTTGTTTTAGGCTAGAGGTGATTAGATAATCTCTGATAACCTAGATTGTTTTGGTTTTCAAACGCTAATGTGGATCTATACAGTCCCTGTAGAGGATCAAATAGCTGATGGAAATCTCAAGAGCAATATAGTTTTACATTTTCATTTCCAAAAAGTTTTAAGTTGATAGTGCCTATTTTTACTTTGATGATAGGTGAAGGGCCCTGATAAAACATTCGTTAATCTATGAAATAACAATAGACTAAAACAGCGAAATGCAGAGCTTTAAAACTGTAAATAATAAAAAGATATCAAAAATAAAAAAAATTATTGGATTCCACTAAAACAAAAAAAAATCATGTCTGTCCAATGGGCTGTGGTCTACTGGTAAGGTGAAGGAATTGTCACAATAATGACATAGGATGAAGCGGTGCCAATCATGCTACCCTATTGATACATA
Organism: Cryptomeria japonica; assembly: GCF_030272615.1. Taxonomy (NCBI): domain Eukaryota; kingdom Viridiplantae; phylum Streptophyta; class Pinopsida; order Cupressales; family Cupressaceae; genus Cryptomeria; species Cryptomeria japonica. The sequence goes on from NC_081413.1 coordinate 274,528,808, forward strand.
CAGGACCAGTACCATGCATCGTTTCTAAGTCAAAAAATTGTTGGTGTTTTTTCCCACATTTCCTCGATGGAAGAGTGTGTGTTCAATTTTAGTATAAAAATCATGAAATACAAAATGTAAGTCCTTTACTTATCAAAATCTAGGAAATGCATGAAATACAAATTAAACTAAATAATCGTGTGGTTGCCAAATACCCTAGTACTTCCAAACAATTGTTCATCTTTCCATTAAGTCCTACCTAACATTGAAAATGCTTCCATTGAAACTAAAGTTGCATTTTGCTTTTAGTTTCAAAATTGTCGATCTCATGCAAACAAAATGCAAATCTAATACAAGAATTTCAAATCTGAAAATAACACAGGAAATCGAATTTGTAGTCTACCTATGCTTTCATTTGTTGGAAGAAAATATGCAGACCTGAGACGAGTAAAAATTGGCAACGCCATAAAGCGAACCAACGGCTGCAATGGCGAATTTGCTCTTCTGGCTTGAATTGAATTGAGATCTTAAAAGTGAAACGGCATTTTGCGTGGCTCGGCCACAACGATTTAACATTGCAGCCGCCATTGAGAAAGAGAAAACAGATGTTGGTTTAGTACAAATGCAGGGCTTTATTTTGGTTTAATTCGAATGTGCAGAGTGTTGAGTTGAGAGCTCGCTCTAAAGGCGATCTTTCTCATTAAAATCGGATTTACCGGTAGACCATCCCGAAGGACCCCCTGTCGAATACGTTGGCGAGTTAAAGCAATGCATATTCTATAATGACCTCAAAATAAATCTATAATGACATCAAATGTCTCTAAATAAAAATTTATTTCTGAAACAATTTTGTAAATAACAGATAAATGAATGAAATGTGTCATGTTTCAGTTCTTATGAAAGTGTTATTTTATTATTTGAAATAAAATAGAAGAACATTTATTTTAGAGATGATTTTTTCTATTATAAAATATCTCTCTTCATATTTTGCACATATATTTTTTAACTATATTATTTTTAGATCTTATTATTTTTATTTTTTAAATGATTGATTTTCTCCTAAATTGTGTAGTTGATCTAAATGTCAAATATGAATAGAATTATAGTTGAATAGAATTAAATTTATGGTTTTTAACATAAATAAAAGGCATATGTGAACAAGAGTTGTGATATAGCTAGAGTCCTGTTTATTTGCTAAACACTAATGAGTTATTTTTTATTTATTTTTAAAAAGGATTGTTTGTTGTTTAGATTCCATAAGCAGCTTAGTGATTGATGTTATGTAGTTTTTGGCTTGTCTAGTACCTCAAGTCAATTGTCTATTTGTTTGCCGCCATTTTTGTTTTGATGTTGAGACAAACATATAGATATTTCAGCAGTAAAAGTGAAAAAAGATAATTGATGGAGTAATTTGACATTAGCCTGAAACAAGCAATTGCACCTTAGTGTGCAATATGTATGCCAAAGAGGTGCGGAAGGTCAATTAGGAAATTTTTTGGTCTATTAGTTGCATACGCTTGTGTATTAAATGAGGTCAATTGGTAGGCCATTTAGTAAGTGATGTTGTTTGTGCAACAAAGGCCTTAATGAAGAAATGATATCTTCAAATCAACTATGCATCCACTTACAAAGATACAATGAGGAGTGAAATAAAACCTATGAATTGAGAAGATAATTAAGCTCCTGTTATGTTCATAATAGAGAGAGATGGAGAGATGGAGTGAGGAAGAGTGATCTAGAGAGGAGATAAGGAGATAGAGCTAAAAAAAGGTATAGATAAAGATGGAGAGAGAGAGAGAGAGAGAGAGAGAGAGAGATAAAAATAGAGTGAGGGAGAGAGATATAGGGGTGGAGAGAGAGAGAGAGAGAGAGAGAGAGAGAGAGAGAGAGAGAGAGAGAGAGGGGGGGAGATTTGGGACAAGAAGTATGGAGAGATAATGAGATATAGATATAGAGGCCTAAGAATAGTGAAAGGGACAGAGAGGGCTATAGAGGGAGAAACATAAATGAATAGAGGGACACATGTCTAGAGATAGGAGTAGGAGGAAGATAGAGAGGGATATATAAAACAATAATTAATAATAATAATCTTGTAAAAAAAAATAACACAGATAATTAATATAGTTAAAAATGATAAAATATCATCTTTTTTATAAATATTGTATGCATTAAGATAAAAGTTCAAAATATAATGATTCTACAATAATTCAAATTATATTTTAGAACATAAATAAGGAGAGACTCAACTACTTCTAATTATTTTTATTTATTATTATAATTTCATAATTTCAAATTTTAATTTTAATTAAAAACTAAAATAGAATTAAAAAATATAAAAAATTGAAATATATAAAATATAAATGTTAAGAAAAATAATAATATTAAATAAACAAAGTTAATAATAATTAACAATAACCATACTATATAATAATCTTATTAAATGAATAGATAAGAATTGAAATAATAAAAAAATATAATGTAGATAGGAAAATGGAATACATCAAAGCAATACTAAACTAGCTCAACCACAAAAACTAGATTGCAATGAAATTGATCTTATTGCACGCAATGAAGCTATGAAGACAAAATGCTAATCAAATTGCAAACCATAGACGCAAAGCATCTCCTTCATATCTCTCCATTGTCCTCCTTTCTCCTCCAAATAGCGGATTTGCGGATCTCACCTACAAGTACAAGAGCAAAGTATGAAAGCAAGATCAATTTTGATAGCGCGAGGATACTAGAAGCGTGGTTGATTTTGATGAGAAATGCATCCAATTTATAGAAAAATTAGAGACAAAACAACAATTAGCAAGAACTCGATATTAGATACAATTGGATTCAAAAATGGGAAAAAACAAATTTAGAAAGAAATGTCATTGCACACTTTCCATGCAAGAGGATAAGACTAGCCATCAAATCTAATGTTAGGATAAGATGCCATATCCAAACTCATGACAAATAAGGAAACATTCTTCCAAATTAAAGCACAAAAATAGGAGCCACTTGAGAGATATAATGAGTTGGAAATTAGGATTTAGCAATTAGGAAATTAGGTGAAAATGATGAATTAGAAATTAGGAAATTAGTAAATTAGGTGAATTAATTAATAAGTTTTCATTCATTAATTAATTCACAAAAGAGGGAGAATTAATTAGCCAATTAAATAAATATTTAATTGTGACAAGAAGACTTAGGATAAATGAATAAATTATTTAACCTAGAGGGAAAATGACAAATAGGATTAAATGATTAAATCACAGAACCCTAGGAGGTGAATTAGAAATGCAAGGACAATAATTAGGTCGTGACAAAAGATAATTGAAGATAATTGATATAGGGTCGATTTGATCATGATTTAATGATGAAAATTGGATAATTGATAAAGTGTCGATGTTGATTGATAAAGATCAATGATAAAATTGATAGACGCCAATTGATGAGGACCAATGAATAATCAATCCAAATTGATGAGAAATGATGATTGATTGAGATCGATGACAAATCGATCAAAGATTGATAAAATGATAAAAGGTCGACTTGATGAAGGTCGAATAACCAAAGACCAATGACAAATCGGTCGCGAATTGATAAGAGATTGATGATTGATCAGGACAAAACCCTGATTCGACATTAAGAAGGGTTGAAGATGTCCAATTGACATGATAATATTGATAATGATCAAAGATCGCAATTGATGATGATAATGTTGACAAGACCTAATTGAAAATGCGACAAATGCAAGAAACGCAAAAGGATGACAAAATGTCAACAAATAATAAAGATCAAGTGTGCGACATAGAAGAAATGTTAATAGGATGCGAAAACCCTAAAATAAGGTCACGCGGACATGTTAAAGTATGACACCGCAAGCGTTGACCATTTTTAGATGCCTACATATAAAAATGTAATATATATATATATATCAAATAATATTAACATTAATCAAGTTATCATTATTAATAAATGAAGCTCTATAAAATCTTAGCAAAAAATATAATTTTTTAAAAATTTAATAATATATATTTTATTTATAAAATATTATTTCAAACATATATTTAATAACTTATATTATATAAGTTATTGTTATACTTTTATTTTTTTTAAGCAAAAGGCCTAAGCCTATAATATAATATATTAATATTGAAAATGAAAGTTATAATAAATACAATATAGGATTGATCAATGGAGGGAAACTACCCTAAAAAAAAGATCAACAAGAAAACTATAATACCCCTATCTAGAATCAATTTGAAACTGGTACAATTTCAAACATATCAAAAGCCCATCAAACAACACCCAAAAGATAGGTACGTGACCAACCCAGAATAGTTACAACATGATATATTTGATAGAAGTAGCCATATCAAAATGTGTCTACAGGCAAAAGGGAAAAACTGCAGAGAATGAGCTATCCATAAATAAAACATGAGCCACAGAGCAACCAAGGAAACAAGAGAGCCATATGATGAAGCATTCAACCTTGAAGCCACCACGAACCCAATAACAATCTTTTACCTCAAAGAAGACCAGCCATGACCGAAGCATCAAGTAGGGGTAAATAGTAGACAGGTTGAAGAGTCTACTAGCCGAGAAGATATATACACTCAAAGCTAGAATAAAACAGGTTCAAAAGCCAACACCATACTAAATATGTTGTTGAAGTACCAGAAAAACTTGATCATATTTCTTAACAACTTTAAACTCTTATACTAGATTCCTGAGATGAAGCTATATCCACAAGGAGAGGGAAAGAACCTAGATAACCATGAGGATCAATGAGAGCATGAGCAAAAAGTTCTCTCATGCATGAAATTTGCAAACAGCCATCGAGAGCAGAAGTTCGCCAATTTGGGCCGCATATGTATGACCCCATGAGAGAAAAGGAATAGTGGAGTTGTATCTCAAACTATTGATGAAGGAAATCCATAGAGATCTTGTCACTGATTCATCCAGAATTTCAAGTCCGCTTAAAAAAACCCTATCCAACCATCTCCATTAAAAAAAATATAATTTATCAGTTGAACATTTAGTTCATCCCAATAGAAGTGTGAAGTGTTCCCAAAGCTACAAACTAACAGCTTAGTGAACTCGGCAGACCATGACAAATCCATTACCATGGTTGCCAACCTTGAAATAGCTACAGATGGGGGAGCAAAACGATTGACTACTGACCATTTCTCGCCAAGCACCATCTGCAGAGCCCAATGAACATTTGCACAAGGAATGAAAAGGCATCATTTGAATCGAGTTGATTAATATTCCCCTAAGGTCAGAAAACATGAAAATTACCCTACAAAACAACCATATTCGCCATGATGAGAAAATTGAAAAAATAGAGAAACTTGAATGAGAAGCGTGATGGTATCCTCAGCCAAAAAAAGGAGTTCAAAATCTGGCAAACACATGTGTAGGCAATTAATTGATAGCATTGGACTGCCATCGAATGTGTGAAAATACAACCTCGCACAACGACATTCACCAATAAGCTCCAATTGTCCAGGTATTGTACTCCCCACGAACAATCAGCCATCATTTCATGGAAACCAAATCTTTAGTTTTTATGCACCCTAAATGAGCATAAGGTAATGGAGTAAAAAGATGATCTCATCTCCCACACACACCCATGAGATACGTACCGATGTAGAATAAAAAACTAATCTTAACAAAATGAGGCAAAATGACATTGGAAAAGAGTAAAGCCACCAGGATAATTAGCATCATGACCAAATTGGGTACCCACCCCATGTCAAAAAGCGGCCGCCAAAGTATACAATGACTTCAATTAAATCTCGAACACTAGAAAAATTCAAACTGCAAAAAACACATGTTAGGAAGTCTATTCATTAATAATGTTGTCTATGTCCATTCTGATTTTATCCTCAAGGCCCGATATAAGCAGTGTATCATATAGAGAAAGGTAATCTACTACTCGTTTGACTACTCTAAAATAGTGCATAAATGTGAAGCTTTTAAATAAATGCATAATTAAAAGGACTTCTTGAATGATGTAATTCATCTTCCAACTTGGGGAAGCAAATCCTTCGAGGTGGAGCCCCCCTCAATCTCAAGGTTTTGAATTTGTTCACCCAATGCAAGTTTGACATGAAACAAAAGTGCATTAGCTTCTGCTAAGTTATTGGAACCATCTTGAATTCTGGCTATCCCAGTTGAAATTGCACTGCCCTTGTGATCTTTGATAATACACCCTATGCCAAAAACACCTGGATTACCCAAAGAAGCCCCATCGAAATTCTTCTTATAGAACTTTGAAAAGAGGGAACTCCATCTTATCCCCATCTTGTTTACCTTCTTAGTTGAATACAAACTTGTTATATTACCAAATCCTCTAAAACTAATTTGTTGAGATTTTCATTCTTCAAAACTTCATTGGGAGATAAGAACTGACCACCTTCTTGAAGTCTACAACCTTGATTAGCAAGACAATCTACAACTTGATTAGCTTCTCTAAAACAACGCATAATTGTATAATTCTTAAATTTTTGCATGACTAATGGCTTCTTGAATAATGTAATTAGTTTTCTAGCTTGGCAACTCAAATCCTTTAAGAGACGAAATAACGTTCATGGAGTCCCCCTCAATCATCAGGTTTTGAATTTGAAAACCCAAAGCTACTTTGACAACCAACAATAGCTTTTTAGCTTCTTCTATATTATTAGAGCCATCTTGAATTCTGGCTTTCCATGTTGTAATGACATTTCCCTTGTGGTCTTTGATAGCACACCCAATTCCTGAGACACTCGGGTTTCCTTTAGAAGCATCATTAAAGTTTAGTTTGCAGAACTCAGTTAGAGGGGGTTCTTGTCTAATCTCCTTCTTATTTATCTTCTTTTTTGAATTGTTTAAAAGACTTACTTTGAAAGGAAGTTTTACCAGCTTCCATTCTAAAAGGATCTCACTATCCCAAGAAGTAAATTGTTATATTATTATATAATATAAAAATATAATAATAATTTGGTATTAAGAAAACATAATAATATATTATTATATAATATAAAAATATAATAATAATAATAATGATTTGGTATTAAGAAAACATAACAATATAATCATATTTTAATAATAATTTGGTATCAATCACAATATCATAATATAATAATAATAATAAAATCCACTTTTTCCTCAAGGATAAGGACAAGAATGAATATAAAATAAAAATCAATATCATAATCTACAAAACATTAGAAACCATCGCAATAATTTCCCTGCTTACATTTGATTGGCCACTTGATTCTTTTTTAAATGAAAAAAGTTAAAACCCCAAGAAAAAAATGTTGACCAATCAAAAAAATACAAAAATGGAGAGAGAAATGATTTTAAGAAAAAACTCAAGATAAAGCATAGAATAAATTTTTTGACATAATTTTCAAAGCAAATTAATGAGTGAGATGAAAACATTAGTCTCCGCCTATAGATATGCGGGACTGATAATTTTATTTAGAAAAAATTAAATGAAATAGTTTTTTGTTGTACTTATTTTTATTTATTTTTACAAGATCTTTTTTCAATATGTTTTTTAGTGCAAAAGAGTTATGCAAAGGTTATATTACACTTAATATAACAAGAAATGGTAATATCAATCTTCTACTTCCTAACACATTTTTCATCAACAAAAGTGTATGAACATTTAATAGAGTCATTGTCAAAAAAATGCATCACTACTTGAAGAATTATGTTCATACAAAAGATGGATTCTTAGTCCTCCAAAGTACACTAGGATTGCTTTTGGTTTGAGATTTCTTTTGGGCGAATTATGGGTATGCTCTCATCAACTTTGTATGGACTCAAAGCACTATGTTTGAGTAGTAACCCAAAATCAAAAGAATATTTTTTATATAGCTATCCAATCTATCATGAGATTTATGGAAAATTTTGCTACCTATTCAAATAAAATTGTCTCTCTACAAGATCTTATTCATTATGAGGATCAAAGATGTGTAGGCCTATTCTTCAAAGATAACCCAATGCAAATTCTACATTGTTACGAGTGCAGTTGCCATTGCACCAAAAGATCTACCTATTAATGCTCGATACAACCACTAGACTTATAGAATCCACAGGAGAAGGTTAAGCCATGTCACAAACTTGAACGCTGCACAACACAAGGAGAACAAGGGCGCACACCTTGCAACAATCCCCCCCAGTGCAAGAGATGGTTTTGAACCGGTGACCAAGCTCTGATACCACTTGTTACAAGTGCAGTTGTCGTTGCAACAAAAGATCGACCTATTAATGCCCGATACAACCACTAGACTTATAGAATCCAAAGGAGGCGGTTAATCCATGTCACAAACCTGAGCACTGCACAACACAAGGAGACCAAGGGCGCACACCTTGCAACAGACATAAACAATCCAACACAGAGTCTGCATTCTCAAGAATCATCAAGACTGATTTTTTATAACAATGTTCACTTCCATATTATTTTCTTCAACCTCAATTTCATAAGTAGAAATGAGCTCTTAACGAATTGTGTTTTTTTGCTTTTTCTTACAAAATTTTAGATAAAATATGTGTTTCTTGTAGTGGCATTAACCTAATTCGATTACTTGTGGACATTAATATAGAAGTTCCAAATTTTAAATTTTGTGTGCAATCAAGATATTTGAACTTGAACCTAAATTGGCTAATTGCCTTTGGAATAAGGAGAATAAAAAATGTAATGTTTTTATTATTTTTTATTTTATTTGAAGAGGAGTTTTGAATAAGAGAAGAAATGTTGAAATTATAAATATTATATAGTAGTGTAGAGGAGAAAACTACGTGCCCTTAAATCTTTTCCTAGTTAGTATAAACTAATTTGGGTTAATATCATTGATACATAATTTGAGCTCATAATTTGGTTCTTCTAGCATGTTCATTGACCTCAAACTTGAACCATGCACTTTAATATATAGGATCCCTTAGTTTAGAACCTACTTATCTTGGTTCCCAAATTAACTTGCTTCTTTTGTACTAAATTGTACACATGATATTGTCTAGTTACTCAAGTTGTCTATTATAAGAACAACCTTGGATAACTTAGTGATCTTGCATCAAGAAAAAATATTTATTTTGTGTTTCATTGTCTTTTGAAGGGTTCTTGAATTGTCACAATAATTCTATTATTACCATAATGGTTAATTCTTATCACAATCATCCTTTGAGTATATGGAGCAATAGATACTACATGGTATTGCACATTTAATATAGAGCCTAAAAATTTATTGATATCAAAGCATCTTAAAGGGCCTATGAACAATGCCACATTTCTTTTAATTGTTTTTAGATTAATGCAATGTGATTGTCACACCTAGTTAAGGGAGGTCTATTTGGATGAGTTTCATTCATTTAAATCTTGCACCAACTTTTAAAGCTATATATTAGATTGTTGGTTCCAAGGAGGTTCATGGTTAAGGTTGCATTTAATTTCAAAGAATGCATATATCCACACTCATGAAATAAGGGTCACACTACATGTTTCACGAGTAAGCATCTAGTTCCAACAAATAATTTAATAAAAAACATTTAATTAGACCCATGATCCTATCATGTGTGCAAGGGTCTTGTACTATATTTTTAGTTTGCACAAGGACACTACACCATTTATCTCTATAAAATTATTCAATTCTATAGTAAGGGGAGAGAGGGAGAAATGAAAAGTTCAATATAAAAGAAAGAGTTTAAAAGAATACTAAGAACATCATATTAAATATTGGCTCACATTATAGTGTTTTGTGAAATTGCATGTTGTTGTGTTTGCAATTTATTATAATACAAGATTAGTATCTAATTATGACAAGAAGCCATAGTGATATAATCTATTGATGTAATTTTAAGTTGTGAATCACTAAAGTCGTTCCACTTATACAAGGGTGTCATTGTGAATATGCAAGTATTTAAGTGTTGGTGCATAAGTTTTATGAGTGTTTTATGTTAAGTTACAAGGTTAGATAATCCTTAATTAGATCATATGTACATGACTAAACCAATACCTTCATTTATTCTTATGATATGCCCAATAAGAAGGTGCATGAATTGTGCCTATATGATGTGTTTTATTTATCTCCCCCCCCCCCCACATGATGGTGATTTACCTCACAATGGTGACAATTTTTAAGTAAATTATGATCAATTCATTGGTATTAGTAATGCTTCATTATTTGACGATAGTGTTTTTTGTGGATACATGTATTTATTATGAACTAGTGTTACATACATTTATTTTTATATCCCTAGATTTTATTTTATTACACTTAATAATGAGGATGGTGATGTTTCATTGCTTTTGTATGTTTTGTCTATCAAGGACCTTCATGATGCTTATTTATTTGATAATTATGATCTATCTTCTTTGTCACGTGGTGTTATCATCACTAAAAGTGATCATGGTCCTTCTTCACAACTAACAAATTATAGTGATACAAATCTCATAAATATTTTAATACCTTGTGTTGTTTTGAATGGTACATTTATAGTGTGTATACGATAATGATTCAATAATTCATGGTTTCAGTGGAGATACAAATAGTTACATCTTTGAAATTTCTTATTCTTATATTATCTTCACATGTATCATGGTGCTTTTCTAATATATATATGGTTTGATGTGTCACATTCTTCTTGTAGTGTATTTAGTTCTCTTATATGTGAGTTTATTAAATACTTTCAAAAAAATCCTATAAAAATTTGTAATATAAATTTTTGACACCTTAAATCTACAATACATTGATTGAAAATGAAAATGAGATTGTGTGTGATGTAATAGAAAATTTATAATAATAAAAAGATAAAAAAATAAAAAAATAAACAAACTAACTAAATGACAAACTAGATACAAACATAGAAACAACAAAAAGAAGGAGCTTAACATCAAAGAATGGAGCTTACTATTCAGGATTTTATTACGATACATGGATGTTCACACAATATGTTGTCATCCAATTCACAAACTATTATCCAAGTCACACAAATTGTCATCCTTGAAAATCATAAAACTTGACTATATTGCCCAATTTTAACTTTTTTTTATACAACAAGAAACAAGGACAATAGAAACAACAAACTAAGAGATACTAGGATACATAAAATTACTATAAAATTGATTCAATATACGTACTTAATTATAGGAAATATAAATGACAAGGAAAAGGGAGAAAGATAGAATGAAACTTTTATGTTAGTGTAGACTTCCAAATACATATAACAAGAACAAGAAAATGGTTGGGATTGCTTGCAAGCTTGTCAATAATGACCGTCAATCTGCTAATTTAATCTCTTTCTAACATACCTCATTCACAATCACTTTATGATTCTATAATTCTTTTGAAAAACTAGAAGCACTTTATATATTTATATCAGATGCAAAGTGTTGATTTAACATATTTGTGTATGATTTTAGACAATGTTGCTATGGTTAATTGATTAAAGGTGATTAAATTATTATACCCTTTCATAGCAATCCTACTAAGATATGTGTGGTGAGATCAAGATGTGCAACAAGAACAAACATCATGGAAGAAGAACCAAGTCCTAGTGTTGAAGTGTCTTGAAATAATCCAAGTGTGTGAGAAAATATTAATGAATTGATATAAGAATAAGTGATTTAATTTAAAAAATAAATAAATATTTAATGTAGTGCATAATATTATTAATATTTTCTATAATAATTAATTTCTTTTGGGAAAATAAATAGATTTAATGACTAAATTTGGTAATTTATTTATGTATTGAATTGTAAGTTTATTTTAAGAACATAGAAAATAAAATGTTTTTGATATTAAAAGCAGCCAAAAACGAGGAGGCTGACCCATAGGAACAATTAGAAGGACAGTGGTAGAACCATTGTCCGCATAAAATCAGCAAAGTAGCAGCCTTTTACCTCTATCAAAAACAAAAACCATACTTCGAGAGTTTATCAGCGATAAAATAATACTAATAAGAGTATTAGTCATTTGCCACGCAGGGCAATAAATAGAGAAGTATAAACAAAAGCATAAACTATCCTTATCTTCCCAACGGCTACGCAAAATAATCAAAAAACCAGAAAAGCTCCACATGCAGAAAGTTATTTATTTTTCCTTTGGCTCTTCTTAGGGAGCAACTTTCTAGCCCATTCCTTAGTGAGGAAATTGAACAGGCCTTTATAGTCGTCCTCCTCCTTGCCTTTCCCTTTGGTCATGCTTTCCTGCATTAGGCATAGCGTAGTAGCCAAGCATCGCATAACATTCAAAGTAAACTTGGTAACATCGTGCATCTTGGACTCCACTGCCTCCAGTCTGTCGGTGATCACCTGCATATTGTCAGAGAGGGCCTCCATCTTCTTCTCAAGCTCTACCAGGTTGGATTCCTCCTCCTTCATGTTGTTGGCCTCCTCAACGACCATCAATTTTTCCATCTTGAAGGTCGGGAAGTGGAAATTGGATGGCTCTAGACTCTTGGAGGATAAGGGGCTTTCAGAAACCCGGGCAAAGCTCACAAAATGAGGGGTCAGATTATGTTGGGCCAGGGGCATTTTATTCGTCGAACTGGAATTGCCAGTGTCGTGCGAGGAGGGGTCTCTCAAGGATTTATTCGAGGGTTTAGAGGCCAGTCTGCTAGAATGACAGGGGGTATTGGCTTGTTCAGTAATTTCCAAATCAGAGTCAATCTCTTGGATTTTGACTCTTTTGGGGGTTCTGACCTCCTCCGGGGAGTGAGTCTTGGTTTTCTTGCTGGAGGAGCCAATTTTTGGGAGCCGAGAGCTTGAATCAATAATGGCAGGAGGGTGGGTCAAGGGACCGACATTCTACACAGAGATGGAACAAGGCGGGCAGAGGGCGAGGTGAAAGTTATACAGGCAGAGAATAAGACCCTGATGTAGGATGGGAAAGTCTTTCCCTTTTTTCTTAGCTTCGGCTATGTCTTTAATATTAGCATCCATAGAATGTAGTAAAAAGAACACAATGGTAATGAGGTCTTTATTCCTCAAGTGGTTAAGGAATGAGAGATGGTAGTAGTAGAAAATGCCATACCTTCCCTCCAGCATAAAATACTTCATCACGATATAGCAAACCTCGTCCCACAGGTGAGGGAGCTCCTCCCTATTGAAGCCTCCCACCCTCTTGACAGGGTTTTCGCCCTGGCGGAAGAACAGGTTAAGGCTAGTAGAATCCGCAATACGGCTCTATCTTTTCCACTTTCTACCCTCCATAGAAAGGCCTGTCGCCTGAGCTATAACCTCTTCATTGATTTTGAAAGAGATTCCCCCCAAGGTCACCCTTCGATCTTCCTAGGAAGTCACAAATTGTCTAGAAAGTCTTTCGTCATTTCCCTTCATGCTCTCCATAAATTTATCAATGCTGCCTTCCGAGCAGACAAACCAGGTTGTCGGTTTAGCTTTGAACTCATCCACTTTATTGAGTTCCAATCTGAGCCTATCCCCCCCATTCTTGAATCCTCCAGCTTAACAGATTGAGAGTGACTTTCAGAAAAAACGCAGAGCCAAAGTAATCATAAGGTGGAATTGATAAAATAATTATGTCGAACTTGGAATATAAGGTCATAATAATCAGAGTGATTGTTATCCCTTAAGTTCAAGTAGATATCAAAAGCAGAAGATCTAATCGGAACGTGTGAACCTTCATTCGAGCCAATGTGAGTTGACAGGTTATCATCGCCAGTTGGCTTCGTCTGGGTAATAATTAGGGAGTAATCATTCACGATGTCTGTACTTTCATCATAGATCCATCCCTTGTGCAGGTGGTGACTCAACCTGCCTCTGATACATGGTTGTCTAGGATAGTAATTGGTGGGATTCCCGCGCCAATTTGAAATTTGAATGAAGGTTTCCTTCATCATTGAGCAAATAGGACGGTCCCTTCCTAGGTAAAGGCCTTTTCCTTTTCCAAGATTACCTTTGTGGTGACCGACAGCAGACTGGGGTCCCATTTGCAGCCTTCCCGTCGCCGCCATGGAATCGGCTGCTTCGTTTCCTTCTCTAAAGATGTGGCAGATAGTGAAGTCCTCCAACTTGACCAAGAGGCACCTGATATCCCTCAGAATGGATCCCACTCGCCAACCCACCAAAGAGTTCCCTTTAACTGAGTCCATGATGATTTGAGAGTCTCCTTCAATTTCCAGCTGTTTAATTCCTATGGAGTTAGCCATTTTCAGACCCCAAAGGAGGACCATTCCTTCAGCTTGAGTAACTGTATTATTCCTTAGGTTGCCCGCGTAGGCTACAACCGTGTTCCCCAAATGGTCTCAGATGATTCCACCTCCCGCCTGACAATTGCTTTGGGCTGAACCATCAAAATTCAGTTTAAACCAGTGTAACCTAGGGGTTGACCATCTGGTCATCCTTCTTTTGTTCTTGGTGTTGTTGTTGAAGCTGTCAAAACTAGGGGGAGCTTCCAACATTTAGCAATTTTTTTCTCAACTTCATTAGGAGGATAAGGGGGGATTTTCCATTTTGTGACTTCCAAGTTTTCAGAGATCATCTTGAAGTAAATGAGTGTCACCATGTCCGGGGGGGTCTCAGTGTCTCTGAAAATTCTGTTGTTTCTTTCTCTCCATAAGGCCCAGCAGATGTGCGGCAGAATTTGTTTCCATAGCTGAATGATGAGGAGGTGATGGGAGGGGGGGGTCCAATCAAAAGCAAAAAATTTAATGTCCTTCTGGAAGACCCAATAGAGACTGCATTTCTGAAGAGTGATAGACCAAAGATGAACAACAAAGGGGCAAAGGACAAAAAGATGGTCAATAGATTCCTCATCAGCTTTACACAGACTGCAATTGTTGGGGAGATGGAATCCCCTCTTCTTCAAGTTATCCAGCGTGAGGGTTTTACCATGCATGAGGGACCACCAGAAGAAATTGATTTTAGAGATTAGTTGAGGGTTCCAAACTTTCTTCTAGCATTCAACATCCACAGGGGGTTTAAGGAGCTGATTGTAAGCAGATTTGACCGAGAATGAGCCCGATTGGGTTTCTTTCCAGATGAAGTTGTCTTCATTCAGGGCCAGGGGGATTCTAGTTTCTGACAATATGTGTTGGAGGTCTTGAGCAAGGGGGACCAGGTTAGGTCTGTTACTGAAGAAGTAAACAATGTCCTTCCAGCAAAATCTTCCTGGTACCAAATAATCTACGATATAATCCCCTAGGAAACCTTTAAGGTTGTTCATAATTTGATGGAAGCGAGTGTTGACTAAGGGCCTGTCCTCCATCCAAAAGTCTTCCCAAAATCTCACCTTTCTACCATCTCCCAGCTGCCATTTCAGTCCTTCTCTAACCATCACTCTACTCTTCAAGATTTTGTTCCATAACTTGGATCCTTGGGGAAGGTCGGTTGTACTCAAATTATAATAGAAGTGCTCCCGGTCCAGGTACTTTGCTATGATGATGTTACACCAGTCCGCCTCACCTTTAGCCAGAGTCCACCCGATCTTGGAAATTAGCACCTTATTGAGGGCATTAATCTTTCTTATACCCAAACCTCCCATTGATTTGGGTAAGAACACAGTATCCCAATTGACCAGAGCAAGGCATTTTTTCTCTTCCAGGCCAGTCCATAAGAAGGTTCTTTGGATTTTCTCAAGCTTTTCCACCATGGTCCATGATATTTTTAACATGGAAAGGAAGTACACCAGAATTCCCTGAAGGGAAGCTGCAAGAAGTTGGAGCTTCCCCGCACTACTGAGGAATTTTCCTTTCCATCCCGCTAGTTTTTTCTGCATCCGTTCCAAAATAGAGTTCCAGAAGGTGGGAGTGACTTCCTTGACCGTGAAGGGGAGGCCCAGGTAGGTCCCTGAAAGAGTTTCCATCTTGCATCTGAGGATAGAGAGGATTCTGAGTTGGAGGTCATTTGGAGTGTTGAAGAAGAAGAGATTACTCTTCTCATAGTTGATGCATTGCCCCGAAGCCTTGGCGTAGTCAACAAGTTTGATCTTCCACCCTTTAGCCTCCATGATAGAAGACTTACCAAATAGGAAGGTGTCATCCATGAACTGTTGAATATTAGAGGGGGGAGCATGGAGGTCGTTTTGAATCCTTGGAGCTTGCCATTGGTGACAATATGGGTCACATTTCTACTTAAGACTTCAGCTATCATGATAAACAGATAAGGGGATAGAGGGTCACCTTGTCAGATGCCTTTATCTGCTTTGAAACAGCCCCTAGGAGTCCCATTAATCAAAATTGATAACTAAACCGTGGTAACACATTCCCGAATCATACTCACCATTTTTTGGTTAAAGCCCAGTTTTAGAAGCACTTTAAAAAGAATCCTAAATAACCTTGTCATAAGCTTTAGATATATCAAGTTTAAAGGCCATACCTGGAATTTTGCTCCTATCCATGGAGTGGATTATCTCATGAGTGGCAATGGCAGCATCCAAAATTTGGCGACCCGGGACAAAGCCTTTCTGGGACGGGCTAATAATTTTTTCCAGGAAGGGCTTAATCCTATTCACAAGGACCTTGGAGAGTATCTTATAAATGGTATTACAGAGGCTTATGGGGCAATAATCCTTCAAGAAACTGGGGTTAGTGGTCTTAGGGATGAGGACAATGAAAGTGTTGTTGATCTTTTTCAGCAATCTCCCCGTCTTAAAGAAATCTTGAACATCTTTGGTGACGTCGTAGCTAACAATGTCATAGTAATCTTGGAAGAAAGTCGGGGGGAAGCCATCTGGGCCCGAAGTCTTCTAGGCCCCCATAGAAAAGACAGCCTGGTGGACTTCATCAGCAGAGATGGGGGCAATAAGTTGTCGATTGTCGTCCTCATTGATGACAGTCAGAAGCTTACTAACAAGGTCGTCCTGAAGCAGAGTATCACTTCCACTATTATCCGCATACAGTCTAGTGAAAAAGTCCACCTCACTTTGCCCAATTAGGGAATCTTCAGTGATCTCTTGGTCAGTTTCATCCCTGATACTTTTGATATAGTTCCTTCTCCTATGAATACAAGCCGATCTATGGAAGAAAGCAGAATTTTTGTATGCTTCCTTCAACCACTAGATTCTGGATCTTTGCTTCTAGTACACTTCTTCCTTAGAGGGTATCTTTCCATCTCTTGTGACAGTCTTCTTCCTCCTTCAAAATGGGATCTGGGGGGTTACCGGTAGCCATGATATTCTGAAGTTGTTCCAGTTTGGACCCCAGGTCCTTCTTTCTTTTGAAGATGTCTCCAAAGGTGGTCCTATTCCAACATTTGACTTCCCTGCTAATTAGCTTCATTTTATCCATAATTATGAACATAGCAGTCCCTTGGATCGGGGTGGCCCACCAAAGTCTAACCAGCTCCCTGAAATTGGGTTGAGAGGCCCACATGATCTCATAGTGAAAGCGGGGGGACCCTGGTAGGGTCTGTCTTTCCAGTGGAGAAGAAGGGGGTTGTGATCAGACACAGTCCTTGGGAGGGTTTTTAGATAGGAGCTATGTCCTATGTCCCAATTGGTGGAAATCAAGAATCTATCCAGTCTGACTTGAATAAGACGTTTACCTTTTCTATTGTTCAACCAAGTGAAGGGAGCACCCTGAAGGTCAATATCCACAAGGCTAGAAGCATTGATGAAGCTGGCTAGGTCGCCCATGTTGTCAAAGAAATCATCAAGGCCTCCACACTTCTCAGAAGGGTATAGGGGGGAATTGAAGTCTCCCACAAGCATAAACTGGTCCTTTTGATTAGCCACAATGAGATTAGAAATTTCCTCCCATAGAAGCCTTCTCCCCAACCTAGAGTTGGGAGCATAGATATTGAACATATGCCAGCATTGTTCATCGTAATGAAGAGAAACCGCTAGGAAATTTTGGGAGCTTGCGAAAAGCTTACCTTTCATTTTAATAGGATCCCAAAGGGTAGCAATACCCCTAGAAGCACCCAAAGCCTCAACATACAGATAGTCTGCCCCAGGACAGAGTCTACCAGCAACCGAAGCAAAGGTTTGGAAGGGCATCTTGACTTCCTGAAAAAGGCAAATGCCAATTTTCATCTCCAGGATGAGTTGTTTTATGGCGAACTGCTTTGGGGGGTTGTTTAGACCCCATATGTTCCAAGAGAGGAATTTCATTTCTTACTTTTGTTGAGTCCATCAAGGGTCAGTTGTCTGCCCTTTGCAATGTCCCTGACCATAACCTTGTGTCTCATAACTCTTTCAGAGGGTCTGCCAACTTTATTTTCAGTTCCCCCCCACATCCGCTTTCTTGGCCTTGAATTTTTTCTTTTGGGTTATCCATTCTTCATTATCCATCCGAGGGGATCCCGGGGGGGACACTTTTAGCTGAGTAGTCAGGGAGTTTCCAGGGTGAGCATCACTAGCCACCATAGCAAGGGAGAGAGGGGGAGATGAGGTGGGCAAAATAACCTCAGCCATAAGAGGCATAGCCATAGCCGGGCTAGGGGCGTGAAGGACTGGGAGAGTGGGAGAAGCAGGTGGAAGGGGGTTGGGGGACAGGTTGAGAGATATCACCTATGGGATCTCCCCCTCTTCCAGGGGGATGCTTGGATTGGCATTTTTAACTAGGTCTATTGGGGATTTTAAAATCTCTAGGATCTTGTTCGTGTGAGGGTAATCCTCAAATATTTCATTCACAATAGTTAGCTCTAGAGGAGCCGAGGATGATGGGTCACCAGGGTTGATGGGCTCGGCCCAAATAGCTTTATTTTTTAGCTTGGGTTCCGCAACCACAGGGGCTTTACATTCATTATAGGAATGACCTTGATTATTGCACTTCTAGCAAAAAAGGGTAGCATTTTCATACACAATAGCCTGAGACCATTTTCCCCATTTTGATTTTAGTGAGATAAAATTTGGGAGAGCCTTGTTAATAGTAACATTAACACAAAAGTGAGCGTACACCAACCTGGATTTATTGAGTGTGACTAAGTTAGTTGAGACAAAGTTGCCAAACGAGTTCCCTATCTAGCGGAAGATTTGTTCATCCCATAACTCCAGAGGGGGCCCAGGGAGCCTAACCCATACTGGAACCATGCGGTTTAGTTCTGCCAAGGGGTCAAAACCAGGCTTCCATTTAGCCATGGTTAGTAAATGCTTGCCATATGCTCAAGAACCCGACAGGACATAGATCAGATCCTCCTCGGTATTGAACTTGAATAGAAAGAGTCCCCCCGACATTGTTGAAACATCTAGGCTTCCTTTAAGCTTCCATCAAGATTTTGCCCATCGCCTGACCATGTCAATAGATGGTTGGAAGGAGAAGAATTGACCAACTATTGGCAGGTGAAGGGAAGAGGCGATTATGTCCATCAAGTTGTTCGGGAGCTTGATCTTCGTTCCTTCTTTCGTTTGGGAGAAGGTGGCCACATCAGCTTCAGAGGTCGAATTTGTGGACCCAAGGAGGGCGTTCTTCCAGCTAGACTTGGGATTCTCCTTCACAAGATCCACATCCGCTTGTCCGGCAGAAGTTTCTGGTCGGGGATGTGGTATATTCCTTTCTTCACCTTTCAAGCCAACATCGGTCAGAACTGGTGAAGTGGAAGGGGTGTGAAGACTGGCATTTTCTTCCGTATGACCCGCAGACCATGGGGTCCCCGCAACCAGCACAACAGCATGCGCTCCGACCATGGAATCAGGTATAGGGTCCAGTTGCAAGGAGGGGGGGACCTCCCCAAAGGGGGAGGTCATCCAGGAGCTCAAATTCAAACGCGGGGAAGGCGGGAGAGTTGCAGAGGGAAGGTGAGAGAGTTAGAATAATTTTATAATACTAATTCAAAAGTAAATTATTTTGTTATAAATAATCGAAAAAATAATATTTTAACATTATTGATTTACAAAAAAAGTGTGTGTGAAAGGAAAAGAACTATTTTAATATTACTTTCTTTCGTTAAAAATATAATATCATATTTAATTATGTTTTTAAGGTTTTGCAAAGGAAATAGAAGATTTGTTAAAAGAAAATTTTGTTTTATTTTCTCATTCATCTTCTTCTTCTTCTTTTGGAATTATTATTTTTTATGATGCAATTTAGAGAAAGAAGAATATAAGTATGAAGCTTAAGATTTTTTTAAGTACTTTTTATGGAAAAATAGAAGAAATTTGGATAATTGGTGAATTGTTTTGATTCATCTTCATTTATTTTTCAAAATGTTGCAAAGTTAAGTTAAGATTATTTTCATGAAATATTTTAGTAGAAAATATTTATTTTGGATTAATAATGAGCTTAAATTGTTTGTGAAAGAGGTGGAATAATAATGAGCATAAATTGTTCATGAAATGTTGATTGCTTGCGAAAGAAGAAATGTAATGCCCCGCCAGGAAACCCCGAAGGGATTAAGCCAAACACAAGAAAAGAGTGCAAATTTTTTTTTTTAAAGTTACAACACATAAGATGCAACAAGATATCAAAGATTCAGATTACATAGCGGAAGACATCAACTAACACCTAAAGAGTTTCCCAACGAGATTACTTAAATTTCACAATTCACTTAACTCACACAATTAATCCAAAAGCTGAATATCTTAATAACGAGATAATTCATAATCAGGATAATTCCTTTCAAAAGAGGGAAATATAAATCACGAGCGAAGATTCATCATTAAGATCCATTCATAATCTTCATTCAAGCTTTTCATTTAAAATTACAAACCATACATCTAACATTCTAATACACTAGGATTTCATCATAACATAAGAGATCTTTCCAAGCATATTTAAATTCCTTAACAACAACTGAGTATAATTCTTTACTCTAAGTTACATTCTTTCATATTCCAACTCATCGCATTTTAAAAGACGATTACAAACATGCATCTACGATACATCTCATCTAAACCACTTACGCATTCGATCCACATGGCATTCAAGAAAGGATGGAACATAAGCATTAAAAGTTAATTCCATTTACCCACTTAACCATTCTAATCATAAGTTAATCATACACGATAAAGCTGAATAAAGGAAACATAAGAGAATACATCACATAACACCATAATGATCTCGGAGTTCACCCCTAATGGGCTACATCTCCGGGTCTGCTCAACTACAAGACCCCTCTGATAATTAATAAAGTTAAGAATACAAGAGGTTACACCATTACAATCCGGCCATCAAGGCGAAATATAAACAATATACAAACGACCGCATCGGTCAATAATACATAAACGATCCCTGAAAAGAACAAGATCCAGCTGAACAAAATCAAGCTAATACAAAGGTCCAGAAGAGCATCCATAAAACTGAGCCATCACCACCCAAGGGCTAACATGAAACTGACACTCGCAAGGGCATAAACAAAAGGACGACCCACAAAGGTACTCCTAATAGGACAAAACGACAACACACTAGCGAACGTAGGGACAAGTGTCATCACACAACCTGGTATGGATACCATGGCAAGTCTTCATAGGTCCCGACCCCATACACTGGGTTACCCTGGCAACCTAATCCGAGCTTCCGGCCCATCCAAGCCTCATGTGGACCCACACATCCTCTCGTGAAGACAAGGATGGTGGTTTGCCATTTCAGGCCTTCTCACAGCATGTCGAATCTACGATAGCACTCGTCCCATGTGTGAGGCACAATATCTTATTTAGAGATTACATTCTAATCTATTGTTAGGTTATCACTTATTAGACTCACTTTCGATGGGTTACCCAGCAGCCACTTTGGGCGCGGCCCCCAATCGAAAGCCACTTTCCCATACGACACTAGACTATACTCAGACAAACACAAACCAAGGAATACACATGGTCAGACGAATGGAGTTCAAGAAGAAGAAACAATCATCAGGTCAAACACGACTCAAGGGTAATCACTTACTGACGGTACTCTAACTAGAGACCTGACCAACAACGGTCAACCACAATCATCATTCGACTCACACACAAGGAGGATATGATCAAAACGACACTACCACAATACAACAGTCAACTCGGAATCGAGGACTGAAACAGGTACCCCAAATCATTTCATACGACAGGGTCCTATCAAACAAGCAAGACTTGCCATTTCATAATTAAAAGCGAATACAGAAATTAAACTCGCAAGGCAATAATCAGAAAAGACAATATTTTCTCAAATTGATTTAAACATTAAAATCGATCAAGTTTTCTACAAG
Organism: Cryptomeria japonica; assembly: GCF_030272615.1. Classification (NCBI taxonomy): domain Eukaryota; kingdom Viridiplantae; phylum Streptophyta; class Pinopsida; order Cupressales; family Cupressaceae; genus Cryptomeria; species Cryptomeria japonica. Next base: position 274,550,844 of record NC_081413.1, read on the forward strand.
ATCCAAATCAGATTACAGTATCTACCTCATCTAGGGATAGGTTGTTCTTGGTTTTCTAACTCCTAAGGTTCAAAGCATCGAACAGGCAAATTAAGCCATAATGAGTTCTTAACCAATTCATATTAATAAAAAATTCAGACAACCATTAATCAACTAAAATAAGATATTTAATCTCCAATCAAAACGTCATTAACATACTGGTCTAAAACCGACCTCTACAGTTTCGTATTTTCAATTCCAGATACATTATACGGATTACGGAAATAAAAATGTAGAAAGAGAATCTAAATGGAGATAATCATTTCCAAAGGCACATCGTTAAATTTCTAATGATCAATGGTTCAATATTCATTTCGGACCCTTCCAGATGACTTATACCCTTAAAATCTTCAAACAATATATAGGCAATAAGTACATTTAAACTAAAAAGGATTTTTCCAATATAACAATATTTGATCTACCCAAAATATTCACAATTTGATATTAAATCTTACATCAGAATCTACATTAAATAGTATTAAAAACGTTATATATTTTTTTTGAGTTAAAAAAAAAAATACATTAAAAAAAATCTTTCATTAAAAATGATACTCATATCATATGCATTTTTTTTGAGTGATAAAAAAAATACATTAAAAAAAAAAAACATTTTATAAGCCTCGTTTAAAACAAAAAAAGCATTTAAATTAAGTGGCTAGGGTGGGTCGTGCCCTAACCCTAGCCGCAGGGTGGAGAAGACTTCGCTGGCGGCGCTCGCGGTGGTGCCCGCAGGTGCCGAGCGCCCTGCGGCCATCGCGGCCCCTGCGGCCACCGCCGTGAGCCGCAGGCACTGCGATCTGCGCGCAATAAGCAAGGGAACGGGGGAGGAAGTGGGACAAGCGGGGGAGGGGAGGAGGAGCGGGTGGAGCTCCGCTCCCCGCCCTCCAACCCCAACCCAAGGGCTGCGTTATTAAAACAAAACTCGCCCAGTTCGTTCCAAATAAAAATAACAACGCACAGTTCGTAAAAAAAAACAAAATACGTTTAAAATTTCGTTTGAACACACAGTTCGTTCGAACAAAAAAAAACGCACAGTTATGTTTTCATTTTCCATTTAAACACAGTCCGAACTTCCAAAACAAAAACGCCCAAATGAACCGAATAAATTTCGGTTGAATATAAGTTTGATTTAGAAGAACTAGGTTTTAGTACCACATTTTCTTTGATAATTTTCATTCTCCAAACACAATGGGATTCCAAACCACCCAAACAGCATTAAGGAATAACAAAACCTCAGATAAATCTCCAGCCAAACTCAAAATGGCCAAACAAGGAACTATTTTATTTTGAAACCAAATGGTTAAACAGATCCTACCTGATCTCGCATTCCTGGCAAGATCTGCCGAAGAGTCCAAATCTCCAGCTCCCAAATCCTTCCTTCTCCATCCAAAATCCTCCAATTTCATCTCCCAAATCTTTTTCAACCAAAAATTCTCCAAAAATGTCCATCCTCTAATTTTCCCCCAATTTTTGGGTTATATGGAAGAGTTGACCCAAAATTCCATTTTTGGAATTAAAAATTTTTATTTAAAAATAATACTCGAAATTTAATCCTTTCTAACTATAGCAACAAATTAACTTGCTTTCCAAATCCAAAATCGATTTTCTCATTTAATCAAATTTAGCCTTTCTAATATCAGAAGCCAACAGAATACAATTAAATCTATCGCAATTAAATACAAAACTTTCTTTTTCAACAGCATATTCAAAATGCATTTAATATTCCAAAGCAGTCATTTAATCTAACTCACTCCCAATCTAAAATAAGCAATTCATATCAACGAAAAATCGCATAACGAAATCCCGATTAATTTAGTCCATTAATCTTCAATGCACAAACGCATATATTTAATTCAAATAATTACTAAGGACTAATAAATCAATTTAACCAAACACACCAAGCACGCAAACCGAGAAGGTCAACCAACCAGACGACTCGCAAACCCAAACAAAAAGGGATAACCGACGACGACTGGCGATGCTCACTTGAGCACGACTAAGGTCAACTAGGGTCTTACGACCACCTATCCAACTCTAAGGATAAAAAGGTACACTCAAACCTGCAATCCAGGTGAAGACGAACCTCGTACTCATACGGCGTTGTACCTGAAATCTCCTGCAACCAAGAGTCATACATGCATACATATATAAACTTAATGAAAGCGTCAGCTCAATATTAATACCACGAAATAGGTACACTAAACAACTTGCATACAACTAGTGTGAAAACCACATCAATAGCTATGCGTAGAATCAACATCTGACTATAACATAATATTACGATAAACTAATCAAGATTAAACCAAGGTTAGAGATTGATTAGGGCAGGGGTACTACAAGAAAACTATGGATGATTTGTAAATCTATTGTTTCAAGTGATGTATATAAATTAGATAAATGCGAAGTGATAAAATTATATTGGAAATTCCATAAAAACTAATAAATTGATTTGACTATAAGTCAATAAATTTGATTTAGTATTGAAAAGGTTGAAAAACATAGTTTTTGTGTAGTAAGAATTATATTAGAAAACTTGAGAATAGGATTTATCTCATGGTTTCAATTTGAAAGAATGAAATGTTGTTTTGTCCTATGATTTAGGATGGTTATGTAAGACCAAGATTAAAATAGTGTGAATCAATAGAAAGTTAACCACAAAACTCTATAAATCACCCAAGATCCTAATCTAGACAATAAAGCATGCAAGACAAATGCATGAATTTAAATGAATATAAAGCAAAGTATACCTTCCCACATTCATCTCAAATACTCTCTGTAGTTTTCTTCAATGGTACTAATGTTGTTCTCAGATTTGCATATAACACTATTTGTAATTATGATCACATAAAAGCTCAATGACTGTGGGTTTTGAATGATGATGATGAATGATTGAAAAGATAGCTAACCTGATAGTGATAATGTTTGATAATAATTGATTAGTTGGGGTTTGGTTTGATGAAACATAATTTTATTTATAGATATTTTGATATTAATCAAAGATAGAGATCACATGAAATAAATTTGAAAATCAATGGATGAGAATTAATGAGAAGAATAGATTGAGATAATTATGGAGTTAACTAATTGCATGATGGTTGTAGAAGAGTGAATGGATTGATTAGATGAATTGGAGCGAGAGGTAGTTAAGCAAGGAAGATGGAGATATAATTAGGATTAAATAATTAAAAATTATTTAATCTTATGCATGAAGAAATAAAATAAATAAAATATTTATTTTATTTATTTTTTGAAGGGCTTTATTTAGAAAGTGAATAATTAAATAAATTAAAGAGTTCATTTAATTATAGAAGGCATTCTTAGCTAATTAACTAATTAGAATAGTTATTTAATTATAAGGAGATTAGAAGAAAATAAATTAATTAAATAATTAAAATTATTTAATTAATTAGAAGAGAAGAAAAATAATTAAATGCTAAATATTATTTAGTTATTATGAAAGAAAATAATAATTAAATAATAAAAAATATTTAATTAATATTAGAAGAAATTGGGATAATTAAATAATTAAAAAATTATTTAATTATAATGATAGAGGGAAATTTGAATTCAAATTAGAGGAATAATATTACTTTAATTAAATAATAAAAGTATTTAATTAATTTAGAGGAATAATTAGTGGAATGTCACAAAGAGGCAATGGACAATTATCATTGTCTATAGGTTAATATCTTGTTTTCTTTACTTGGTCCCCAATACTTTGAGAAATTATCCCCCATAAGAACATTGATCAAGATTGGAGCTTGCTCATTTGTTATAGACACCATATCACTATAGACTTTAGTGTTCTTATCTGTATTAATTTTTAAGATTCCCATAGGAGGGGGAATCCACCTTCCATCTCTACTTATCCGTTGCTTCGCATGTCGAGATTTATTTCCAGCAGCACAACCCATTTTAATGTTTTCCAATTGCAGGTTCCTTACAATAGCATAATCACCTTGATCAACATTTTCAGATAAATTGCACTTAGCCGAGATTGTCTCCTGAAGCCTATTAACTATCTTCTGCCACAACTGGGGACTCCCTACATGTGAATCACAAAAGACCCTTCGATTCATTTCCAGCCACAGATTCCAGATAATAAAGGCTGGCCCAATAGCCTAGGCCACTTGAAGAAAAGAGGTCTTCGATGGGGTCTGCCCAAGCTATCCCAAAAGTCAATTAAGGAGGTAGCATGAAAACAAGCATGTTGCCAAGCCTCTCAACACTTGTGCCAAATCTCCCTAGAGAAGGGCATACAAAAAACAAGTGGGAGTAGTCTTCCTCATTATGCATACAAAGATAACAGATAGATGGTCCCTGGAAGCGAAGATTCTCCCACGTGAGGTGTTTCCTCTGAGAAACTAGCCATAAGAAAAAATTACATTTCAAAGAAGCTATTCCAAACCTTCTTGCCTATCAAGCTGAGCATAACCTTCAGCAACATAAAACTTGCAATTTGGGTTAGGACCCCAAGCCAAAATATATCTCTCCTTGAGGGAACTACATAACCTACCCTCCAAGATATTAACCAACACCACATGATCTTCATCTGAGCCACCCAAGGGCCATTCAAGAGGATCCTTCCAGTAAGTCACCTCAACCCGTCCAATGCGCCTAACGGTTTTAAAATTCTCCACCTTAACCCATCCAACATCAGTGAAAATGTTGCAAAGAGGTTGAAGTTGTGGATAACTAGACAAAATAGGAGGGCGACCATCCCAAGAGTCCTGCCAAAAAAGAGCTTCAAAGCCTCTATTACAAATCCAGAAAAGGCCATCTTTAATAAGTTGGGCACCTTTTTTAAGAGTATCCCAGATACAAGAGCCCCTACCCACTAAACTAAGATAAGGCACCTCATGATCATTAGCACCGGGGAGATGCCTGTGGGTTAAAATCTTGGCCCGGTCTTGATCCTGATTGTTACACCACCTCCAATATAGCTTAGTCGCCAAGGCCTTGCTAACCAAAGCAATAGATCTGAGGCCAAGACCCCTAGCATGTCTTGGTCTATAAAAAGAGTCCCATTTAACTAAACTCCACTTAGAAGAAATAAAACTACCAAACCAAACAAATTGATGGGAAATAGCATCAAACTTTCTCACAAAGATGGAGGGGGAGCCTGCACAAAACACCTATAAATGGGAAGCGCTTGCACCACAGTCTTCAGAAGAATCACTCTTCTAGCAGAGGATAACCACCTGTAAGCTCAATGAATAACCTTGCAATGAAATTTATCCAAAATTCCCTGCCAAAAATATCTGTGTTGAACCCCCAAATCTAAAGGAATCCCAAGGTACAACAAAGGAAGGGACCCCGTCTGAAATTTGAGGATCCTGGCAATCCTATTTGGAATAAGCCAAGGAGTATTAAAGAAATCTATGGTTGATTTATCTTCATTAATTTTCTGACTTGGGGCTTTGCAATAGATATCTAAATCTCTCCTGAAATTCACTGCCTCGTTGATTCTGGCCCTGCCCATCAAACTTGTGTCATACACAAATTGAAGATGAGAGTAGGGAGGTAGAGCATTGCTCCAACTCTAGCCCTGAATAAGACCATGTCTCACCTGGGAAGTGAGAAATCTGCGAAGACCTTCAGCCATGAGAATAAATAAATAGGGAGATAAAGGGTCCCCTTGCTGAAGCCCTCACGAAGCGCTAAACAATTTTGAGGGTTCCCCATTAATAAGAACTGAGAAGGAGGTAGAAGTCACACAACTAAGAACCCAATTCACCAACTCTTCTCCAAAACCAAAAGCCAAAAGGATCTTCTGTAATAAATCTTAACTCACCCTATCATAAGCTTTGGCCATGTCAAGTTTAATAAAGATAGCCTTCTCCTTAGAGGAAGCCATCAAATGAATAGCCTCCATTGCTATCACAACTCCATCAAGGATTTGTCTTCCATCAATGAAACCGCCTAGCTCCTTAGAAACCAAAGTGCAGAGGAGAGTTTTGAGTCGTTCAACAATCAATTTAGTGATTATCTTGTAGACAGCATTACATAAAGCAATAGGCATGTACTGATCCAAACTATTAGCCCCCTCCTTCTTAGGAATGAGAGCCAAGAAGGTAGAATTCATAGATTTGAGCATTTGTTTATTCCTATGAGATTCTTGAACCACATCTAGAAGATCATACTTTATAATCTCCCAAAATTACTGAAAAAACTCAATAGGAAACCCGTTAGGGCCAGGAGCCTTGCCTTTTTTCATTTGAAACACAACCCCCTCAAGTTAGGACAACAAAATGGGGTGCAAGAGAGAATAATTCATTTCAACAAAGACAAGAGGGGGAATATGGTTCAAGATGGCCCTCTCTTCCACCATAGCTTCAAGATCCTCTTTGGTAAACAAATTAGAAAAATAACTAACAGCTTCCCTATAAATTTCTTCTTTAGATGAAAGATGAACCCCTTCTGACGATATGAGGGAGGTAATAGAGTTACCATACCTCTGAGCCTTAACGAAATAATGAAAAAAAGTTGTGTTTCTATCACCTTCTTAGACCCAATCCACACAAGACTTTTCTTTCCAGAAAATCTCCTCATGCAACTCCCACTCTTATATTTCCTTAAGAGCAATGGACTTGACCATACTGAGCTCCACAGTCATCCCTTGATCCCTAATTTTATGTGTAACCTCATCCAGCTTGGATTGAGCTGCCATCTTGTGTCTATGCAAATTCCCAAAACATTGTTTATTCCACCTCTTCATCCTATATTTCACATGTTGTAATCTCTTCCCAAAGGCGTACATAGCCTGCCCATGGGTAGGCACCCCTTCATACCACCAATCAACCATAATATCCTTCAACAACTAATCACGAAGCCACATCAATTGGAATTTGAAAGAGGGATTTTTGGAGGTTCTAAAAGATGTAATAAAAAAACTTAATAGGCCAATGATCAGAACCCCTCCTATCAAGAATTTCTGAATTGGTGGACCATCTATCATGCACCCAATAGTAGGAAACCAAAAATCTTCAAGCCTTTCAGAGATAGACTCAACACCACTCCTCCTATTATTCCATGTAAAGACACCATTAATTGGCTTCACATCAATGAGATTCAAGAGACCAATATTATCCTTGAGTAAATTTGAGGAAGGATCAAGCCCGAATAACCCACCTCGCTTTTCCTCCAAACTAGTAATGACATTTAAATCTCCAGCTAAAATCTAGGGAATAAAAGGATCTTGGGCCCGAACAAGATTGATGTGATCCCAAATATGTGACTTACCCATGAGATTAGTAGGAGCATAAATATTAGAGAAGAGGCATCTTTCTCCAGTCTCAAAGCTAGAAGAGACCATAGACATGGAAGACATACTAGAAAACCACCACAAAGGGGAAACTTTTCTCAGGTGCCAGAAACAAGCAACCCCCCCCGAACTTCCATGAGAGCTCACTCCTTTCCAAAGGCCTTGGGGCCAGACACACAAAGCTCAACTGGCCAAACCATCCACTAAAAGCTTGGTTTCTTGAATAAAAACAACATCAAGAGACTCAAAGTCAATTAATCAGCGAACAAACTTTTGTCTAGGGATGTTGTTCAACCCCCTTACATTCCATGAGAGCATGATCATTTATGTGGTTGAGAGAAGTGGGAATCAACGGGCTTTACAGACCGTGACTCAACCAAAGTATCACCAATAAGCTTAACCTTTTCCTGATCCGTTTTTCGTCCACTCCTTAAAGGTTCGTCTAAAGAACCCTTTTTGAGGGTCTTCTACTGCAAGCCTAAAACAGGCAGGGCTTTATTACTCTTCAGAGAATCTAAGGCCACTATAGTGGAAGGAGGATTAGACGCCATGACCACTACACCTCCAGGGACCTGTGACCCACTAAGGTCTCTGTTGTCTTGAACATGGGAAGGCAAATCCATAACCATTTGAACATCTTGTTGATTCTCCAAAGATAGGGCTCGACCCTCTTTCTTGGAATCCCCATCGAACACCTCGTGCTGAAATTGGGCACCCAAAGACATTTCAACTGGAACTCCTTCCTCTTGGACCAAATCATCTAGAACATCAAACCTATTTAGGGTAACATCATTTTGCCTATCCAACCCAGTTCTCTTCTTTCCTTTGCCTTTATTCTGAGGTTTGATAGGAATGAAGCCATCTTTATCAATAGGACCATCAGGCATAGGGGCTTTCCCCTTATTTTCCCCCAGAACAGAGTGAGGAGGATGGGAAATGACCAATTTAGAAGATTTATTTATGGGACATCTCCATTGTAAATGACCATATTCATGACAAATTATGCATCTAAATGGCAGGGTCTCATAGTCTAGCTATTGGATCCAAGAAGATGTCCCCAAATAGATTTCCATAGAGTCTGGCAAAGGATTATTTAAATCAACTTCTACACATATACAAGCATAGGAAATTACCTTTCAATCTTGAGTTTGTGAAGCCGAACCCACAGGTTTACCAAGAAGCAATGTGATTGAGTGAATAATATCTTCTCTCCAGAATTCCAACGGAAGCCTTGGCAATTAGATCCACATGGGCACACGAGAGGGAAGCTCCTCAACAGAATTATGCCAAGGTTTGATAAAGAGTCCCACCTGGTTGAAAAAATAAGGGCCACCCTCAAAATCCTTGTTCTTGTCTACCAGGTTGGAAAAAATAACTAGAAAATAGTTATTGGCTGCCATAAGTAGCTCCATATCTCCTTTAGGATTCCAGACACGGCGTGCCCAAGACTCTAAAATAGGTATATAGAGGTGAAGATGGATAAATTTGCATATGAGAGAATGATTACACCAATATTCAACATCCTCTGAAATTTGCTCAAGTTGAATAACCAGAACTGGATGATCTTGGGATCTCTCCAAACAACCATTCACCTTTTTCATGCGAAAAGGCTCTTTCAAAGAAGAGACGCCTGCCCCTAATTGGGAATTGCTAATGTGTTCCTTTCCACATGTATGCATCAAATGAGACGGATCCGCTATATCCAGATCTCCAGAGATCATCTGAGAAGAGGATAATCCTCTATTCTCCATGGACCCAGAAAAAATACCAAAAAAAAGAAAAAGAGGGGCAAAAAACCCAACCCCAAAACCCCGCACACCCCCAATGGCAACCCAGAGCAAAAGAAACAGAAAAGGGTTGCAAAAAAAACCCTGTGGCAACCCAGAAAACCCAACCACGGGCAAGCAAAAATTGACCCCTAGCAAACAAGAAACTCCTCCCCCTAGAATAAAGCAAGCAGAGCGCAAGACACATGATAGGGAATGTTGGCCCTAGCACGACACCCACGCAAACGCAGAGCCATCCTCCCAAAAAACAAAGAGTCAACTTTTACAATCTTAGTGTTCTTATCAGTAGAAGGTCCATAAATAGTTTTTGTTAAGACCACCTTAGACTACCAAAGCTAGGAGACTTTTGAGTTAAGCATACACATGCATAAATATGTAAGAAGTATTATCTACTATTGTAACTACATCTAAAGATAATGAAATAAAGGTTGGTAGTTTTAGTTTTCCTTGTACATCTTGTTTTTTTGTTGAACGACGTATTAGAAATAAAGTATAAGTTTTTGTTATCTTTGTTATCCATGTGAGTGAATGATGGACTTTTGAATGCATAGTACCTGAGTTTCAAGTTAGATGCTAGGAAGAATCACCTAAGGGGGGCCACTTGGTGAGGATTCCATTTATTTAGTTTTCAATTGTTTCCAATTATGTTCATAGCATAGTTTAAATTACTTGATTGTTCCTACAACCATGGAAACTCTATTATGTGACTGTTCCTACAACCAAGTTAGAACATAACTGTTTCTTTTACTGGTTAGAGTTTTATTAGTCTTGAGCACGTTTTAGTAGCACTTCCTTAACAGAGAGTACTTAATGGTTACTAGAATTATTTCCTTTCTTGTTATTTATTTTAGTATCTCCTATCATTAGGATTAGGATGGAATAGTCCAAGAAGCTCTTAGTACACAAACAATGATCTCCCATTTCAAGTTTTAGGCCCCTGAGTTGATAGATAAATGAGCTTTAGTAATAGGATTGATGGCTACTTAATGAAGAGATTCGGTATCTAAGATGAGGTGGCATGCCTAGTTGTCTACCCATTATTGAAGCCCTATATTTTTGGCGTTGTTGTTGGGGATGGTGTCAAGAAAAGAATTTGTTTAGAGTTAGAGAGTTTTTGTTGCAATTTCAAAGAAGTAGAACCTTTGTTTTCACAAGCAACAAGATTAGATAGGAACAAATTATATCATCATATTAAGTTTTAGCAGGCACATTGGAATTGAGTTAAAAACTAAATGCATAGGAGAAGGAGAAGGGATTCTTAAATGGGAGATTCCTTCCTCATGAACCTAATCCTGAAAATCACTTAGCTGATCAAGAACTTGAACCTTTTGATGCATATGAAATAAATGTTTTTTTTGACATTTTCTAGTATTTAGGGCAATTTGAACCACCTCCTCAAGAACCACCAGTTGGGCAACCCTTTGAAAATCCTTGGCCTATAATTGTCTATCAAACAAATATGGTTGAGTTTGAGTTTGATATCCTATGTAGAAGCTATGAATACACTACTAGTGCTCATAGGCTCAAGTTGTTTCCTACCATATTGAAGGAAACTACTATGAGATGGTTTATGAGTCTAGGTGTTGATACCATAACCAATTGGTAATGAAGGAGAAATTCCTTGAGAAGTATAAAGATTATTGTAGAGGTAGTGATATGCATGGAGATGATATTTTCAGGATGTCAGAGAATGAAGATGAGAGCTTAGAAGACTATGTTGAAGATTCTAGTTTAGCTTCAAGAAATCTAAGAATAATGCACTAAGTGAAGATTCTCATATGTTGGTATTTTTAAAAGGGATCAATGATGATTGTATGGATGCATTAGACCTTATGGGAGGAGGAGATATTACCCAAGACAATTGGATTTATATAAGAAAGAATTGTCAAAATTATTCTAGAGTTCCTCTTAAAAAGGCTAGAGGTTATACACCTAGCATAAACAAGACAGTCTTTGAATTTTAAGGATGGAAATAACATATTTGCTGGAAGATTCTAAACAATACATCATCAACAACATGGCTACACCATTGGATACACTTCAAGCCGAGCAAAAACATGATGAGGTAGAGGCAATGTTGCTTGAGTTTTGCCCCATTGTAGATAGAAGAATAGAGATTGCTGATGTAAGAGGGTAGGCAATATAGAAAGCAAATAAGTGCAGTCAAAATTTAGGGCAATTGAAGATGATGAAGGACAAATATTCTACATTGCACAAAGAAGGTCATGGAATCTAAGACAAGGTATGCCTACATACCCTCTATCTTTCAATGATCCTTATTCAAATTCTTACGCACTTAACAACCAATGGCAACCTTCATACTCTCCAAACTTTGGTAATTATGGTCAAGAACCTTGGAAAAACCAACAAAATACTTTGCCAAACTATCAAAAATCCTAATCCTCCACCTCAGTGGCAACCACCACCTCGAAACTGGCAACAACCACCATAATGGAGAGGAGGACAACGGTGGTCCAATTAGACAATTGGTTACTTGTAGCCACAAGAACCACATAACCAACTAGCTATTATGGTTCCTACAAATGCAAATACCAATGTACCAAAGCCTACTCAATTACTAGGTCAACCTGTACCCAATCCCAATAGTAGGCCATAGTAGCAGGCCTATTCCACAGATTATATTCAATATCCTGTATATATTGTGAACATAAGTGACATACACTTGCATTCAGGAATAACCTTGGCAGCACCTACCCCTCCTATTATTATTGAGCTTCCTAGGTAAGAAGGAGAAAAGACAAATACCAATCTGGCCTCAAATGACCTCCTTCTTCTAGAAAATTGGTCAAGGACTCCTGAGCCAATCCAAGAAAAAGATCCACTACCACCATATTCTTAGAGGTTGGTAACTACAAAGCCTAAGATATAACTCATTTTTGACTCTTTGGATCAACTAAAGCATGTGTGCGTCAAAACACTCTTATTCTAATCCATCAAGCATGTACCTATCTATAGCAAGGCAATAAGGGATGCATGCCTCATGAAATCGGGTAGGAAAAAGAAAGATCCAACAACAATGTACCTAATGGGTTAGCTAGCAGATGTAACGCTGGGAAAAGTAATTATGCCTAAATATTTTCGTCCTAGTAGTCCAGTGGTGGCAGTAACTATTAATGGGATCGTAGTTCAGAATGCCCTCATTGATCTAGGGACTGCTAATAATGTCATGAGTAAGGATATAATGCAACATCTTAAAATCACCAATCTAACACCTACTCCCATTGTCCTTCAATTGGCTGATAGCTCTACTATTAAACCGTATGGTATTATAGAAGATCTTTTTGTTATTTGGGACTCCCGAGAGTACCCTACTGACTTCATGGTCTTATCTCCTAAAGCTACTCTAGGGGGATATCTAATAATATTAGGGAGGCCTTGGTTGGCCACAATAGATGCCTATATAGGATATAGGTTAGGGGATATGACTATCTACAATGAAGATAGTAAAAATAAATTTATGTTGTGTCCTCTATCCCAACCACACGGGGAGTCAAATCAACTGATATGGCCCAACCTAGGAGAAGAAAGAGAGAAAGAAGTGAACTCTTTGTAGACCCTCATGATGATTAATAAAATACCTCTTATGCAACTCCAAGGTGATGAAGAAGTGTTGTCTCAAATCTTGGAAAATGAATATGAGAAAGAAAATATAGAAGAAATTTGCTCATCATGTGCACTATAATCACTCTTTCCAAAATATACTGCATGTACATCTCTTACAACATCAAACTCCTACATACATTGTTTCCTCATGAGATAAAAATTCCTAGCATTAATGAGGTCTATATGATGGATCTCACTAAGCAAATAGAAGTTTCACTATGAAGGCATTTGAATATCAATAATAAACTGACTTCAAATAAGCAACAATCCCTTATTGAACTTCTACAGTTACACAAAGATGCATTTGCTTGGTATTACACTGATATGAAAGGATTGGATCCAAAAGTTTTCACCCACATAATTTATATCAAGGAGGATAGCAGACCCATTAAACAACCTCAAAGAAGAGTCAACCCTGCAGTTAGAGATATTTAAAGGAGAATTGTAGAAGTTGTTGGATGGAGGATTCATATACCCTATCTCTAATAGTCGGTGAGTGTCTCCTTTGGTTATTGTTCCCAAAAAAGGAGGAAAATGGAGAGTTTGTGTGGATTATAGAAAATTAAATACAACAACCAAAAAGGATCATTTTCCACTACCTTTTATAGATCAAGTTCTAGATTCCTTGTCAGGAAAGAAATATTTTTTATTTTTTTGATGGTTTTAGTGGGTCTAACCAGATACAAATTACACTAGAAGATCATGAGAAAATGACATTCACATGCCCATGGGGAACCTATGCCTATTCACTCATGCCATTTGGATTGTTCAATACACCAACAACCCTTCAGAGAGCAACTGCATGGAAGTGTGTATGGATGACTTCTCTACTAATGGGAACACCTTCCAAGAAGCATTGGATAAATTGGAAAGATTTTAAAAAGATGTAACGATCACAACCTCTCACTAAATAGTTAAAAATGCTTCACGATGATGTAGGAGGGAATAGTCCTTGGACACTATATTTTTAATAAAGGAATTCAAATGGATTCTACTAGAATTGAGGTAATCATGAATCTCCCCACTCTTGTCAAGAAAAAAGATGTTAGAAGTTTCTTGGGCCATGTTGGTTACTATAGAAGGTTTATCAAATATTTCAACAAGATAGGTAGCCCATTGTATATATTGTTTACTAAGGATGCAAAATTCCAATGGATGCCTGAATGTGATAGGGCATTCCAAGACCTCAATAATGCTCTCACCCAAGCTCCTATCCTTAAAGGACCTCAATGGTCCATGCCATTCCATATTCACATAGATGCTTCTGATCATGCATTAGAGAAGATGAAACATTTGGCATTCTCCATGCTTGTAATGATGAGTCCTCTGGGGGCCATTTTGCTACCAAAATTACAACAATGAAGATTTTGAACATAGGATATTATTGGCCTAGTCTTCACAAAGATGCAATGAAGTATACCAGGATATGTGACAAGTGCCAACAAATAGGAAGACTAAGAAGCTCTGATGAAATGCCCTTACATCCCCAAGTGGTTGTCACCCCTTTTGACAAGTGGAGTATGGATTTTATAAGACCAACTGATCCACCCTCCAATGGTAAGTCCTATATCTTGGTTTGTACTGATTATCTTATTAGATGGGTTGAAGTCAAAGCTACAAAACATGCCAGAGATAATGAAGCAGCTGAGTTTCCCTATGAAGAAATATTTACTCGATATGGAGTTCCTAGAGCGATAGTCATTGACCAAGGTGCTCAATTCACATTCAATCTAGTCACTGGATTGGTCAATGAGTATAATATCAAACACAAGAAGTCTACTCCATATCATCCACAGGCCAATGGGCAAGCAAAAGTGACTAATAGGGAAATTGAAGCCATCTTAACTAAAATTGTGACACTTCATAGGAAAGATTGGGCAAATTAGTTACCTGAAGCTGTGCGGTCTTATAGAATGGCATGGAAAACAATAACAAGATTCACTCCATTTGAATTATCATATGGTAAAACAACTATAATGCCTATTGAGTTTGAACACAAATTCTTAGACAACCTTGTACCTCGGCTTGAATCTCTCACAGCCCCAAGCAAACAGGGTAATGTACCTCAATGAATTAAATGAAATGAGAAAATCAACTCTCAACCATAGAGAACTAATACAACATCATAGAGCTAAATCGCATGATAGGTATATCAAAGAAAATGCATTCAAACTAGGTGACTAGGCTCTTTTATATGATTGTAGGTATAAGGACAACCTAGGCAAGCTTCACACCCCCTGGTTAGGTCCCTATGAAATTGCAAAAGTATTTTCAAATGGCGTTGTTAAACTCACAACCCTAGATGATGTAAGATTTAAATTACTAGTAAATGGGCACTAATTACATCTCTATCATAAACCAACCAGCAAAGAAGACTTCATGTAGCAATTTGAGGACAACAATTATCACACTCTTCCTACAGTCATTGATGGTGAACCTCTGGGTTCACCACATGTTTAATAAGGATTACTTTAATCCTTTCATAATAAAGCCTCCATCCTTATGTGGTGACCCTCTACTTCATTTTTCATTACACATCAGCTCCATCTCATTTCACTTTCCTTTTGTCACTATCACTTCATAACAATTCTAGTGTTTCAATCTTTTTGCCATCAACTTCACATGTACAAGAACTTTTATCACCTCAGTATATTATCAACTTAGTTGCAAGGTACATAAAAGATCTTTTATGTTCATTATTACTTAGAATGTATATTTTATCATTTTCTCATCACCTTAAATGTATTTATTTGAGCATTCAAATTGGCAACCCTCCTCAATGATTATACATGTGTGGAAACCTATTCTATTTTAAGTTGGGGGGAGGGAATTAGCCATGACAAATTTCCCAAATGTTATATGAATATGTGTGATGATAATTTAAAGAAATGTTTTGATAAACACGGGGTCAGTTCTTGTTAGTTGCATGTACCCCAAATTAGGCCATTTATTACCCCCTTATTGCCGTACTCCTATTTTATGTTTCTACAATATGTTTGTAGCCGCGACCTTTTCATAAAAGAGAATAGCCATGACAATGTAAATTGTAGTAACATTCATCAGAAAGAAGTGTGAAAATTGTGGTGGTAAGGAAGGTATATTTGAAATTGCAAAACAAAAAGTAACAATAATTAGAAGGTTTTGGTCATATTTGGGGATTGCAGTGGTATAATATTTTTTTTCCAGTAATGGTAGGTTCACTTGTTCATCATGAACTAGTTGATCACACTCTCATTTTAGAAGACACAAATTGTTAAATATTCAAGGATTGTGGGTGGATAGATTATTTCTTGTGTCATGAATTCAATGAAACTATGACTTTAGAGTTTGCTTGTACTTTGAATAATGACAAAGAAGTGGTCAAAGTTTAAGAATTAATGTTACAGTGCAATAAATTGCAGAAGTAACAGTATTGCCTATAACATAGGAGTATGATGAAGGGCATGATGCTAGGACAACTAGGGTTAAGTTTATAGAGCATGGTGACACATCGTTAATAGTTACCAAAGAATGTGCAAGAATATTATCTCTACCACCATAATGGGCTTCTAGGGCAATTTATATCATCGCATATTTGATTTGTGAGGGTTGTCAATCTAAACTCCATTCGATACATTTTAAGATTCTAATTCATCTTTGACATGGGAGGTTGATGAATGTTCCAAATTTTCTCTATAACATGTTGAAGCAAATGGAAGAAAAAGTTCAAAAAGGTAATGTTCACTATGTCTCTCACCGCTATTTGATGCAGTTATTTATAGAAAAGACTCTAGAAGAGACAAACCCTAGGATGCCATGTGATGATTTTTTGAAGATAACAGGGATCGAGCCAATAAACATTGGGTCTGTAACCATAGGAACAGTTTGAGCTTCTTCTTCTAGACCACCTCCCACTCAATCCTCTAGTGAAACCCCTGTTGAGGATACTACTGGTTTGACAAATCATAATTCAAGGATGTTGGAAGCCCTAGTTTTGCTCTTGAGGAAATCCCTTTGTCAACTCCATCTAATTCAGAAGTTAAAAATAAGAAAAGAAAAGCAGTTACAAAGGAGAAAGTGAGTGGTAAAAAGAAGATTAAAACTCAAACTCTTGTTCCCAAGAATCATAAGCCTCGTAAATAAAAGGGCAAAGAATTTGAATAGCCTACAACCACTAAGAAAGTAAAAAGGGCTACTAAACCAGTAAAGAAACTCACAAATAAATTAAAAAGGGCTGTTAAGAAACATGTAAGGAGTAGCCACGGGCTTAGGAAGATGTTCAAGAGTAAAGGGAAAGCAACTAAGGAAAATTTTATTTAAAGCACTGACACAAAAGAAACTTCAACTAATGAAAAAGAAGAGAAACTCCCTAATGAACAATCTCCATTGCTCAAACACCTTCATCCCATCATCATCTTCTCATCATATCGAGAGGCATAAGGATGTCAAGGGGAGATCATTACAAAAAATAGAAGAAGTGTTAGTTCATTTTGGGGGTTACAAATTGAACTCAATCTGGGTATTGAGGTTAATCAAAGGCAAACCAGTCTTGAGAAAGATAAGGATGAGGAGCTACTAGCTAGTGGTTTAGAAAATCTTACAACAACAACAACAAAGGAAGTGGAAGTTGGTAATAAAGAAAGAAGGAATAAGCAACAGTAGGGAAAAATAGTCAGGATAGGCATACATATGCCACCTCCATTTTGATGGGATCTAGTTGCAATGAAATCATGGAAGCTAATGGAGGATAAAGAGAGAGAATGGAAGGAAGAAAAAAAGCGGTTGTAGAAAGAGCTAAAGGAGAAAAATGCAGAAATAAATAGTTTCAAAACTAGAACGGAAAAGGAAACTACTCTTGTCCCTCATCTTGTTCAATGTAGACCACCACCTAGGGTCTATGCCTTATATTTGAGGGAGTTATACTTTTCCTACAAACTATCTAGGGAGCTCTTAGGCTTAAATTCATCTCTTATCAGCCCTGATGATTTCCTCTTTGCATATATAACCTCCACTCCTCAAATCAGAAACCAACTTTGTGAATTTTATTTACACAATTATGTTGTCCCATATGATTCACAATGAAACCCATTGTCTACTATAGGGGACATACATTTGAGAGCATTTATGTCCTACATTCAGAATAATAATAACATGAGAATGCAATTTAAAGATTATCAGGACATGGAACAAGTTTTTCCACTACCTTTGGGAGTTGAATCAGATGACCTTGATAAGATATTCTATAAATGGAACCGAATCATCTATAATCCTAAAGAAAAGGGTAGAGTCAGACTCTGAGAGAAGAGGCTCACCAAGAATATGAGGCAATGATGGATACTTTAGCCAAAACACTTTTTGGCCACCTAGCTCAGAGGTGAAATTTCTTGCTAGATGATTTGAATTGAGTAAAGAATTAATCACTAAAAAACTATCATGCAACACTCTAAAGGGTAGTCACATACATATATTTAGGCAGGTCATTGTAGGAAAGATGGATACCATTGATTTTTTAGCCACCACTACTTTGGTGGTCCATTCCATATTGGGAGGATCTTGCATCTTATGATGTTAATTGGGAAAAATAAAGGTGGGAGAGCTTGGCCAAAGATCAAGGATTTAGTGGAGTCCCATTGTAAAGACTACAAGAGAAACTATTGTGGGGGACTTTAGGCTTCTAACCTAGCAACGAAATCAAAATCCTCCTGTTGGTGGACCAACAAAAGATTAAATCAGGGGGAGTGATGAGCACTATTTTTTATGTTTTACTTAGACCCTTTATGCCATTTGAGACTCCTTTATGTTTTTAAGAGACATGACATTATGTAACTTATGTCTGTTTTAAACCATAACTTTAAGCAAACCTTTGATGTCTCGAAGCTTGTTTTAATGAATGCCACGAATACTAAATGAATATGTTTTTGGTTCTGAATGATGATAAATGTTATGTTTTTAAGTTATTTTGAATGAACAAGGATCTTTTCATGATTAACCCTTTGAGTGTAACTATTATGAGGATGTTCCAAGTTGTTAAGGAAGTAGTAAATGCAACTACCAAGTCGCAATAGAGCCTTGAGAATATCAAAGACAGCAGACCAAGAAGGAGTTAATATTGTTACAAATAGCTAGCCAGTTGTTACAACAATTGAGGAATCTTTGATTCACTTGAAGAAATATTATCCTCTCATTTACTCACCATGTCTGTTGCTGGAGTAAATATAGGAGGGGAATATAATGAAGACTATCATCATGAGTGGAGCGGTAGTAGTTAGTTAATCATAGTTTTTCTCTCTTATAAATTCATCAAGCCTATTTGTCAAGGAGGCTAGTTGAAAAGGTATGTAATTTCGTTGTTTTGCTGAATATAATATTATAAATAAAGAATAATCTTTTGTTATCTCTATTATCAATGTGAGAGAATGATGGAATTTCAAATGCATAGTATTTGAGTTTCAAGTTAGATGCTGGGAATAATCACCCAAGGGGGCCCAATTGGTGAGGATTCCATTTATTCAGTTTTCAATTGTTTCCAATTCTGTTCATAGCATAGTTTTAAATACTTGATTGTTCCTTAAGTCACAAAAACTCTATTCTGTGACTGGACCTACAACCAAGTCAGAACAAAACTATTTCTTTTATTTATTAGAGTTTTATTATTCTTGAGCACGTTTGAGCAACACTTACCTTAATAGAGAGTAGTTAATGGTTACTAGGTTTATTTTCTTTCTCTTATTTATTTCATGTTTTTGTTTCAATATCTCCTATCATTAAGATTGGGATGGAAGATTTGAAGAAGATCTTAGTGCACAAACAATGTTGTCCCATTTCAAGTTTTACGCCCCTGGGTTGATAGATAAATGAGCTTTAGTAATAGGATCGATGGCTACTTAGTGAAGACATTTGGTCTCTAAGATGAGGTGTCATGCCCAATTGTCTACCTATTGTTGAAGCCCTACACCTTTGTTTGTACGATGTTTATGAATTGAGCTTCAGTTCAAGCTCCATATTCAACAAGCTTCACCATTCTTTGCATATGCTCATCATATTTGACAACATACTTAACTTTAAAACATTCTTCTTCTTTTTTTCCATCTTATCATTAATTGTTCCTTTTTGTTTATGATTTTTTCATAAACTTTACTGATATGATTTTCTATAGTGTCTATTTTTAGTTGCAACTTCTTGTCCCTATTATCATTTCCAACCATAAATCCTACGTACTTGCATTTTGTTGGAGGTTTGTCATTTTTTGGTTTCTCCATTAGTTCAATAAATGGGTATTTTGACACACAAAAAAATTGAAAATTCTTTGTCATATCCCACTCATACCCCATTTTTTATTTGGATTTCCCCCCCCTAAAATGTACTTACAACAATATCATCTGCAATAATGTCATCCAAGTTAGTTAACTCATTTTGACTACCTTGGGCATCCCTTGGAACATAACCTATGGCATTGACATTTGAATCAATTAACTCATTTTAATATTCCCCTAAGGTATGTCCTTCATTAACATTTAGTGCATCCATTTGATGGACCATCAATGCTATCAAAATGACATTATGGTTTTGCATTTTGATTGCCTCCTGTAGACACCTAAAACTTGCACAACTAATCAAATGATTCATTTAATCATCATTTATTCACCTATTAATTAGACTAAGGTCTAGTTAATATACCTATTCTTCCAACTAGCCTATTAATCAAATTAAAGATTTGATTAAAATCCTTTTCTTCTAGCCTAACCTATTAATTAAACTAAGGTTTGATTAAGCACCCTCTAGCCATTTAATTGAATAAATCTTATTTATTTAATTAAAATCCCTTTTCCCTTTTAATTGAATTTACATTTGATTAAAATCCATTTGTATTTAAATAAATCATTATTTATTTGTGAATAGTCCTCCCACTTGCAAAATCCTACAAATGCAAGTTGCATCCCTTTTGGCTAAAATAGATCTTTTATTTTATCCAAAAATCCCTATTTTCCCCCACTTGCATTCTCCTACATTTTCTATTAGCATGCTAATATTCTTCTAGAACTCCTCTAACCTCTCATTAATTAGCTTAATTCCTCTAATCATGTCACATCCCTAAATTTGGGGGAGTCACTCAAATTTGGGGAAAGTCTTCAAAATGTGTTGAAGACTCTACCTTCTTCAACAAGTTAACTTGATGAGTCTTCCAAACTTGTAAGGTTATCTAACTTTCAATAATTTAACCTCCAAAGTCTTCAAAGAGAATTTAATGCCTCTTACAAGACATCATCCTAGCCATGATGGTTGTCCCTTTGGCCATCCCTCAACTTTTCAAAAGAGTTTACCTCTTGGACAATAGCATGCTCCCTTGGATAATGTAATTATCCAATGATATCATCCCTTGATGGTATCCCTAATGCTTACTTAGCATCTAATGCTTGCTTAGCATCCTCTCAAGCCATCTCAAGGTGACATTTGTCAACTTGGGATTGGATTGATTTCCCCTCGTGTATTGATAACTTTCAATCCTATCCCTTGTTGAGATTGCTCAATATCAACCATCCATTTCTCTATTTTCTCTAAAAATAGAGCCCCTTTCTTCAATCCATCCATCATATTTTTTATCCATATTATAGTTATTTTATTGTGTCGGTTATCAAGGAGCCCCTATTGTTCATCTTCAAGTCTCTAGGCCATCCTAATTGCATCATAGTTTAGATTATATCATATTTTAGATTATCATTTTGCTTAATTTCATATCAATTCTATAGCATTCTCATATCTCATCATCATCTTAGCTTAATTAGATCACTTAATCTTTCAATTTGGAAATACACCTCCATCTTGCATATCACATCAATAGTTTTTTATCTCATCAACAGGATCTTAGTTGCATCCATTTTGATCCTAGATCACATCCTTTAATCTCGTTCTTTAGGTTGTCATCTTAAAGATCAAGTGCTCTTCCAAGTGAAGGCCAACTTGAATCTTGAAGATCCTTGGAGATAGAAGACGATTTTGGGCAATTTGATTTGATGAACATGTTTTCTTCATTTAGATTTCTTGATATAATGTTTCATGGGTGAATTTGATGTTTGCTTGTTGTCTTGCAGGCTCCAAACAAACAAGAGAGGAGGAGGAGGGGGATCTATTAGCCAGGGGGTGAGGGGTAGGGGTGGTGGGTGGAGACAGATGCTAGGTCGTAGAGGACCTGTTCATTCAGAGGCCATGGAAGCAGTTGGGGGTGGGGATGAGTAGGAGAGCTCTGATGATGGATCTAATGAGGAGACAGAGTTAGAGGAGTTGGGTGGTGGGAGGATAGGATTGGGTGGCATGGGATTCAATGAGGAGGAGGAGGAGGATATCCAGTCATTGGTACGATGGAGGAGACTAGATATGCCCCCACCAGCCACAGGATAGACGAGCTCTTCACAGGTACCGACAACACAGGTCTCATAGGCACCACGACCTCCCTGAATTTGGATCACAGTGCCCTCACATCAACAATAGGTCCATATAGCAGGATTACAGTCCTCAGTGTAGAGACTTTAGACTCAATTAGTATAGGCATATGGATAGATCATGTGGATATAGGAACAAGTAGCATAGTTGACCGCTGAGAGGGATACAAAGATAGAGCGGCAAGGCCGCGCGAAGGAGACAATGCAAACATTGCAATATATAGCTGCACAGGGTCTCATAGGGGACACTACCAGGAGTCTCATTGATCAAACATAGTGGGGTTGCATATTACAAGACTTTGTACTTTCAAGTTGTGCCCCCAGAGAGACGTTCCCCTAGCTATGCTGCCAGTTCTCAGCTCGGGGGCTCCTAGAGACGAGGAGGTAGTGAGGATGTGATGGGTCCTAGGAGAGATCCTGCTAGTGGCGGTGTAGGTGCATGAGCCAGACAGTCAGATTCAAGAGACAACCACTCTTAGCCTCCATGATGATGATGATTTACCATTGATGTATATTATTGATCATTGTATCTTTGATGATTCCCTTGAGATGTATATTGTTGTATTTTGATTGATCTCTTTGATATGATACACATTGATTCATTGATAAATGTTGATGTCTCTTGATTCATAGAATCTGTTATTGATGCGATATCCAGGGACTTTAGACATTTATTGTTTTACTGATGATGCATTCTGACTTATATCTTTGATTTTCCTTTGGATCAGCATGGATCACACATGCACATGATGATATGATACTAGATATGCTTCTACATGTTATGGATGCCTTTATTTGATGAGCCTTATGATATGCATGATCTATATGACTTTTGTTTTGATAATGCAAATGTTTTGTTATACGATGTGTGTGATGATGTGATGCCATGATTAATATATTTTGAAGGTGATATGCTTATGATGTTTTGTATCATGCTTAACTACATGTTTTGCATGTCATATGATGAATGTATTGATGATCATGTGTAACTAAATGTTTTGCAGGTGATATGAGGAATGTATGCCTTTTGTTGTGCTGCTAAATGCAATTCATGAATGTATATGGATGATCATGTCAATGAATTTATGATGTGTTTGTTCTTTTTGTGTGCTTTTGATGATGTTGTTTAACATGCAAAATGTTTTTGATTTGATATTTTAATGTTTATTTATGTGAATGTACTTTGATATGAGATGATAATGATAATGATATGAGATGTATCTTGAAAATGAGATGTGTGAAAATGCAACTAATGCACTCATAAAATGATATGAAAATATACATGTAACTAATTGTGATTTGGAACATGATATGAAATGAGCTATGGTAATGTAATGATAATTCAATCTAATGCAACTTGAACATGATATGATAATGATATGATAATGATAATGATAATGATAATGCACCTAAATGCAACTTTAACATGATATGAAAATGATAATATACATGAAGATGCAACTAATTGCAGATTAAAATGATAATGACAATGTAGCTAATTCAAAACTTAATATTCATTCTAGTTCTTAATGTTGCCATCTGTCTTGATCAAATTGCCAGTGCTTCCCCTTTTTCTTTCATCATTGAGCCTTGATTTGTTGAAAGTTGATACAAGCGTCATGGTATAATTGAACCATAATGACCTGAGTATAACTTACATTGATATTGCAAGACGACACAAGCGTCAAGGTATAATTAAACCAAGATGACCTGAGTGTTGCTTGTGTAAAACAGACAAGAGTTAACCTTATCCCTATACAAATATGAAATATCCTCAGTGATATGCAACTGGATCACATCAAGTTGCATAGTAGAAGGCTTCACCCCCTAACAACAGACATCATATTCCTTCCTTGCTTCTCTAGTCTTGGAGACATCCTTGAGTTTCTTAGGAGATATGATAAGTAAAAATCAACAACGATAAGTAAGCATGCATCCTATCTGAAATGTATTCTTGTCAAATAAAACATCTTGCAAATAGATCTTTTGTTTAGTTGAAATCAGTTCAAGCATTGATGCCTATCTATCATGGTTGCGCTCTCATGTTGCTATGGCCATTGTTGGTTGCTCTGATCCTTGTTGTCTTACGATGTGTTTGGTCTGATGTTTAAAATCACAAGGAGAAATTACCCCAATGAGGTCAGGATTGGCCCTTGTTGTCGATAGTACTTCGATATGTATATGTACACTAATCACAAGCCATGATGGAATATGATTATGGATAGTTGATTCAGATAATCAAGGACAGTGACTATGCTAAGTATGTCTGGGATAATGTTGCGTGTATAAGTGTTCTATGATGGCTATGGTCTTAGATCAGATGGAGCCAAAGATATGATACAAGTATTGATAGATAGAGGAGCTTCTTTATCACAAATAATGCCTGTTTACCAGGTTTTCATCCTAGTGACAATATTTTTGATATTTTTTTATTTTTTTGCTTTTTTGCTTGATCCGTGCATTGGGCAACTCAAGTGTAGAATTTATTTAGATGGATGTTGTTAGTTGGCTCATCAAGCACGTCTGCTTCTGAAGCTAATAACTGATATGCCCCTGATCCATAAGTTGATATGATGACAAAGGGTCCTAACCAGTTAGGTTCAAATTTCCCCTTCTTTTCCCGATCTTGTTGATTCTAGGGATTTTCTTTTAGGACCAGGTCACCAATTTTGAATGCCCTTGGTATGAACTTGTGATTTTAGCTTCAACACTTTCATTGTTGATATGACTTGAGATAATCAAAGGCACGTTGTCGACGTTCATCTAGCAACTCTAGCTCTTGCAGTATGTTGACTAGATACTCTTCATATGGAATGAGGCCTTTCAATGATACCCTGAGCGATGAAATTTATACCTCAATAGGTAGGATAGCCTCTGATCCATACACCAATGAGTATGGTGTAGCTCCTATGGTTTTGTGGATACTCGTTCTATATGCCCAAAGTGCCAAGCTGGACATGCCAGTCTTTACCAACATCATTCACTATCATCTTGAGGATCTTTAGGATTGTTTTGTACTTGGTCATTCCCTTGTGGATAATATGGTGTTCAAAAGAGATACTATATATGGAATCATTCACAAAGCTCTTGTACATCTTGATTCTTGAAAGGTCATCCATTATCTGTGATAATAGAACTAGGAATGTCGTATCGACATATGAGGTAGTTCAAAATGAAGGAAGTTATCTGCTTGCCAGTAACAGTAGTCAACAAAACTGCCTCAATCCACTTTGTGAAGTACTCAGTGGATGTGATGATAAACTTGTGTCCATTTGATGAGGAAGGATGAATCTTTCCTATGAGGTCAATTCCCCATTGGCAGAAAGGCCATGATGTAGTGAATGGTTGCAACTCCTGTGACGGTGCATGTATGAGATTGTTGTGAATCTGGCACTTAGGGAATTTCCTAGCAAACTGGTAGGACTCTTTCTCCATTTTTGATCAATAATATCCCATCCTTAGAAGTTTCTTGGCAAGAGTAGGACCACTTGAATATGTGCCACAAATACCTTCGTGGAGCTCATTTAAGGCAGAGGCAGATTCATTACGATTGAGGCACCGAAGAAGAGTACCATCAAGACCTCAGCGATAAAGCATGTTAGTGGTTAGGTATAACGGGATGCTTGATGAATAAAGTTGCGTTTCTGGTTACGAGATACGTTTGGTGGAAGGGTATTGTCTTTGAGGTAGGTGTAGATCTTTTTGTATAGGGGGGAATTAGAACCATTTAGGGCACATACGACTTGGGCTTTCGAATTGTCGTAGGTGGGGGAAAACAATTTCTCCACCAAGAATTCATAATGATCATGTCTATCTAGAATTTGTATAAGTGAGGAAATGGTGGTTATCGCGTCAGTAGCTCTGTTGTCTAGCCTTGGAATCTTCTCAAATGTGATGTGAACAAAGTATTTCTTAAAATCATTCACCATGTATTTGTAGGACATCAACTTATCGTCCTTCATCTGATAGTCATCATTGATCTGATTGATAACTGATTGAGAGTCCCCATAGACTTTCAATTTTGTGATTTTCCATTCCACGACTACTTTGATACCTGTCACTAGAGCTTTGAACTTAGCGATATTATTGGTGTATGGGAACATCAACCTGTAGGATCTCAGAATTGTGTGTCCTTCTGGAGTGACGAACAAGATGCTGACACCTGATCCATGTTGTGTATAGGACCCATCAAAATATAAGATCCATTGCTTTGGTGTAATAGTGAGCACATTTGTATCTGGAAATTCCACCTATAGTGGGTGTTTGCCTGGTAGTGGTGCTTCTTCCAGTTGGTCTGGTATTGCTTATCCTTTGATAGCCCCCTGTTCTATGTACTGAATGTAAAACTCACTTAGGATCATGACCCATTTATCTAACCTTCCTATGAAAGCAGCTTTGTTGGTTAAGTATTTTAATGGGTCAATCTTCGCCACTAGCTTGATAGTATGAGCTAACATATAGTGTTGGAACTTTTGGAAATGAACACCACAGCTAAACAATATTTTTTGATGAAGGTTTCATTGAGTTCGTAGCCATTCAACATCCGACTAATGTAAAAAATGGCTCTTTCCTTTCCCACCGAGTCTTCTTGTGCTAGTAATGCCCCCAGTGACACTTTCATTACTGATATGTAGAGAATAAGTGGCTTGCCCACTATTGGTGGCACCAAAATAGGAGGATTCATGAGATATTGTTTCAGCTGATAGAATGATTCTGCACACTTGTCCTCCCATCTAAAAGGTACATTTTTGTGAAGTAGATGATTGAATGGGAGTCATTTGTCCGCTAATTGAGCAATGAACCTTCTGATAGATTGTAGCTTGCCTTGAAGAGATTGTAGATGACTAATGTTCCTTGGAGGTGAAATTTCCATGATTTCTTGAACCTTTGCGGGGTCCCCCTTGATGCCTTTTTCTAATACAATGTAGCCCAAGAGTTTTCTAGATGTGACCCTAAAAACACACTTTTTAGGGTTTAATCTGACATTGATTTGCTCTAGTCATTGAAATATTTTATCAAGAATGTCTAGGTGTCCCTCTCTTGTGAATGATTTGGCTAGCGAGTCATCTACATAATCTTCCATAAAGGTATGCATCATGTCATGGAAGATTGTTGTCATTGCTCTTTGATAGGTTGCACCAACATTTTTCAAACCTAAAGGCATGACATTCCAGTAGTAAGTACCCCAGGGACATGTGAAGGCCCTTTTATCCTAATCTTCTAGAGCTATCTTTATTTGGTTGTAACCTGAGAAACCATCCATGATGCAGAGCATGATGAAAAACCAACCAAGAACCCCAAATCAACCATGAAGTTCAAAATTCAACACAATATCTTTAGTATCAGAGGCATAAACATATTAAAATTTCTCATATTGTCATATTACTTTCATCCAAATCCATTTCAAGTTCATCCAACACTCTTTATCAAGGTACTAAAACATCAAGCTCATATACCATATTGATTTCAAGGTAATACATCATATCTCAATAGTCATACTTTCATGCATGCTACAGGGGTTCATTAATGTTGTCTCAAACATATCCAATCATTTATACCTTTTCAAACCATTAAACTTCATTGTTCATTGAAAGAATCCAATTCACTATCATCAAAGTGATTGTCATTCACATGACAGTTTTCTATACCTGCACACAGACATTAATAAATTTCAAAATCGAGCATATTTGGAAGATCTCTTCGGTGAGGCTGTAGAAAACTAGGTTTCTAAAGCCATATCAAAAATTTAGAACAATCCAATGGTTTATTTTTGAGTTATACCCCCCATACTGAGACCTATTTTTACTGTCATAAACAACTCAGAAAAATTCACCATTTAGCCTGCTAGGGCATCAAATATCTCAACAAATACTTAACAAAATGAAAACAAGACCATATTAAAATGAGAACCCTCTGAGTATACTTTCATAATATGCAAGCCATTAATTTTTCAATGGTGAAATCACAACATAACTACAAACCCCTTCCAGCAACTCCATCTAAGACAACTTAAAACCGGTTTCCACCAAAACCTTCATAACTTTCACAAATCTGCATATAAATGACTCAAACAAAAATAAAATGAAAGTTTATTAACATATATTTCCAATGAATCCACTTATAGGTCTTAAATCTTCCATATGCATTTTTACCAAACGCTGCAACATGATTGTTCTCAGGAAACCTGGAAGTTGCAAACAATCACTTTCACCAAAACGTGCATATCTTCTTCATTTCTTTATGAAATTGACCCAACCAAAAAGAATGAGAAAGAGGATTCATTCCAATATATAATCATTATAAATATACAGGGTTTCCAGGCCATACATGGTCGTACAAGGCCTGGAAACAACTTAACACAAAAACACCAATCAAAATACAAGTTTTAAATACACCAATTTGTTCCAAAACTTTATCCTCCTTCTCTATTCTTCCAATAATGATTTGGTTCGACCAATATAACATATTTATAGACTCTTTGGTAGTTATAAACCATCCAACTACCTTTATGACCCTTCATCTTCCCTTTTACAACTTTATGTGCAATTTTTGCACTTCTACATTTTTGCAAATGTTGCACTTTTGCAATTTTCTTGCAACTTTGACACTTTTTCCTAATGAATCCCCAAATTGTAAAAACTCGTATAGACTATTTGAGATATTTTACAATGGTTTTACCCTTCCATGGGTTATTTCAAAAATCTTGACCTTATAAACCAAACTGGGACCTAAAGAACAACTTTTAACAACTTTATGCAAATAATTACAATAATTGATGTTGTCTTTACAATTGGATTCATCATGAATCAATACATCATAAAAATGATCAAAATGACTTAAAACATCACTTTTCTCTTGGTGACCTCATGTTCTTGGGTGCTCCTGCACCAATCCATGAGTGATAGCATCATGTTCTATGTCGTGAGATCCACAATTATATCAATGCTTGGTAGAGGAAAATCATCTTTCAGACAAGCCTTGTTGAGGTCCCTAAAGTCAATGCAGATTCAGATGCTTTTGTCTGATTTGGAGACTGGTACAATGTTAGAAATCCATTATGCATAGTTGATAGGTCGGATGAAACCGACATCTAGTAGTTTCTTTAGTTCATCTTTGACTAGCAATGCCACATGTGGATTCATCTTTCTGAGTTTTTGTTTAACGGGCTTAGCTCCTGGAGTGATTGATAAGTGATGCATAATGAGGTCCAGATCAACTCCTGGCATATCTGCATAAGACCAAGCAAATTTGATTTTTTTCCTTGAAGAATTTGATGAAGTTGGGTCTTTCTTGTTCTCTTAGTGGTTCTGCTAGATGTATGGTTCTTGTTGTTGCTTCATTGCCGATATTGATTGATTGAGTTGGCTCAATCAAAATTGGTAATCTTTCTTGATAATATTTAGGAAGAGTGTCAAGTCTCTCCTCCTCAGGTTCCTCAAAGAGGTTTTCACCATCAGATACATCCTTTATTTTTACTTTTTTATGATCTAATAATGCCATTAAACAATTTTCACCATTAGATCAATTTTTTATTTTGTTCATTTTGCGACTAAAACTCCCCTTATTGAGAGATTCTTTATGAGATTCATTGGTGGAACATGTTTTCGGGTTAACTAAGCAAAGGTATTGGATAACTGCATCGTCATTTTGAATGGTTGGTATATCAATGTGGTCAGGTTGTTCCTAGTCTATAAGTTCAAAATATATGAGAGTTAGGGAATCACTTGGTGGGTCAAGGTTTGCCATTGTAAGATTCATGATGGAGATGTTTCCATATTTATCATTGGATGTATCAAAGTCTATGATGGTATCAAGGTCTTCGATGGTACTCTCTTTGATATTGCCTATTTCGTATTGACGTTGCTCGTTCTCACTAGCTGCATATATATGTAGCGGTCCAAACTCAAATGATCTAGACCTAGAACCTTCTCGCTCAGAGGGTATGGGTGTATATGTGTGGATTGTGTCCACCTTAATGTCTTTAGTGACATGAGAGAAAGTATCCCATTCATATTCATTTGAGTCTGTTTCAGAATCACTGTCCAAGGCTACACCATTGTATCTGACAGGAATATTGTATGGTGAGAAGAGTTCATTGATAATTGATACAAGTTTTGTCACTTGTGTTGATTTGGGTTTTGTACTTGTTTGTACTCTTTGGATTTGTTTATAAACAGTCTCTTCCCTTGAATGACAAGTTCTTCTTGTTGTGACTCTTTTATAGCTTGATCAAGTCTTGTTGTTGCTTGCACGTGATGTACCTATTTATAGGAAGCCTCCTCTCTTTGAATGGTGAGTTCCTCTTGTTGTTTCTCATATTCTTTATCCTCTTGTTCTTTGTTTGTCTTTTTAGCTTCTTGGTGTATCACTTCTTGCCATGATTCCTCGTTATGTGTTACATTTCTTCTCTGTCAGGGATTATGATGATCCTATTTTTGTACAGGTTGAATATGCTAGCCATACCCAAGTCCAGATTTGTGTTTGGTAAGTTGTAAATGGGGTTAAATTGGTTCTGTGATGCCTTCTTGATGCTTTCCAATAGGTCCCTTTCCTTTGTATCCCATCCTTTGCATGATTATGAATTCATTACCATATTGTTGTGTGGGGACGGTAACTTCTAGAGTAGCTGCTCTTGTTTCTTCCTCATCTTTGTATAACCAATTGAGGATATCCTTGTCTTTTGATTATTCTATGAGTGTGCCTACTTGGATGAATTTTCCATCAAAATTTTTGACGGGTTGTATTGCTTTGTGCCTTGATGTTGAAGGTTGTTCATGAGACCTCGACAGAATCGACAACTTTGATAGACATAGGGGTTCAAAAGAGTACTCCCCCATGCCTTGGTCTTTTGTCTTCATCTTCCTTTCAAAGTCTACGGACAAAGACTTGAGTTTTTCCTAATTATTTGATGATGAGGAAGCTTGGGCCTCACTGTTATGTGGTACTAGAACATTTTGTGCCACCCTCATATTGTCGCAATACTAAAAGGGGTTGGTGTCCGTTGATATTGAGATCTCTTGTCCATTATAAGGGAACTTGAGACATTGATGATATGTAGAAGGCACCTCTTGCATTTCATGGATCCAAGGACGACCCAAGAGTATGCTATATGTCAAGTCTATGTCTAAGACTTGGCAAATTGTATCCTTCCGCATAGGCCCTACCTGGATGGGTAGCACCACTATTCCTTCTGATGACCTTTCTTCATCATCATATGCCTTGATAGTGATTTTTTTTTTGGGATCAATAGATTTCTCTAAAAATCCCAATGCATGGATAAGTTTTAAGGTACATATATTTAGGCCAACTCCTCCATCTATTAGCACACGTTTTACCCGGTGTTTGTAGAAAAGAACTTCAATATGGAGTGGGGTGTTGTGTGGATGACTCAAAGAGACATCATCATTCTTTGAAAAGGATAGGTTATGAGGCACCGTCATATGCGCCACCATGGCTTGGAATCGATCGACATCTAGGTTGTTTGGAACTGTAGTATCTGTAAGAGCTTATTCCAAGATGTCCTTATGTTTTGGTGAGATTTTGAGCAACTCTAATATCAATATTTGAGCCGACGTCTTTTGCAATTGGTCTACCAAGCTGTATTGAGTCTTAGGAAGAGTTGTTGCTTTAGACGTGCTCCCCTTCAAGACATATTTTTGTGCTCTTGTTGTCACATTTACTGGCACATGTTCTTGTTTATCCTTGATTTTTATGACATTCACTTAGAATTCATATGCCGTTATGTGATTAATAACATTATCGTAGAAGTAGTTTATGCGGGATCCTTTGTTGTTGGATGTTGTTGCTACTCCCTTGCCATAATTAGGAAGGGGATCTTTGAAAGCCTCGTGGTCACCATTGGTCTTATGGCAATCAACTGTTATATTACCCTTGTCTATCATGTCTTGAACTAGGTTCTTCAACCTTAGGCAATCATTTGTGTGGTGCCCCTTGTTCGATGATAGTCACAATAGTGTGAGTCATTCCACCATGGTGGTTTGACTTGGGGTTCAAAATTGCATATGTTTCACAATATGATGAGTTTGTTTGCCAAGAGTTCTTGAAATACAGATTCTAGGGTTTATCCCAATGGTGTAAACGTTCTTCGATACTGGGGAGGTGGAGTGTTGGTGTTACTTCCTTGATTATTTATCCCTTGATTGTTGTTGTTCCCTCGATAGGTGTTGTTTCCTTGATAGGTAGTGCGTTGATAGTTGTTAGTGCCTTGATTGGTATTTTGACACACAATAAATTTGAAAATTATTTGTCATATCCCACTCATACCCCATTTTTTATTTGTCTTTTTTCCGCCCTAAAATGTACTTACAACAATATCATATGAAATAATGTCATCCAAGTTGGTTAACTCATTTTGACTACCTTGGGCATCCCTTTGAACATAATCTATGGCATTGACATTTGAGTCAATTAACTCATTTTAATATTCCCCTAAGGTATGTCCTTCATTAACATTTATTGCATCCATTTGATGGACCATCAACGTTATCAAAATGACATTATGGTTTTGCATTTTGATTGCCTCCATCACCACTTTCAAGGGTCTCATTCCTACCTGACATCTCTCATGAAATAAAAGCTAAAAAAATGTCTTTTTTATTTAAGGAATCATAGAATATAGATCTTTGATTCATTGGGCCTTGGATGTTTCCCTACAAATAATCATATTTGATTGAACTAAAAATGGAAAAGAGATAAATATAATTATAACACTACAAAATAAATGGTCACTTATCTTTAGGTTTTCACCGACTTCCTAATACAACAATTTCTATAGTTGTAACTTGCTTATGATTTAAATCAAGAGGTTAGAATTGAACAGAGTGTGTAAAAAAACCAGAGTTTTGATTGTATCTATATGAATCCATATTTGGCTAATTTCGTAGGATTTTTATATGGTATATTAAAATATTTCATGGGGAAATAAATGGTATAGTAAATTTTTTGTGATTCCTACATGTTGATGGAATGGTACATGTAAATGTTGGGTGAATCAAAGCTTGATAAAACACATGTTGTAATTTTCAAGGTGATTATGGACCTATGATGAACATGGGGTTATAATAGTATTGGTGGAATGGGTCCTCCTAAACTATTAAATTTATATGTCATTAGTAAAACAAGTCCTCAATGTATTGAATTTTTTTTTTTTTAGTGAAATAGGTGCTCATACATAACAATTTTTTTTATGATTTTGGCAAATATGTGGGTGAATTAATACTTACATCCAATATTCTAGGTGAAAATATTAATTTCAACATTGAAAACACGTGGTTGTTAATGGCAAAAATATTAATTACATATGATTCATAAAATAAATTGATGGTGAATTCAAATGCAATGGGCCAATAATTTATAAATTTGAGTGATATGGCCACCCTATGGTGAGAAATATTGTAGTGTTTTAGATTGTACTCCTTTAATTAATGAGTTCAATTTTGCACTCTCCTAGCACTCATTATAATTTTTCCATTCCTCTAAGTATCTCAGGACCTATTCTTGCCTTGAATTAATCCCCGATTCAAGAATATGAGTCCTATATTACTTTAATTCTTTAACACATTTATATTTGGGCCCTTTTTTTAAGTGTACACTTTCTCCTATATCATTTTAAGTCTAGATATGGGTCCTATCTCATTTTAAATTTCAAAATATATTTTCCCTGACTTAAATATTGCCATTTTTCATATAAATTATAGATTTGGTAGCAAGACCCTATTATCTCCCGACCCTTAAAATTTGGGACTATTTTGTCAAGACACCGGGTACACCCAATGTTTGATGCTTTTTAGTTGAAATTTTGGGAGGATAAATTGGCGATTTTTCCTTTTTCATTATGCCAAGAGGCATCTACAATGACATAAAAATATCAAGGCATCTACAATGACTTACAAATATCCATAAACAAAAAAATGATTTTGAATAAATTTGATGTGTAGATGACAGGTAAATGCATGCATGTTTCAGTTTCTTTAAAGTATTATTTTGCCACTTGTCTCTAAGTATATGAAACTGTTAAATGAGAGTGAAATAGTGCAACATTATTCAACTTCATATCCTTATTGACAACTAATAAACATGCAAAACAATTATGTGATATCTCTCATCATTATTATACGTATATATTTTTTAGAATATAAGTATACTAGTATCTATTCTCAATGAGAAAAAAAAATTATTTTTCAGTTGGCCACAAGGTGATTTTACCTTGAGAACCTTATATAAGACATCACTCCCTAATTCATTTCATCACCTGATTATCATCTTATTCTTGAAATTTAAGAGCTATCATTCCAATTCAATAACATCTGAATTTAAGGAGTAGAAAGCCAAAATAAGGCACCTTCAAGTATTTTTCATGATGGATTTTATGATTATTTAGAATGTTATTGCATCAACACATGGAGGACTTATCCTAGGAGCATTGGATCATTAATTGAAGGTATAATCATTTCAATTAAGCGTTTCCATTCAAGCAATTCATTTTGGCTTTATATTTCGTTCCTAATAATTATTTTTGTAGGAATAATTCCAACCCAAGGTTTGACTAAGGCAAGCCCCTATACAACCCAACACCATTTTCCTCTCCTTTTGCATAGATCCAAACTCAAAAATAGGTTTCAAGTTTAGAAGGATACGAGAGCACAATGCAAACAAGGACTAGACTAGTGAGATAAAATTCAGGAGAAAAGAGGAGGACTAGGGTTCCTTGCATAATAGTCCACCCAAACTAAGGCACCTAGTGCCATAGTCCAAGTGTTTTGAGATTAGAGGATAGATAGGGAGCTCCTAAGTTCAGTTGGATTCATGTTTTGCACCTGGACACTTGTCTAGACTAGGGTGCCTAGCTATAGTGACCAGTTAGTTTGAGTTTAGATTTTTGTTACAGTTTCCTCTCTACATCCCCTTCTAGTTATATACACTTTAGTTCATTTCTAGATTTGCATTTGTTTGTTTATGTTGTTTTTTGTCAATTTTGCACTTTTTAAACTAATTCTTACATCTAATTTATCCAATCAATCAAACACAAAAAGAGAACAATCAAAACCATGTGCCTATCTCTCCCAAGGGTTTGTAGTTGGGCCTATTTTCTGTTCTCTAATGTAATTGATTGGATTTGGTTTGATTCTTAGTTTGCATGTTTATAGTAGAGAACCCCATTTCCCCTACATTACATTTTTTTGAACTCGACATGTCTTACACTTAAATATTTCTGAATTTTAGTTTTAGATCTTATTTATGCATGCATTTTTAGATTTAGATGCATTAATTCATTAGTTATGTACTTGTATTTCTTAGCTCATGTACTTGCATTGCTTATTTTATGTACTTGCATTTCTTAGTTTCTTCATTAATTGCATATGTTAGAAGGAAAGTTTTGTTTTATTTCATTAGACATCATAGACAATAAAAGGACATTTTAAGATCTTTTCATGTTGCAATTTTTTTTTTTAGGACTAGGGTGACCAACTATAGTGTCCAGTTAGTTGGAGCACCTCAAACCCCATTCCATTCTAACAATTTTTGAGATGAAATGTTGGTAGAAGCCTGGATTGTCTTTGCATTGTGATAGTTTCTTAGACCTTCTTATGACTCTCCACCCCTCTCCTAAAGATCCTCCTACCCATAAGGGAATTTTGAGGCAAGAGGATGATTACACTAGCAACTTTATCAATTCTTTCCATTCTAAGGATGAAGTATTGATGAATAATGCTTGTACCTCTCCTGAAATTGGTCCTACCCATGAGGGCATTTTGGTTCAAGAGGATACTATCAACACTTTTTAAAAAATATCTATCCTAGGGATGTAGATTTGAGTAATGATGATGATCCTTCTCCTAAAATGTACCTCCCTCATAAGGGTACTTTTGTGCAAGAGGATGCTATTATAATACAAGAGGTTGATATAATTGACAATCTCCTTTTTGAATATTTACCTTCTTTTCACTCCAAAGTCTATCTTATTCATGAAGAATTTTTGGTGCAAGAGGATGCTATTGTGATATAAGAAGTTGATATAGATGAGAATCCCCTTTATGAGGATTTACCCTGTATTCACCCCAAAATCAATCTTACTCATTAATAAGTTTTGGTGCAAGATATCAATAAGAATTTTTCTAATGCTCTCTCTCCTAAAGATGAATCTTTAGTGGATAAAGAACCCAACTAAAATCAAGTCAATTCCATTCATATTTGTAGTTATGTGAAGCCTAAAATTGTTGTCCACTTTCATTAAGATGCCCCTCAACTTCAAAACAAACCAGTTATTATCATTAAAGGTAGAGTGAATCATCAACCTAATTATCATGTAGTAGCTCATAGATATAACATTTGAAACAACAAGCTCAATATTCCAATGCCTTCCCACTTATCAATCTTTTCTTTTCTCACTCCCTCTTTTTTCACAACATGTTGGCAAGGAGTATGATATTATTGAACAACTTCACGCTACCCAAGCTAAGATATCCCTTTAAAATTTGATTCAAACTTCACTTACATGCCATGGGATGCTCCAAGAAGCCTTATAGAAGGTAATTGTTTCACCTTCTACAAGACCCAATGATGCAGTAGCCAATCTTGATCACATAAATGAAAAAAATACTGATATTGTGTCTTCCCAATTTGAGTTACCTTATTTGGAAGTTCAAAATCAACATTATCCCCTTATGATGATTGTGCTCACAAATGGTAATGAAATTAAACTTACCTTAGTTTATAATGTATTGGGTCTTAATATTTATAGCATTGACTTATATTAAGTAAGCTCAAAGTGGATACCACCCTTATTCAACCAAGTTCTCATTGTATTTATGGTTTTGATAACAATTCTTAGCAATCATTAGGTACAACTACATTGTCTATTAAAGTAGATAAGATGATCCTACCCATATATATCCATTTCATGCCCGATACTCTCACATACGACCTTATTCTAGGTAGAATATGGCTTCATGCCATGTGAGTGGTCCCTTCTACTCTTCATCACACTCTCAAGTTTAGTTACAATAACAATTTTTACACTCTAGAAGGTGATAACATTATGTATAATGGTGCCCAAAAAGAGGTAGGATCTATATATTCCCTTAACACTACGATTCCTTCCATAACATAGTCTCCTATCAATTATAATTTCTTGGAGGAAAATTGGGGCCCTGGGCCGTTTAAACTTCACACCCTCCTTTTATGGAGAATATAAAGTCCCCAAATTCAAAATTGAAGCCTCGAAGGGGCCTAGTATGTTATTTGTTCAAGCTTCTTCTAAATTCATTCCATCCTCCTCTTCTTCCAACACAAGTCTTGATGATGACTGGGCCTCTCTAGACTTCAACCCAATTGAAACTAAGAGTGAGCCCTCTCCTCCCGACATTTCTCAAGCTCCTATACTTGATTTAGAAAACATTATAGAGTTGGTTTCAAAATCCTTTCTAAACATGGATACTATAAACACAGTCTTGGATGTTTGTAAATTTTTTTTGAGGATCATGAGAAATATACATCACACTTCTCCAAAGAGGGATTAGGTTTCCAACCTCCTCCTTTGCTGACATCTCTCCCCTATTGTTTTATACATATATGTCTTATCCTCCCAACTTTTCATCTAAACAAGAGAGTATTTTCTTCAGTTTCCTTCAAGCCGGGTTGATTACCCTTCGTTGGTACCAAGGAAGAAGAAAACTTAGACAAGATCTTGACAATTCTTCTATTTGTATGTACCATCAAATCCATAGCCATTCCACTAATGAGTTTCAATGTTTGGAGACTAAAATTCAACAATTCATTGATTCTAGTATCGTTCAAATGAAATGAAAATAAGTAGCACTTTTGTCATGACCCTTCTAAATAAAATTTATGACTTATTATGTTTCTCCTCGCTATATGACATTGGTATCTTATCTTTTGGGAGACATTGTCATCCATGGTGGTATTAATAGCTTATTTGTTCTTTTCTCTAAAATGGGGGCAATAATAATTTTAATCATTCCTCCTTCCTAAGGATCCACTTACCCTTTGTTGAGTTGTGTCTTTTATAACTTGATATCCTTTCTTACATATTACTGTTTATCCTTCATGCAGATTCTCTCCTTGCTTGGACATGCATGTTCCTTGATTAGGAGCTTTTCGTTTCTTGAAAGTGTATGTCTTTTATAAATGATCTCCTTGGTGCTGAAATAATGCAATTATTCACCAAGAACCCCCTTTCCTAGCAATAGGGAAGGTGTGTATTCTTGATCTCCTTCTCCTTCTAGTCAAATATGTCATCTTTATTAAAGATATCCTCTTGGAGGTAGATATGTTTAGGCAAATATGTCTCCCTCCCCCTTTGGTAGTCATGTATCCTTGAAAAGGATCTCTTTACACTTGTTGCAAGATATCTCTTTTACAACTATCTTTTTCTTGCTTAAAGAAACAAATTCTATACGAGGATGTTTCTTCCTAGCTTGGAATGTATGTGCATTATTTCTTAAAGGATATCTACTTGGTGGTGAAGGTTTGTATCCTTAGAGTCATTTTCCTTTCTACCTTAATATATCAGTGTGTAACTATGTTGACATCTTAAGGTTTGGCATATGTGTGGCCTCCTTATTGTTTGTGTCGATGTCATTATAGCACCCACTTGCAATAGAGTTTTTTATATTTCCTTGTCAATAGAAGGTTTTGTTTGGTAATCCTTGTGTGTCCATGATAAAACACCCATTTTGTAGTTGAGTTTTCAAATTATCTAGCAAATTGAGGTTTTTCTTTGTAATCTCTCTTTGTGCTAACATGACTCATAGTAAGTAATCACTTACTAGCCCAAGAAGTCATGTCTCATCCTTTCTCTCTTTCTCATATGGCTCATAGTAATCAGATCCTTGCTATTCCTAGAAGCCAAATATCTTCTCCTCTCATAAATTGATGCACGTCGTTTTTCTTTCTATAAGTCCACTTGTGCTCTTGCAATTACATACCAAGAATGATATTAGCGGTTGAGACATTTTTGATGTTGAGGTATCTTCAACTAGTTGACTTGGAACCTTTTGTCTTGTACTAATATTGTTTGCTTTGTGTATATTTGAAGGTTATTTGCATGGATTTTTAAGATCCTATGCTCGAAGGCTTGGACATCCCTCAAACTTAGTGTCATACTATCCCTAGTTTTTTTTGCTCTTAGATGTTCTATCTCCTCACTTCTAATTTTTCGTGAGTATGAGTGTAAGTTCATAATCCCACTAGAGTGGGGGATAAATGGAGTGTCATAAATTATACTTACTTAATTAATGAGTCCAATTTCACACTCTCCTATTACTCATTTTAATTTTCCCATTCATCTAAGTATATTGGGACCTATTCTTGCCTTGAATTAATCCCCAATTCAAGAATTTGAATCCTATTTTACTTTAACCTTCAACACATTTATAATTGGGCTCTCATTTTAAGTGTGCCCTTTCTCCTATATCATTCATGGGTCCTATCTCATTTTAAATTTCAAAACACATTTTCCCCCACTTAAATATTGTCTTTTTTTTATATAAAATTTTATAGATTTGGTATCAAGGCCTTATTATCTCGTGACCCTTAAAATTTGGGCCTATTTTGTTTGGACAATGGGTACACCTAATGTTTAATGCTTTTTGACTGAAACTTCAAGAGGATAAATTGCGGATCTTCCCATTTTCGGATCAATCCTCAATGCAAAATATGATTATTTTAAGTTGGCCAAAAGGTGATTTTACCTTGAGAATGCTATATAAGACATCACTCCTAATTCATTTTGTCATCATATTATCATCTTATTCTTACAATTCAAGAGCTATCATTCCAATTTAGGAGTAGATTTGAGTTTAAGGAGAAACAATTTATAACAAGACATCTTCAAGTATGTTTTCATGATGGATTTTGTGATGATTTATCATGTTATTCCATCAACACACAATGGAATTATCTTAAAATAATTGCATCTTTATTTGAAAGTATAATCATTTCAATTAAGCATTTCATTTCAAATTTTCATTTCTTTCTTAATCATCATAGTTGCAACATTAATTCTAACCTAAGATTTGATTGAGGCAAGCCCTTATACAGTTCATAACTATTTTTCTCTCCTTTTGTGTAGATGTAGGCTTATAAACATATTTTAGGTTTAGATTAAGGGTATAAGACCATAGTGTAGACAAAGCCATGACTGGTGAGACAAAATTTAGCTTAAAAGAGGAGGAATAGGGCACCTAGAAGCGTAGTCCACTAGAACTAGGGCACCTAGCATAGTAATCCAAGTTTGTTGACCTGTAATTTGATCATAGGATACTTCGAGAGCTCTTGAGCTGAGTTGGATTCTTGTTCTACACCTAGACACTTGTGTGGACTATGGCGCCTAGTTACAACTTCTAGTTAGTTTGAGCTTAGATTTGTATCATAAGTTCTCCTCTACATCCCCTTTCTAGTTTTATACTCCTCTATTCATTTCCAAATCTACAGTTGTTTGTTTATTTTGTTTGTTCTCAATTTTGCACCTTTTAGCCTAATTCTTGTATCCAACTTATCCAATCAATGATACACAAAAAGAGAACAATCAAAACCAATTTCCTAGCTCTCCCAATGGTTTGTAGTTGGCCTATTAGTTGTTATCAAGTGTAATTGATGGGATTGGTTTTGATTCCTAGTTTGCATGTTTAGACTAGAGAACCACATCTCCTCTACATTTCAAATATATTCACCAATTTCAATATGATTGATACAAACTATTCACCAATTGGTGAAGATTCACCACTAAAATAATCCCCAAACAATGTTAAAAGATGATGACCAAGATAAATCAAAGGAGTGGTTATAAGCTAGTCATCCTTGAGTTAAAATTATCAAGATGTACAAGGACAAGATGAGTAAAAATGGGAGCTCAATAGTTAAGGTATCTCTTAAGATTAAAAAACTCATTGAAAATAGATATCTTGCACATATTGGGAGATGTCTTCTCTACTCAAATCTCCAACAAAGATAATCAAATAGTAAAAATTATTTACATATCCTAGTCATCTAGGAACTAATAGATGAAATGATGGACAAAAAATAAAAGATACATACCTTCTGGGATGAGTTGACTCATTTTGAAGAGCTATATGAATGATTTAAAAAGTCCATATTTTCTTAAACAAAAGTCTAAATCTTAGTGATTGTATGGAGACTGTCAAAGCTTTTACTAAAACATTTCTTGGTGACAAGGAGAGCTATGCATTATTTTTGTTATTGTTGAATAAATCAACTCAATGCTGATGATTTTGTAATAAGGGTGTATAGTCAATAAATTTGTGATCAATTAGAACTAAAAGTCGCGTCTAGTTCTCCCTTTAGATCACCTTAGTCCACTTTTAAATTAAGTTGCCAAGATCCTTGATTTGTGGGATCAAGAACTCTATTCATTTTCCTTTTAGTGGTAGTTTTAAGGGAGATTTCTTTTTAATTGTAATAGACAAACAATATGTTAAATTTTCGATGTGGGTTTTCCTACTAGACATTGTACAAGCTTGAAATTTCAGTAATACAAGGATTATGTCTGCCTATCTCTAAATGATGTTCAGATCATAGTAATGATATTATTTATTTTATTTATCTAAGTTGAACAATATGGTGAAATTTATAATTAGATGTGCTTACATAGGTTTTTGTCTCAAATATGCTTACATTAATGACAATTTGATTTTATGATCTCTAAATATATGATGCGTACTCCTCCTTTAATGTTTCCAAGCTATGTTTGGTTATGTGAATGCTAATCAATGGTGGTGTTGTTGTATGAGATTTTACCTAATTGCTTAGTACAAAATATTAAGTTAAGAGGAAAATAATACAACATAGATTAGATAAACATTGATAATCTCGATCTATTATTCAGGTTTTGCTTGTAGGTCAATTGTGGATAGTACTTGTATATTGGAACTATATTTCTATCTCCATTTGTAGTAAGACCTAGGAAGTATTTCATTGATGTAGCTGCATATACCAGGTAAAATGTCATATAGAATTTCAAAGTTGTGTTCACTTATGAAAACTATTCATAGATTGAGTAGCTGATCCAAGTTTAAGCTTGGATCTGCTTCTAATGCAAACAATTTTAACTTGCTTAACTATAAATTGTGCAAGTCCTATGATAATTCAATTAAATTCATTCGTGCACATTAATAAATTTAAGTAAATATGGGCATGAAAGTTTCTCCTTTAATGGTTCTTCTAAAATTTTAAATAATCAAACCCCTCATATAATAGATCATGTAGACCACTAATTTATTTGACACGGTCAAGATCCGACTCAAAAGGAGCCTTAGAGTGAGATCTCTCACTTTTCAAGAGGAGTGAATGATCTTTATTCACTTAGAGTTGGTTGTGCTAATTCCACCATCAATAATCCCATGTTGTTATAGAGTTGGAACATAAGTCCCTATACTTATCCAAGATCTTCCTTTTAAACAATGATAAATTGATATTCTTATAAATGTATCCTATTGTCTAACATCATGGACAACTACATAAATTTATAGTTCATATCGTAGCATTTTCTCTTATGTAAAAGGGAAAATCCTTTTAGAGAACAACTAGAATGAAGTTTATATAACTATATATACACATGCAATGGGGGGAGTATCATTATCTCATTACAAAAATAGTAGATTTATAGAAATAGTTATAATATTTTGCTAATTTACAAGCTTCAACTAGAGGAATTAGGATAATAGTTAGCAAGGGATTGAGTTTCTAAGATTGATATATACTTGGTAACAATTATCTCTTAGATTTTATTGAGATCCCTTTTCTATATAGTCACTAGATGAATGGTGGATATGTACTTTAGAAATAAAGTAAACTAAGACTCACCAAAAATATTAATAATTGTAGAATTTATTATCCTATCAAGCACACTAGAAAGACATTGTTGATTGTCAAAAATGTCCTACAAATTGTACCTTGTGAGGAGTAAAAAGCTATAAAGTCTTATAGATGTGAGATTTATCTACAAGTCAATATTTGGGATTTAAATACTATCTCTCCTTGTTTAGTCTAGATAAGACAAAAGAAATTAAGAGAAAAAGTGAGTGTAAAAATTAAATAAACCCAATAGAGATGTATCCAAATAAAAATTCCTTTGTCAATATCACAAAGCTCTTAAACACACTAAATAATAGTCAACATAATATACATATAAGAATGATCATAAAATGCATTAATCAACTTATCCACACATAATTACAAAATAGATTGTGAAAATCACAACTTCTTATATTGAATACTTTAAAATATGTTTATACAATTATATATAATGAAAAGCTAAATTCCTTTGATAAAATTCATAGATGTTCCTCTAGAACTTATTAAGAAAGAAACTAAGAAATCAAATTGCAGACAAAGATCATAAAACTCATTATGCAAAGAAAAATATGATTACAATTTATGACATATGACCCTTTATTTACATAAATCTCACCAAACACAATATAATTTCCCTCCAAAACAAGTTTCACAAATCTTTGTCACTATGTTGGGTGAATATTTTGTCACCAACGTACTGAAGACAAAATATATGTTTCACACACAGCTATGTTGAGACAAAGTCTCTCCTCTCATCAAGGGGAGATTCCTTGGTAAAACTTGATACTTTAAATAACTTGAAATGTAAATTATGGGGTTAAACTCAAGGTGTATGATTCTGTTTTTTCAAAACTAACATTAAGCCTTTTGCTTGATACAATCTTCTTACAGAACTAACTATATTTGCATACAACAATTAAAAATTTCCTCTAAATTAACATAAGCACAAAGTCTTATGTGAATATAGATACTATCTCCAACCTAACATCTAAAGTA
The DNA here is from genome assembly GCF_030272615.1 of Cryptomeria japonica. NCBI lineage: Eukaryota > Viridiplantae > Streptophyta > Pinopsida > Cupressales > Cupressaceae > Cryptomeria > Cryptomeria japonica. The sequence continues at coordinate 274,594,823 of NC_081413.1, forward strand.
TCTTGTATCCCAAAGTCTTCAAGATAAATACAACCTTTAACCACATAAAGCAACTAGCAGTAGCGCAAAGTCTCCTACTTAATCACTATATTACAATAAAATCTCCAAACACGTAATCTAACTCAGAGTGTATACTCACATCTAGAAAGATCTTTTACTCACATAACATGTGAAAATACCATCAAGTAAATATAGAAAACATATAAGTAAATGACATAAGAACATCCACTTATAGGCAACAATTCCTTGTCCAACTCAAAGTTTAGAATCCATGCTTTCTTTATTTGCTTGATTAAATTCAAAACAAGAGAATTCAAAGTTTTTCTTGAGACAAAAGTTTGGTAGAGTTTTGCTAAGCTTATAAACGATGAATATTACAAATGAGGCTCCTCCTTTTATAGCGAAGGAGTTGAGAAGAATGTGGGCACAATTGACTAATTCAAATGCAAAGTCCAAAATGTTTACAATGTGTGCATAAAATAAAAGTGCAGATACATGAAAATTTGCAGTAAAAGAAAATTCAACTACCTGAATCTAAACTACTTAGTTTCAAGAGGACACTTTATTCTTCATTCTCCTCATCATTTTTCTTTTGGAATTCTTCAAATCTGGCCATTGTAGATTGCATCTCAGACTTGTCTAGTGTTGATGTCGATTTGGAGATTGCGTGAACATGGGAAATTGAGTCTCTGACTTTCACACATCCTCTCTTAGCTTTCTTCAACACAGATGCAAGATCATCCATGTTGACTTGAATTTAAATCAATTTATCAAATGATGTCAAAGAAAACTCATTACCCACTAGCAGATCCATCATTGAAAAGAATTCTCACGTGATAGTATCAAGGGGTAAAATCTTTTTATCTTAGTCATACAACTGGCAAGGCATCTCATCTATCCTTGATGAAATATTAGAAATTTCATCATCACATCATGCTTCTTTGTCTTGGTCTAGATCCTTAACCAGTAGTCTTGTCAATTCTTCTTTGTGCTTCAACATTGCTCGACTTTGGATGTACTCACCTTGAGACACCACAACATTATTTCCATAAGGATGTCCACCTTGTATTCCCTCATTTTATCCCAAAGTGATAAATCCTTTTCAAGTTCTTCTACTTCTTGGGATAACAATTACTGTCATCTTGAACCTGAGTTTGCACAAGCTCAAAATCATGCATGAGTTCAACTGCAGAACCCAAAAGATGTGAACCTTCTGACCTTAGATGATTAATCCACTCATCAACCCCTCTGGCCTTCATACCTACATCTTCTACCTTCTTGAGAGTTGCTTCATCCACAAAAGAAGTCAAAGGTTCAAATTCTTTTGATGATTGAGTAACTTTGAGGAGAACACTGGTTAGCTCCTTACACTTCTATTTCCATGCTATTTTCTCATCCCTCTCTTCGTCAAACCTTTGCATGAGAGAATCTACTGAAGCCTGAGTATCTTGCTTGACACTCTAACGTGTCTTTGTTCCTACCTCTAGAGTTTGCATTACATAGTTTGAAGGTTGAACTTCATCCTTATTTTTATCTGGAGGCAACACTAGAACCTCGACATATTTCCTCTTACTAATGGTGTCAACCAATACCTTGGACACAATCTTGGCCTTCTTGGACATCTTGGGTTTAACAGGAGCCAAATGACCAAAATCAAAATCATTAGGAGAAATTACTTGTTTCTTTCTCTTTGGAGCTACAATATCCTGCGATGGTGGAAGATTTGGTCATGGTGGCAGAGTTGTGGTTTTCACTTGAGTAGAGGCAAGAACTTGTGATGTACCTTGACCGGATGATGTAAGCACCTCAACCTGAGATGTCTGTGCAGGAGCAGTTGTCACAACAACAGTAGTAACAAGAGGTGGGATCTCCATGGTGATGGTGGTGGTAGGAATTGAAATTGATAGTTCACCTTGAGACATTTGTGCCATTGCCTCTTTGAAATCTAAAATGGAAGATTCAATTATTGATGCTGGAACATCATCAAATCTAGGAAGGCTTGACAATGAAACAAATTTAGTTTTTCCTCCTCCTCGAGACATTGCATATGCTAATTCCTCATCATCTTGTTCATCATTATCATCTTCATCCGAATCAGAGTCTATAGAATGAATGGTGACATGTGCTGATAATATTGGAACTTGAGAGCTAGAAATAGTAGCTTGTGGTGTTACCAAAGTAGCACTAACTAGTGGATGTATTGACTCCTCCACATTATGCATCTCTTCTTTAAGTTGGATTTATCCTTCTTCCTGCTCTCTTTCTGGTTCTTTTGATGCAAGTTCTTCAGTGGTAGGTCGTTGCGAGGTTTGAGATGCAGAGGAAGATTCTCCTCCCTTAGGCCCCTTTATAGTGAATCTATATTTTGAAGCCTTCCCTTTTGACTTAGGAGATGAAATTGGTATCGATTCTTGTGGGTCTTGCTTATTCTTAGTTCTTGATTCTGACCTCTTCCCCACATGACCTTCATCATCCTCTCCATCACCGAAACTTGTTGGAAATTGCTTCATCCTCATTCCTTTCTTCAATAGCCACACATTTGTGTTTACTATAATGGAAGAAAACCTTGTAGAGATTGACTTGTTTTCTTTCTGCGACCACTGAATAATAGGCAAAGGAGTGTTAGCAATATTACTTTCGTAATACCTAGGATCAATAATATCATCTGTATCTTCCATTGTGTCTGGGATCCTAGCCAAATCTAGGTTCTCAATTTGTTCCAATGTAAGATGACTGAAATCCAATCTTCTCACATCCTCTTCATCTTTGTAATCTGCCCATACATCTTCCAACCTATGTACATGCACGCAGCTTATCTGAATTTTGTTCTTCATTCCACGATAATCAAAATTATCACGATCTTTGAATCTCCTCATTGTGACCCATTGCATCTTATCCTCCATATTTTTGGCTTTAGGGGACGTCAACACTGAATACCTACCTATCGCTTGAGGAAATTTAAGAACGACCTTGTGTGATGTGGACTGTAATTCATGCACATGTATCAACTGTCTATAGAGCTCCATCTTAATGATTTTATCTGATGGATATCTTGGCAAAATGAACAGAGCACCATAATAACAACCAACACAGATGTAGGTGAAGGTTGGGAATTGAAGAAAGACACAACCATACTCACTGACTTTATCATAGGATGCTTGTGAAAGCCTCTTCTTTTGAAGTTCCTTGTCAAATAGACACTTCCATATATCAAAAAATGCATCATTGATTCTTCTGAAATGGCTTCTCTAGTTCTGAATGGTCAATTGGTAGAATAATCCCAGACATGTGTCTTCCTCCTATCTCCTCTTGTAGACAATCCTGGAAAGTGCCTCATGGAGGCGGCTGCATACACTAGGTAAGAGGTCATGTATAATTTGAGAGTATTTTTTACCTCCTTTAACTGAGCACATATTGCATCACTAATATGTTCTCCCCAATCTATCTTGTCAGTGCCCTTCCTGATGATGTTCATGTATAGGAACATCCAAGTCTGAAAGCGATGTGAATCTGGAATGCCTTTGATTCTTACAAGCAGTGTAACCATGTCATTGTATTCCTCATTTAAATCACTTCTACGGAAAAAAATTAGGCCATTTGTATGTTGTGAAAGCTCTGACAGTTTGCAAGAAAATAGTGTTAATTGTTTTCTTACACTTATTCATATTCTTTTCATAGTGATCTTGAGCGGATGCAGGTGTAATGTCCACAACTTCGTCAAATATTGGTCCTTTGAAAACACTGTTGAAGAATTCACTATCTAGGTGGATGACTACATTGCCATCAACATCCTTGACCTGTCTTGTGTTGGCATCAAAGCGGTCAGCAACTGCTAACACAAAATTAGGATCATGGGCTCCCTTTGGGAATGATGCATACTTATGTAAACTACTTGCAATAAGGTTTGTCATCGTTGAAGGATATTTTTCAACCCACCCCAGAAACTCATCCATGTTGATGTGTCCGATCTAAGTATCCACATTAGACTTCATTGAACTCTCAGGGAACATATTTGAAAGTATTTCTGATACTTGTACTTCATCTTTTGTCCTCTAGATTTGCTTGAAGAAGGATCAAACATCTATAAGGAGCTGCAATTTTGAACCATGGATCAGTTCACAAGCCAATTACATCATCATATTAATGACTTCACTGTTAAAAATTAACTTTGAAGGTCCAAAGCGGACTTAGGAAAAAACCGGGAAATATGAAAAATTGGGTTTTAAACTCAATCTGCAGATAAGCAAGATAAAATATTGCAGGTTGGGTTTTAAAACCTGATCTGCAGATAAGATGATCATAGGGTATAAGCCGGGTTTAAAACCTAATCTGTAGCTTGGGAAAAATAGATTGACATATCAGGTTTTAAAACCCGACATGTTATATAGGTCAATATAGTTGCAGGTTGAATTTTAAAACTCGACTTGCACCTTGGGTAAAACATAACTCGCAAGTCGGAGTTTAAAACCCAACCTACATTATGGCAAGGGTAGACTGACATGTCAGGTTTTAAAACCCGACATGCCCAAAAGGGGTAAAGCAAATTGCAAGTCGGGTTTTAAAACCCAACCTACCAAAGGGCAAAACAACAACGTGCACGTCGATGTTTAAAATTTGACATGCACATTATCTACAACAGGGAAAATGACAACTCAAAGTTGAAAATATGATGTGCAAGGGGTATGTCTAAGGTCGCACATTGGATTTTAAAACCCGGTGGTGACTTGCTTTAAGGGAATGGTATGTCGGGTTTTAAAGGTCCGATCTACCATTTCCACGAACAAGGAAAACAAACAAAAATAAAAATGACACCAAGCAAAAGTAAAACCCTAACCTAAAACATGAAAAGTGTGGAAAAGAATATACCTGGAATCACTGAGAATTGACAATAATACAATAAAAAAGTTGAAATCAAGAAAATGAAATGCATCCTCTTGACCAAAACCTCGCTTGCAGAGCTCAAGAATGCCAAAAACACGTTAAAATGCTAATTAAAACCCTAATATCAAGTTTATAAGTTAAGCAATAAGTGCATTAAATGCACTTAACTTAGCATGGCGCGCTGCAGATCGAGGTTTAAAACCCAATCTGCATATAATAATCACTTGCAAGTTGGGTTTTAAAACCTGATCTGCATGTAAAGGGGAAAGACCTGCAGGTCGGGTTTTAAAACTTGACCTGCATAAAAGCAGCTCAAATTGCACTTCGGGATTTAAAACCCGACGTGCAGTTCAATACTTAAAATAATGCATTTCGGGTTTTAAAACCTGAAGTGCATTAATATGAATATTGCAAAGGATAAGTCCAAAATGTGAAAAAATGCAAAGTGAAGATGGAAAATGGCATGACTTACGAGGTAAGTTGACCAATCTTGGAGGACATGAGCTACGAAACAAACAAGTTTTGTAGGGGTTGTTCCATGATTCAATCATGTTAAAATCGACGACAACACACTACAATGGTCATCAATACCTTGCAAATTGTTGGAGTACTCTTAAAAATGCATAAGTCGTTTACCTTGAATCTCAATTTAAAATGCCCCCAACTTTGCACATGCAACCATCAAGATTCAATTATTTGTTCACTTACGTACAAGACTAGTTGCATGTCCTATTTGCACTTGAATGGGTGCTTATTATCTTGAATGGTACTAATTTTGCATGTGCCATTGAGAATTTAAAATTCAAAATGATTCTTTCTTGGTTTTAACTTTTTACAATTACAAATGGTTGGGCTAGTTGTGAAAGTTTTTTGCATGCCAAATGGGCTAAAACGACTTTAAACCATTCTTAGAGTGTTTTGCATTTAAAAAATAGTTAGGGGGCACTATCACTTTTAAAACGACTTAGAAATGCTATTCTTCATTTTCAACCATTAAATATGAGCTAATGTGGCAAAAAATGCCTCTTTCTAATTGGCTAGTTAAAATTCAAAGAATAATTTTATATTTAATAGTCAATTAATAAGAATATTTAGAAAATGTCTCTATAATATAGAAAACTTCAGTGTGTTAAACGACATCACCTTGCAAGAATTAGTTAATTATATATGAGCAATGCTAATTACTAAATATTATTTATTTTGAACAAATAACAATAACATTGTTAAAGAGATGTTGGTAAGATGGAGCCATTGCAGAGTGAGAACGAAAGTGGTTTGAATTGTGAAGGAGTTGCAGAAGTGGTACAGGAGCACCTAGCATGCTCATGCCTCCATGAGGCCATTTGGTCTATTTTTTGTTGTTGTTTTGTAATCATGTCTTGCTTTGTAATAAAGTCTTATTAGACCATGCTGGTTGTTAGGTGTCTAGGATGAGTCATCACATCAAGTGGAATATCATAATGTAATAAGTTGCCAAAGGTGATCAAGCAACTCCTAATGTCAATGTTGTCATTATACACTAACTCAATGGATTTGTGGGTTGTAATTCAAAAAGTAGTTTGTGACCATTGGAGGGATGCCAAAAGACGTAGAAACCATTTAAGTGGAATACCCACAACGACCAGGGGTTGGTCTGATGTATTGTTTGAATCACTGATAAAATAAAGTATTCACTGTTCTGTGTTTTACTAGTTTTTACCTCTATTGCAGCAGTTTTTTCAGCCTTGTACAAAAGTTTTGTGACTTGAGACTGGTGGAATTTTGAAGAGGGATGATTCACCTCTTATTTGGTGTTGGTTTCATAGGTTTTCATTAAGTATTGTCCATTTTAAAGACATTTTGCTTAAATCAGTCTTAAAACACTATTTTTGAGGGTTTAAGAGTGAAAAAGGTGAATTTTAAGCCATTCCACGTATTGTATTATGCTGTAACTCAGTGTAATGGCTAAGTTTTTTGTATGTTTTGTTTTTGAATGGTTTGTAGGAGCAGGGGAGGCCATTTACTAATTATATGGTGATGCCCTAAGGGAGTTGTTGCATGTTCCAAGATAAAAGAGGGGTGTAAGTGTTAGGGTTTGATAACATCTTGATGTGGCTGACCATGTAAGGGTTCATGAGGCATGTACATACCTAATTGAAGGTTTCTAAGGTGTTGGTAGAGTTTGGGAAGGTTTGGGAATAACACTTTCAATAAACCTCTTGGTTTAAGTCAAATAGACCTAGAGTGACAGTTTGGTGGTTGAGTGACTTGGTGGCCATTTACCCTGATAAAAAATGATGGAATTAGTTCCTTTTTAACCTGAATAGAGGATTGAAGTTGGGTTTATGAATTGGGAGAGTGGTTTGTTGGCACTTGCTTTGTAAAACAGGGCTAATTGAGCCTCTAAAACTGTTACCGATCCGAATTTGGCCAAGTTGTTCCAAAACACCATATGATAAGTTTGACATATGCTATGTATGTTTCAAATGGGTACTCCAAACTATCTTTCTTGGTGGCAAAGGCTTGTGGTGTAAAGCATTATCTGTCAAAAACTTAGTCTTGAGTCCTACTAGGAACAAGCCCACATTGTGAAGGAAGCCCAATTGGTTCACACCTAGGGAAGTTGGTTGGTGTTTGTAGACAACTAAAATTGTCCTAGCTTAATTAAATAAATATTTTATTTATTTCATTATTTTATCCAGTCTTCTATTAATTAAATAAATTCTTATTTATTTAATTAATTCGTTTAGCCTCTTCTAGCCCTTTCGTCATTTAAATAAATATTTTTAGTTATTTAAATTATTTTTCCCTAAATTAAATAAATATTTTTATTTATTTGATTGGTATCACTTCCTCTATTAATTAAATAAATCTTTATTTATTTAATTAATTCATTTTATTTTTCTCTTCATGGCAAATGTTATTTATCTCTTAATTTTCCTCTACCTACCCCCTTCATATTTCATTATTTCCTCCACCTACCCTTTAATCTTAGTCGACCATTTATCTTTTCACCTCTTCATCTTATCCCTCCATTTTCTAAAGCATCTTCTATATAAGAGGATTCTTTTTCTCTTTTTGAATCCTAATCAGTACTTTACGCAACCAAGCCTTCTTGTGATCAAGCGACTTCACAACCACAATCTGTTCTTTGTTGAGCTCTTGTGCACATACAAAAATATGAGAGCAAATATATATTAAACAAGATCAATGGAGATAGGAGACAATGAAGATCAAACCCCACTTTGCATGTGAATGGTATTATTAATTCAATTTGTTAATTTGCATGTTCTTAGGTATCTTCATTGGTGTATGGTGAATGTTTTATTGTAGGACTAAGGTTTGTTGTGGTTGGATCTTTGTGGTTTTGCAATAGTTTGTCATCATCATTTTCACTGTATACAATGTTTAGTTGTGTTGTTTGGGAAACCCTAGGGTACAAAAGACCATTAGACCAGTAAATACACTGGGGTTGAGTGACTCTCATAAAAAGTACACTTAGAACCATGAGTGGTTGTTTCCAAGTTGTCAAGGTAAGTTGAGTGAAATATCTCCCTTTGTGAAGACAATCCTTTGTTTATTTCCTTGAGGTTGTGTCTAGTTTGCATCACCATTGCTAGCTCTGCATCAAGAAGGGGCTGAGGTCTTCAACGATGATGGTGATGCAAATTAGGGTTGAGTGTTGGTTGACTATTGTGCATGGGGTGGATCTTTCTAATGTTTCCCAATCAATGTTGGTCTATGTTGTAGATGTTTTCTCCCCAAGCACAATTTCCTGATTGTGCCTCTTAGATTTTGGGAGAAGCAAGAACCAAGCTAGGATCTAATGTCGGTTGTAGATCACATGCAACTCCAAGCTACAAATGATTTAATATCAAAATAGTTGAATGAAGAGAAATATGAAATGAGAGAAAAATAGAGATAAAGAAATAATTTTGAGAAGACTCTCAATACTCTCACCAAGATATCATTGATTTAGTGAAGGTGAGAGTATAATGCTTATTATATAAAAAAAAATAGCATATACATCCAAGAGGTTCCTTAACTGCCACTCCCCATAAAAGTGGGAGGTTTTACCTACTTGGTAAATGCAAAAACATGTGGCATAACCTCCTTACATGAAGACAAAAAAAGAATGATAAAGGTGGCACATAAAGCCGAAAGAGGGTAAGAAATCCAATTAACCCACTTAGGAAATGACAAAATAGTGGTTATGAGAGGTGGCACAACAAGCCAAAAGAGGGTGTGTAACTCAACTACCATGCGAGGGAGAGAGTTGCACATGTAGCTAAAGTATTCTGCCATGCGTCCTCATATTAACCACTCCTAATAACCTAAGCAAGCTTAAATAAAATGTGTAGGAAAATAAATACCCCCTAACATAACGAAAAAATTTAAACCTACACTAACACCCCCCATAAGCATAGCTTAGGTGGGTAAAAATATGGGTACTAACAAATGAGGACAAGTTAGGAGGTACCCATGTACATAGGGATTCCCCCTAAGAGAAGAAGCCCCCCCATAAGAGGAATAGCCCCTCCAAATAAAGAGGAAGTGCCTCCTCCCAAAGTAAAGAGAGAGAATTAAGGACTAAGAAGTCCCTTTTGAAGTAGACACCTGTCACATCCTAAGAAAATCTCACAAATGTAAGAACTTGCATTTGGTGAAGATATATGCAGTTTGCTCCGATGTACAACAATACTTAAGATGAATTATGCCTTCCTAAATGTAGGGCATATGTATATCAATGTGTTTTATCCTTTGGTGATGAATTGGATTTATTGAGATCTATATAGAACTCTGATTATCACAAAAGATAGTTGTAGGCTTTTTGACTGAAAAGAAAACTCAGTGACTATATTCTGAAGCCAAATAGCCTCAATGGTAGCATTAGCTGCCCCTCGATACTTAGCCTTTGTTTATGAAAGAGCAATTGTAGGTTACTTCTTGCTCAATCAACAAACTAGATCAAAACCAAGCGAGAAACAATACCCTAAAATAAATTTGTGATATTGAGAATCACCTACCTAATTTGAATATGTATTTCCCAACAAGTCTATAGCCATGCCTTACCCTTTCCTTTCTCCTTACTTTTGTCTATATCCTTAGAAGATCCTTCTGATGAACTCTGTTTCACTAAATCAAACATGTTGATATTGTTATTTTTCTAGAAGATGTGAAGGGTGATCAATTTGTTTCTTTGAACACTTATGCTCATCATGGCTATTCCTCTTATAGTAAGAATACTTGACCTTCTCCTTAGGTTATTTGCCTTTTGATGAAGAGGTCTAATTATCTGCTTTTGAAGTAGCAAATTTATGATCTTTCTTATCCTCTCCTTGGTTCTTTTGTTTCTTATCTTGCTTACTAAACCCTTTCTATTCTTTTGTGCCTTGATTTATATATAAGGCATGTGACTTAGAGGGTTTGATTGTTCCTATTTGAACCAAATTTTCCTACTCTTGGGTGAGCTTTGAAACAAATTCAACTAGATAAGGCATTTGAATATGGTACCTAGGGCACCTTTTGTAGCATATAATGTAGAAACAAACGCTGAATAGTTAGGACCAAGCTTAGAAAGAATTATCAAGATCAATTTCTTATCATCCTTCTTAGTTTCAAATAGTTCCAGCTACAATCTTATAGATTTGAGTTTTGTGAAGAAGTCTCATATAGTGCCAAAATTTGTTGGACTCAACCATATGAGTTCATTCTCTAGCTAATGACCTCTTAACCCCCTTCTTACCAAACAAGTTTTCCAAAATGGTCCACACTCCATTTGGTGTAGTGGCAAATTCAATGTGAAAAAAGGTCATGGGAGATTGACTTACATAAAGTAACAAAGGCTTCATCACATTTGTTAAACCATTCTATCTTTTCTGCACCATGATGAGGTTCATTTTCAAGTCCCATAGTAACATGATGATATCCATGTCTTTTTAAATATATTATCATCTTATATTTCTATTCAAAATAATTATATGGTGTTAAAAGAGGAATTGTAGATGCATCCATGATAGTAGCAAAAAAGATTGCAGAGAATTAGGAAAAAGTGCAAGAAAGAAGATACACAAGACATCCCCCCTTTCCACTAGTCTCAAAAATCACCCCTCCCAAATATTACGAGTTTGAAACTTTATAATTAGTGCATTTTCATGACTTTTTAATCAGATTATAATGCTTTCTAGGGCTCCAATGGCCAAAAATAAAAAAGTTTTAATATAAATAAATTTGATAAAAAGTCAGAAAAAATATCCTTGTAGCTATGTAATACTCTTAAATACCTTTCCAACATCTATTCATTTTTCAAAAATGAAATTTTCAGGTGAAAGATATGGCTCTTAAAAAATAAAAACATGTAGGTGCCTATGCCCGCAATATCTGATGGAAAATGATAGAATTTCTTAATCGAAACCATGTGGATGGAAAGTGCTCATTGTCAACTTTCCATGAAGTACTCGTTTGTGATAATCCAACACCCATGACAAAGTTATGCAATTTTTTAAAAAGTTGCTAAATATATTAGTAAAAAATGGGTCATGCCCTATTCAAACTCATTTTCTGCAAAAAAAAACTAATTTTATGGGAAAAAGAGAAAAAACCCAAAAAAGTTTTGCGATGTTGGGAAGCAAACCCAAAAATCATTTTTTTTACAAACGAGCGAAAGCTAGAATTCCAAAAACCAAGATGAAAACAACTTCAATAAAAAAGTTGAATTTTTATTTTCATTCTGATTTTTACTATATCCTCCAAACTCTAATTTTGGTGAAATAAAAATCACTTCTGACTTTCTCAAGCCTTTCGGACACTCTAGAAATGCTAATGAAACACTCCAATATTACCAACTCAAAGGAACACACACATATATGTCAATTAGATTAACTAGAAGCTTATGTTCCTTTAAATTATTTCGATTCTCTAGATTACACAAGATTGCAAAAGAAGAGCATACTTGGTTTTTAAGAAAAATAGTAGCTATCTAAATTCTCATTTCTCTCTAAAAATCAGAAAAACAATGAGCTAAACCAAAAAACACAGCTCTGATACCATGTTAGATTTTGCAAGAAGTGAGAATCGAGCTAGGATTTGATGTTGGTCATAGATCACATGCAACTCCAAGCAATAGATAATCAAAGATCTAAATAGCTGAATGAAGAGAAATCTAAAATGAGAGAAAAATAGAGACAAAGAAAGAGAATTATGAGAAGACTCTCAATACTCTCATCAATCCATCATTGAAGTAGTGAAGGTGAGAGTATAGTGCTTATTATATAGAAAAATAATATCATATACATCCAATAGATGCATTAACTGTCACTCCCCATAAAAGTGGAAGGTTTTACCTACTTGGTAAATGCCAGAATATGTGGCATAACCTCATTACATGAAAACAAAAAATGAGTTATAAAGGTGGCACATAAAGTCGAAAGAGGGTGAGAAATCCAACTACCCCATAACCCACTTAAGAAATGCCAAAATAGTGGTTATGAGAGTTGGCACAACAAGCCAAAAGAGGGTGTGTAACTCAACTACTCATGTGATGGAGAGAGTGACCCATGTAGTTGAAGTATTTCACCACGTGTCCTCATATTAACCACTCCTAATAACGTAGGCAAGCTTAAATAAAATGTGTAAGAAAATAAATACCACCTAACATAAGGAAAAATAAAAACCTACACTAACAATGCCTCTGCTTCATGCTCACTTGTTGGAGGATGACGTTGCAGATGTTGGGAAGAGTTCCATTTGGGTGCCTTTCATATCTTGGTTGTATTTGGTGGATACTTTTTTCACCAAGAAGTTATATTGCTTGATTGATGTGGGTTTCATGCAGTATGTCTAGACCTTTGGTGCATAAGATGCCTATTTTTGGGCCTATGTCCAATCCTTCTTTGTGATCGGTGCCTAGTTGTGGGCCTCAAACACTGGTAGCACCTGTGTCTTTATCATTTCAAATGGTATGAAAGGTGTTATCTTGTTTTATGGTGGTGTTCTACACTAGTTTGCATTGAGTGCTAGCAATGGGGTCTCCAACCCCTACATTTCGTTTTGGGCGACCTTTCCTTTGCTCCCCTAAATTGTCTCATGCCTGAGGGTTGTGCATGCTTTGTTCCTCTTGCTTGAGGTGGGGATTGTCTGCTTCTTTTCCATGTGGTTTACTTGGACTAGGACTTTGGTGCTCATAGAGGCCATGTTCTTTTTTCCTACTTTATGCCTTGTGATTATGTGGGTTATGGGCCCTTCGCCTCAAGTTATGTTTTTTGGGCCTTTTCTCATGAGGGGTACCTAGATTTGGGCCTCTGGTGGTGGTAGAGGCAATGTTTTCATTTTTTGTTGTTGGTATTATCAGCTTTATGGTAGTTGTGCTTGTGGTGAAGGGTGGTGTGGGGGTTTTTAACCTATGTGTTGATGAAGATCTTTTTGTGGAGGCCACCCATTGGTTTTATTGTTTTGATTCTTGCTTTGAGAAGGTGCATGATCTCAACCCCATGTTTTTGGTTGGTGCTCTTTTCGATGTCTTCTCTATTCTTCAGCTCTTGGGGTCAAAGGTTGCTTACTACTATGGCTCTATTTTGTACGAATGAGAGTTGGGTTTTATTGGTAAAGGGTTCTCTATCGTTATTTTTACCACTGTTCATTTGATAGGCAATGGAAGGACCTTTCATTGCCTTGTCTCTACTTGCACTCCTTGGAGTCCTATATAGGTGGACATTGCTTTCTTGGGTTGGAGGTTGTGGTTCTATTTCAATGGTTGTTGTCTTGGGTCTCTAGCTTGAGGTCTCAATTGTGCACTATTGAGTTTTTCCTTCAATGACTCCTTTTGTGGTGGAGTTGCCTTACCTCTTCCTGCACTCTTGATAGTCATATTGAGGTGGACGTTGCTTCTGCAGGGTTGGTGATGGTCATGTTTCAATGGTTGCAGTCTTGGTGCTCCTTTTTGTGGTCACAATTGTGCTCTCATTAGTGGTTCTTTCATAGTCTCATATGGAGGTGGAGATTGTTGTCTATTCCTAGTTGTTCATTCAATGTTGGAGGTAGAGACATTTCGAGGTTTTGAGGTCTCTTAGAGACTAGGGTGTTGGTCCTCTCTCTTAGATCTTGTCCAAGCTTTTGTTATGAAAGTTTGGGTTTGGTTGTTAGTTCGCTCCATGTTTGATGTGGGATGTTGGTAGTTTTTGTGTTGTTAGTGACTTGTTTGGCTTATGTGTTTTTCATAGCCTTTTTGGCCTTTGTGTTGTAAGTGGTCTATTTGTTAGCCGCCAATTGACCTAGTTTCTTTGCCCTTGGGGCTTGTTATACAAGATCAACATTATTGTTTTGCCACTTTTAACAACGAAAGCAATAAAATTGTTAAAAAAAATTATATATATTTAAGATTTTAAAAAATAAATCTAAATCAAAATTATTTTAATATTTTATAAAAAAATTAAAAAAAATTAAGAAAGATTTTCTAATTAATATAAATTATTTAATATAAATTATTTGTTAACAATTTACAATTTTAATTGAATAGATGTAACAATACATTACCTAACTAAATGAATTAATGATGACTTATATTAATAACAAGTATAAATCATAGCATATATATTAATTCAAGATTACTACTACTCTATCAAACTAATTAATTTACTGATTTTTATAAACACTTAAATGTTAGATATTGATTTTGGAAATGTAATAATACAATCACTCGAATTGAAGGTTTTGATTAACTGAAATTTAATAATATTTATTTTACTCTTCAATAATAGAGTAATTATTAAGGAAGATTGATTGATCCTAAAAGGTGTGGCTGAAATTCTAGAAGTTTTGCCAAACTAAAATTTAGTGTTTCTTCTTTTATTTACTTTTAATAAATTTTACAAATTCTGAATGTCTCACTTTTATCCGGGTTTTTATAATATACATTTGTTCTTCTCAAAGGTAAGGGCCCCATTCAAAATTTGAATTTATCAATAAAAACATCTGTTTTGTAGTGTTCTTGATTATTCATGGTTTGACGATTTCCATACATTTGTTATAGTTTATTCTATAAATAGTGACACATAAAAGGCTAGCTTCACATTCTAATGAAGTGACACTTTAATTTATTAACAATGTTTCAATGTTATTTTTAAATACAATATAAATACTTTGACTTCACAAATAGCATGTTCTAAGTAAAAACAAATTATTTACTAATAAATTAGACACCTCATCAAATGTTTTTATTGACATTTTGATAATAAATTTTTAATATTGTGTTTATTAGATTTTAATTTTATATATTTTTATTTAATTGTATTGATTTGTATTTTATAAGTATTGTTTTTAAGAATTTAAATTTGATGATTATATTTGATATTCTTTGCATTTAAATGATATTTATAAGGTTGAAAGGTCAAGATTTTGGAAGGTCATTTATCTCAATATAATTTCAATTCAATTGCACTTAATCATGAAATTTCTCTTGGAATCAAGTTCAATTGCATTTGCGTGGGGATAGCATTGAAATCTTTGAAAATCTTGAAACTTGACGTACAATGAATGCTAAATGATCACATAAAATATGAATCAATAAATTAACTCAAAATATCAAGATTTAACACATTGCAAAAAACTAATGAACTAAAAAAATAAAAATTACTAAATTTAGATTAGAATGAAATGTAAAATTTATCACAAATCTCACTTGCAGAAAACTTGAAATTACCAAATATAGGAGCTTAACTAACTTTTTTTTATAAAGTTGAAAGAGAGATAGCCTGAACTTATCCTTTCAAAGTTGAAAGAGACAGTGGGCTGACATATATACGTTTCTTTCAAGATCAAATATTACCTAAGATTCCCATCCCATCAAAAAGAGATGAGACAAATTGCATGACTTCAATGGATGCAGACAAACAGTCTTCAAATTGGTTAATTCTACAGATTAAAAGGTGAGAAATACAGTTAATCTGTCATATAATTGTTCTTCTTCCTTTTTCAACTTCCAAACTGAACATACATTCCATTAGAGTTGCTCAGGAGGATGCACTGATGAGATGCCAAGTCTATGTTTGATTTCTCATATTACACATAACTAATTACAATTTTAAATAAGCTGATAAAATGGTATTTAATATTATGCTTTACAATTCTCAGACGCTTAGTGTCTGAAATATTTAGTTGGTAAGGCGGCCATCAAGATTCAAACCTCCGCTAGATCAATCAACTCACAGACTAAAAACCCAAATTTTTGAAATCAAAAAAATATTATGCTTTACAGGAAACATAGAATTCCTCACAAAGCTATTATGAGGAAATTAATAAGACTTTCAAAAGTGAATGCAATTAAGTTTCATGCCTTCTCAGCCAATTTCATACAATACAGAGTAGCCTCAATTACTGTATTATGAAGGCCTGCAAGAATAGGCTTCTACCACCATCAATTTTGAAACTCCCAATATTTATTCCTGTTGATGTTTAGGAGGGATTCTTCTCCAGCCCAACTTTGAGATGTTGTTTCACCACTTCCTTCTTTGCCAAACTCTGAACCAATTTTCTGCTTTACACTATTTGTAATAGTGTTTTCATCAATTGGGAGGCTTGATGTCTGCACCAGTAGAAAATGGAACTGATTAAATTTCTTTTCCAATCTCTCTGGATTACACAGAGAACATACAATATTACAGGTCCCTGCAGTTTAAAGGTAAACATAAGGAGAACAAGTGTTACAAAACCATACTTACTGTCCTATATACAGTACAGATGTACATATTTGTTTCTCTGCATCATTTTTGGATTTGATTATATGAGTTTTTTTTATAATTTTTCAGATCAAACTCCATGATTTATTATAGATAGTAGACAGTATAAGAATAAAAATACACACAATACTAATATTATGAATTACGGAAATTATATCTGACATAATAAAAATAAGCATAAGGGATTTTATATGTATGTCTTATAGCTCTCAAGGACCAGGTAAAAAAATGCATTGGTAAGAGATCAGAAACCATAAGGAATTTGAGACTGCACTGAAAAACTCACCTCCTCAGTGGGCATGTCAAACAAACTCATTTTTCTCTTCCTCTTGTTAAAGTTTGTTCTTGAGAGAAAATACTTTTGAGCATGGCTGGCCACTTGGGTGGGGGTTCGAGTCCTCACAAACTCTCTGGAAATCCCTCGCCAATCTCCTCTGCCTAATTTTTGAAGACCAAGTAGGAAAAACCAGTGTTCTTCTTCACTCCATGGGACTCCTGAAAATAACACTAAATTCAGTTATGACAATTTTTTTTCAAAACAAAGCAAAAAAAAATCTACTCCTCTATGAGCTCTCTATGAGCTCTCCAAATAAGCAAAAATCTACTCTCTGAGCTCTCTAAATAAGCGAAAATCTACTCTGTGAGCTCTCTAAATATTCTGATGATCCGAAAGATTGATGAAAAAAATCGGAAAGATTGATGAAAAACACACAATCGAATCCAGGACAACAACAAGAACTATCATAAATTGTAGAAAACTTATAAACTTAATTCTAAAATGTGTTTAAATGATTCAAACCCATTTCTTCTTTTGAATGAGAGACCAATCTTATTGTACTTCTGTATGGGCAAGAGTCTCATGACCTTGTACCTTTCTTTCTAACACACTGGTATACTAGTGGGGGGCCATGATAATCCATGAAAGTAGCAGGGGAAAAGGACTTTTCCAATTGATTTTGACAAGTGAGTTTCACTCCAAAGAGCTTGAATGAAAATGGCTTCACATGAGTACAGGTGCGTGAGTTGTGGCCCTTCTCTCCACAACGAGAACATCTCCTAGCCATTGCAAAACACACTGAAAAATTTTACTCCTCACTCTGCATAACATTCAGCACAAGTCTCTCTTCTAGACTCTATATGGAGACTTTAAAAATTCTTTATTTGTCCTTGATTGATTCTCTTTTTGTATATATCCACCCTCTTTTGAAGCTTAGCTGGAGAACATACCCGATCTTTAATTATCATAAAAAAATATCGCCCATGTGAGGTGCCTAGCAATCTGATACTTCAATTCTTGTGTGATTTATTAATTTATATTTTGTACTGATTGTAATATTTATCTTATCTTGATGTTTGCTTTTAAATATCATTTAATTCAGTAGTCAAAGATTAATTTTAACTATTAAGATAACGATTTGTTCTTTTTGATATGGATAAGATGTAAAATTATTATTAATTATTTGACCTTTTAACTAAATGATATTTAGATGGAATGATCTTTTCATATTTTTATTATAAAGATATGTTTTTGATTAAGGCATAGGTTTTGAAGGGACCCGAAACCCTTTACAAAAGAACAAAAGTTTTGACTTAACAAGACATTAAGCTCAAACCGATCACAACAATAAAACAGCCCCATAGAAGACACATACAATGTAACACCAATGGGACAGAGACAAAGAGAGCCAGGGAAAGAGTTCCCAAAAACAAAACCCCCCTAAATTAGTAGTTCCCTTTAGAACCCATCTCGTGGGATAGAAGGATCATGTCAAAAGAAGGCGATGACCGCTTAGAATGTTTGCCTTTAACCTTAATAAAGATATGTTATATTAGTGAATTTTTTTTATAAAGATATCATCTATATTATTCAATATTTTATCCAAATGAAATCTCTAATAAATTCCAATAATCAACTTTAATGGAGCATTCTAACAAGTTTAGATTTAGAAGAGCTCAAGATCCTGCATAACTTAGTGGTGTTGGCTAGTCACTAATTGATTTTAGATTTCCTTCTTTTGTTAATTTTAGTGATGAATTTGTATACTCGTATAATTTCTCATCTAGTTTTCTACAGTGTCAATCCTTGCAATTAATATCCATGTACTTCATTTCACATCTCTGTATGCATCTAGTACTTATCTCCATTCACTCTTTCACGCTCCTTATGCATTTGCCCTATTTACTTGTTTATCACATTTATGCTCACACTTATTTCTATACACACATTACCCACAATTATTATTAATTTATGTTTTGGAATGATTATCATATTTATTTTATCTTTGATATTTATTCTTGAATATCACTTAGTTCAAAAGTCAAAGACTAATTTTAGTTATTAAAATTAAGATGAATATTTATCCTTTCTTTGAGTATATATGAGAAGTAAAATGATTATTGACTATTTGACCATTAAATCAAATAATATTTTAGAAATTATGTTTATTTTTACCAATAAGAAAAAAACAAAATTCAAAGTTATAAATGATATTTTAAAGTTATTCTTAAGATCAATTTGTTAAAATCAAAGGTCATTAGAAAAATATATTTGTCTCTTTTATATATGGACACATCTATATGGTCTTAATCACTATATGATATAATATTTTTAAAAATCATAAATAATTTATTATAAAAATATATATCATATTAGAAGATATTTTGTAAATATGTGAGAAATGTTATATAAGATTTTTTCCAACTTGGATTCTCAAGAAGTTTTAAAAATGGACTTTAAATGAGTGTTCCAAAAAGTTTAGGTCAACAACTCATGATCTTGCATTACTTAATAGTGTTGGCCAATCAATAATTGGTTTTAGAATTTGTTCTTTTCTTAATTTTAATTTATATTCTCATGTCATTTCCCATTAGTTTTTTGTGCATAGTTAGAGGGGAGTGATTTAGTACATAGACATATTGACAAATTATAGTATAGTTTTGTGAATAGTTAGTCCCTTGTCCTTCTATCCATCTACTTCATTTCACATTTTTATATGGACCTAAGTTACTCATCCTTATTCACATATTCACACACCCTATACATTCTCCCTATTCACTTGTATATTACACTTACGTTCACACTTATTTCCATATACACATTACCCTCTAATATTTAGCCCTCTATTATCTTGGGAATAACAAATGAAAAATTAGGGTTGTTTATTAGCTAAATCTTTGCCAAAATATATTGGCCATGTAAATAGTCATGAAATATCTTTTAAAGATAGAAATATTCCACCTAGGAACTTATAAAGGAAATATCACCTTTTTATATCATGTTGAAATATAGGAAAGAAACTATTAGATGATCTTTCTAGTTGATAATGGACATAACCTTAACATACATGTACTAAGTGTTAGAATTTAGGTGCCATCAACCTTGTAAATCCTTTAACTTATTATTTTCCTAATATCTTTTTTAATTTACCCATAAGAAGTTAAAACTTTTAACCAATGGTGGTGAAAGAGACCATGTAAAGGCAAAGTTACTTTTACTGTTTGTCTTTGGGGAAAAGGACAAAATAGCTAGGTGACACCTTTTGGAAGCTTCTATTTTGAGGTGTTTGGACACTTGTAAGGGGTTGTAAGAGCATCTATGATAGTTATGACAACCTTTATTGATTCTATAACAATATTTATAACATAATCCTTATGCAAGGGCCCATGCATGAGAGATGCCTTATGACAGTTGTAATAGCATCTGCAAGAGGTTATTTTGGATGTTTTTTATTCATTTCAAGGAGATACACGTGAGTTTTTCTAGGTAGTTTTGTAGCCTATTGTTTGGTGATACCATAGTGGTACTTATCCTCACAAATCTCTATAAATTGGGGCCTTGAGCTAGAGTTATTCATTCAGTCTCGTTCAGTTTCCAAGATAACGAAGTGTTTCTAGATATTACATAGGTCTACATGAGAAGTTCATTTATGTTGTAATCTTCAGTTGATTAGTAATATACTTTCCTCTCTTTTTGTGGTGGAGTTTTTTTCCCAAAAGGGTTTCTCCACATAAATTTGGTGTTTCGTATGTCATGGTTTTCTTCTTGTTTTGATTATGCAATCATTTTGTTAAGGATTTATCTATAGTTTCATATTTACAATAACATTAATTTAAAATTCATATTGCAAGCTTTCTTCACCTTGTTTTACAACACTAAGTGTTGTTTAAATCAAACGAAAGTAGGTTCTTTCATCATACTCCCATCCAATATACTATTAGAGGATTTAATAAAATGATAGAATTAATGTAGGTATTATTATTATTATTATTCTCCAAGTTGTACCATATAATTTACAGGTAGTTCTCTAAGTGAAAACTTACAAATAAATTATAATATCCTTTTGGGGAATTAGGGTTGCATACGATGAGAGTGGTTTCATCTACTTTGATTTAATGTGTTAAATATTCTACCACGAGGGAAAAGTTTAACATATACCTTTCAATCATAAACCATATAACAAATATGCTCTATTAGATCCATCTAATATTTTTGTTATACAAAATGAACCCTTAAAAAATGCTTCTAGTACTTTGCATATGATTACTACATGTCATTATATTAATAGCTTGTGGAATTAAAGAATGGAGTGTGGATTCCAAGGATTATGATATTCCATGGGTTATATATATGGTAACAAACTTGATGCATATAAAGATGATAAGGGTGTAGAAGATCCTTTATACATATTTATGGTACTAGATACAATATTATGATAAATATTGGATATACAATACCTTGAATGAGAAAACATGAATAAATTGGTTATAAAGGAGTTTTCAAGAAAATTGGGAATATAACTATTGAGGAGTAAGATATAAATTGACATTGATCCTAATCTTAATGAGGTTTTGTGTTTATTTGTTACTTGTGATATTTATCACGGGACTCCTTTTGAGACCTTAATTTTGATTCATCTGTTGATTCACACGTGCCATTATTAGGATTCATTGATTATATTAGAAAACATGTGTGGCATTATTTATGATGCATATGTACATATTATGAACTCTAAAAAGCATGACATAGACCATAACATGCACACAAAAATAATAAATAAATATTTAAGCATCTAAATTTAGTCAAATAAATATAACACACATAGATATATGAATATATACAATGCCCCACCAAGGAACCCCTAAGGATATGAGCTAAATAAACATAAGAATGCATGGAATTATTATTTTTGTTGAAACAATTAAGAACAAAATATACATCTTATAGAATAATGATAGCCCACACCTTGAACTTATAACAACTTATCAACATGCGACAACATAGAGGAAAAATACTTAAACACACTAAATGCGAAGTACGAATAGAGATAGGTCTCCAAACAGATAATGTAAGGTCAAAAAGGTTTTTAGACTCACATAAGACCCTCCTAGAAGTTACAAGTGTCAATTGGGTAAACATGACCTTCTACTAGGTCGTAGGTGTCACCGATGGGCTCCATCAAGCATCAACTCACACTCAAACACCATCAATGGCACTCAAAATCACTTTAAATACCTTAGAGACACCTCAAATATTCCCTCAACACTAAAACCATGGAAGGGACCTTTGAAAAGATCAAACTGGCCCTCTGATTTTTCAAAAATAGTGTTAGATAAGCAAGTTGATCAGGGGTACCAACAAAGGATCCAAGCATCATGTTAGGACACTAGCATGTTGTACCCTAGCCCTCCACATGCACAAGTGTCCCAAACTCATGTTGGTGTCCACATTCTGTGCAAATATCCTTTGATGAATAGTAAGCCCACACTATCATCCTCTAGATGTGCATTTGTCTAAGGTAATGAGCGAACTGGCTTAATATTATGATCCCTCATGTTAGTGTAAATATTATCTTTATCTGACTAGTTAGGATATCATCTTTACTAGAATAGACCTATTCACACCTAAGCTTAAATTTACTTAAGCATTTTAGTGTTAAATCAATACTATTAGTATTTTTCAATCATTTAAAAACTTGTAAAAGAGGGGGCAATTTTTTTCGTCATCATTTTCATCCATAGAGGCAAAATTTGACAAATGTAGAGTTATTGGAAATATTTTTTTGTGATGATTCAAATGAGTGGTTGGACATATAGGTTTGATCCCATCTTAGAGCATTTTTTAATTATTTAGTGCATATGCAATTAAAAATAGGCCATATAGTGAGAAATTGATTGTAAAATAACTTTTAAATGGTAGCTTGAAGTTGAGCATTATTTTTTGCAAAAGTGTATGTTTTGACATTTCCTACACAATGGACCTTGATGTATTGTAAGAAGCATTAAGTTATAAAGTTTCAAAAAATGGGGGGTCACCTAATATTGAAGCAAGGGGGTATCTTGAGTTGTGTCTACGAGCACTTAGACTATGAGTCATGTCATGAACACTTCTCTACCTTCTTTACTAATTTTTCTCTTGAAAGGTGCCTTGAGTCATTCCTTTGAGCATTTCCGTGAAATTGTGCCTTTGAGCACTTCCACACCTTCTTAAGCATTATGGAGATGAACAATGTAGTCTATTGACATGCATTGTGATCTTAATACTTGTTGCTACATATGAATCTATAAATGCTTCATAGAAATCATGAGTGATTACTTACAACAATGTATTCATACATGTTTTCTAGTACTGCAGATTTGGAAGACATCATTGAGGACATCAATATTCTTTTTATAGTTCTTGCATTTAGTTTAGATACACTTTATAGAGAGCATCCAAATATTTAGCAAGAATCCACATATTTTGTTCATATTATACATCACCTATTGCATGAGAATTTAGAGGTGCATCTAGAGGTTCTTTCTATCAAGGCAACATAATGGAGCATTTGAGCATCATCTTATGGGGGGCTATGTAGTCTCCCTTATTTAAACATATTATACTTTTCTCTCTTTTTGGAGGGTATTTTTTATTACATGGGATTTTCTACCTTTCTCCACCTTATGAGAGACTTACATTGTACATGGATACCTACATGGCTAGTAGTCAGGACCCATCATCATCATCATCATCATCTTTACATGCATTACTCCCTAAGTTACACTTAAGGGGGGGTGTTGGTGTAAAAATTATATTTATCTAACTAGTTAGTATATCATATTTACTATCATAGACTTATTTACACCTAAGCTTAATTTTACTTAGGAATTATAGTCTTTTGTCTCACCTCATGTGGTGTAGACATGTGTTATCCCTTTTAGAGACACATATTGATTATTGTCTTGCCACTTGCACGAGAATTGTCACCTTTATCACAAGTGTCACACCTATGTAGGGGTAGTTAGTAGTTGCAAGCTTAGTTTATATGTTTTAGTTAACTCTTGAAAATATCAATTATGATTTTAATGTGCTAATGGTTTGTGGTTTGGTCCTTGTTAGTTGATCTTGGAAACTCCAACACCTCAAACATCCTAAACATATTGGTGTAGTCAAAATACATATAAATCACTCGAGGATAGAAAAATGAACAAAAAGGTGTGGATATGGAGTGCCAATTACACCTTCGATCACTAGGTGACACTCAAGCAAAGGCAAAGCTTAGGTGGACCTAAAACATATCCAGTCCACCCTACAATCCCACTAAAGGTTTGAAAAGCACTAAGGCACACAAAGAACCATGAAAACATCACCTGGACACTTCACAAGCCTTCACAAGGCACGTCTGGTGAGTCCCAAATGGACTTGGATTGACTAATATCCACTCAAGTCTAATCAAGAGCACTAGAAAACACTATGAGGGGACTCCAACACCCTCCAAGATGCCATGAGACACCACTAAATTCATTTTAATCTCAATTAAAATGCTCCTATACATTCATAGCCATGCTCTAGAACTTGAAACATAGGAAAGGTAAGCATATAATCATATGTTTGATATTGTATTGGATGGAAAATTAGGGTTTCAAAAATTAAGCCTTGTAAACTAGTAAATGATCTAACTTTCTAAACAATACAGTAAAGTAAGGGAGAACTCAATTGATCCAATGCAAAAGGATTGAATGCAGATCAAGTTCTTTTTCCTTTGTTTAGATTAAATTGATTTGAATAAATTTCAAAGCTAGATCTAGGGTGAATGATAGATAACTGGCATAAAATAGTAGGAACAACAAGTTACAGACACAAAATGTAGACATAGAACTAAGTTTGAGCAGAATGAGTTGAGAAGCACCCGTGACAACAAGTTTGGCCTCAAAGTGTGAGTTTGGAATTAACCCTTGAACTCAATTGAGATTGAATTATAAATGCTCAAGTAAATGTTGAATGATATACCTCAGATCTATTGCAATCAATAATGGATGATGATGGAATTCTCTTTAGATGTGCGTTGGTTGAGAATTTTGTAAACTTGTGAGATTTACAAGATTATGGTTTCAGCCAAAGTGTGTGAGATAATATCTCTCCTCACAAAGGGGAGGTTGCCTTCTTATCACTCTAAAGAGTTTTATAACAAAATTTATAACTATCTATACTAATCTAATTATTGGATGTCATGCCACCTTTTCCTCTTCCTTCAGGAAATATGCTTATCCTCTTCTCTTATTTTCAGAAGAGATATTTCTGCTAAGAGCAATAATGATCAATAAACCACTTAGTTGTTTAGAATTAACTATGAAGCATATCAATGAAATTGATTGAAAAAGAAGCAAAGTTTCTATGAAATCTCAAAGACTTTTGTTGCTTCTGGGATGTGAATATAGTATTTTAAAACTCAAAGACTTTAATACATACTATAATCCTATCAACCTTTTGTAATGAATTTTGTAACCTAGTATAATTCTTATCAAAAACAAAATATGGTGCAAAGACCTTAAACCTGCTACAAGATAAAACA
The DNA here is from genome assembly GCF_030272615.1 of Cryptomeria japonica. Classification (NCBI taxonomy): domain Eukaryota; kingdom Viridiplantae; phylum Streptophyta; class Pinopsida; order Cupressales; family Cupressaceae; genus Cryptomeria; species Cryptomeria japonica. The sequence continues at coordinate 274,620,243 of NC_081413.1, forward strand.
GTAAAGTGCAATATATGACAACTCAAAGACTTTCAGTATAATGCAATTGTCACTTAAGACTATGAAAATAATCATAGCACAAATACTTGGAGTTATTTCCAACACAACTAGTAACTATATCCAAATTTGAAGTTTACAACCCAAATTTTGCGAGAAATCAGATTCAAAACACTCTTCATAGTGTACCAATATTCTCAAATACACTTTGATAAACTTAAGATAACATCACCAAAATTACATAAGAACATAATTATAACATATTAAATGCTTCAAATCAAAGATTGAAAACTCAACAACTCTCTTATTAATCAAATATATGAAATTGTAATGTATAAAACAAAGTTTATATCGCTACACAATTTTGACAGAGTTTATTTCAGGCCAAAAAGACAATCTAATTGCAATGAAGACCCTCATATTTATAGAGGATATTTTGTGAGCAAAAAGTGAGAGAAAGTTAACTAACTTTTGACTTATTCAACATTGCAAGTCCTAACCTATTTTGACTTACAGTTTTTACATTTTACAATTTTGCATGTAATGTGATCACATGCTATTACAACTTTTCACTTTACATGTAACTTGTCAAAACTAAATTACAAATTATGCATAACTGAAACTAATCTAAGTGTCTGAGATACGACTCTATTTACATCATTCTCTCTCTAAGAGGTCTTCATGCTGCTACAAGATGCTGGCACTTGAAGTATTCAAGATCAGTGAAGGTATTTTTCTAGGACTATCGACTTGCATCATTGATAGTTCTTATGTCCTTTTCCAATGAACTCCAACCTCATCATCTTTCTTGGTGTAGTATTGATTCTTTAGGAGAAATTATCTCTATGAAGTTTGAGGTGAGAATCCTAGAGTATGAAGACATTCACAAAATTACTGGGAGTTTCAACAAGGCTAACATGAGAAGAATAAAATGGATTAAAATAGGATAAAATCTACTTTTGACAACAACATCCTTCCTCATTTGACAATGAATGGTAATGATAGTGACCTCATGAAGATCAACCATTGAACTTGAAGATAATTAAAATTCTTTGTTTGTCATTGTGATAGTGAAGTTACTTCTTTTTACCACATAACACTGCTATAATGCATTGTAACAATGCACATTCCTTTGCTGCATTACTCCTTCATTTGTGAAGTTATCTCTTATCATGGCATTGATCTCCACATTTAGTAAAGGAAATAAAATATTCCCAATGGTGAGACTAGGACTGTCATCCCTAATTTTAGATAGGACTCGACTTGGCCACTATTCTCTGCTTCATGGTTTGTGATATTTTGACCCTCTCTATGCATATGACGATGAACTCTTTTCATTTTACATCACTACTATCATCAACATATGACAACACTTGATTTTGCTTACTATATTTACATGCATTAAGATCCCATGCAATTTGGTCACTAGGACCCGATTGCAAGTGACCAAAGTGTGTCTCCTTGCAGTTGAGTCCTAGAGACCTAATTGCAAGTATCGAACTTTCAAAGGAAATACGTGGGGATAAGATGTGGGTTGGGTCTTAGGACCCGACCAATATCGATGTTGAAGAGTGCTGGTGAATGAGATGCATTCAAACTCTAGAGAATGCAAATCAATTTTAAAGGATCGTATGGCATGTGCCCAATATGGAAAACCAATCTCAGACCCTTGACCATATCAAGACATGACAAATGGTATTTAATTTGAGTTCTATGACCCAATCAACACTGAGACTGAGCAGGTAAAGTGGCTCATCTCCCTTGAAATCCATGACTTGGTCTAAGAGTATGCAAGTAAGGTCTTAAGACCCAACCTATATGTGGAGTTGCAATTATAGGTACTTGCAATGCAAGTCTATAGAGAACAAAAAAACTCTTGTAATTAGGGTCTAAAGGCCTGAATTACGTATGAAATACAAGGAAACTGATAGTCCTGAAAATGACTGCAATTTTTTATGCTTTAGTTAAAATATTGGTCATTCTGGATTAATTTTGTTCTTTGTCATGTGTTTCAGGCTTAGGTTTTAGGGTTCCATGCATTTTGATTAAGGCCATCTACTAATCCCCTTAAGCCTATTATAATTCTTCATTACCTTTTTCACTTAAGGCTGAGGGTAATTTTTATTGTTGAAAAGGGGCCATGTTTCTTGTCCTAGGCATTTTAACTTTTCTATGTTGTGCCCCTATTGATTTTTCCTAAGTTCGTGCATTAATTTTTTCCATGGGCGGGTCCCCTTTTAAATTTTAAATCAGTGCCTTATTAATTTTTCCTAAGTCCAGGCTTAATATTTTTGTTGGTGTCTTTGTTTAACAGTCAAGTTACTAAAAGTTCCTACTATTTGCACGTGTTTTAATGGACGAAGATCTTTTAATCTCGGTCAAAAAGATGCTCGGTTGTTAGGCGGCTAAGACTGGCGGACACTGTGGCTGGGAGATAAATCTTGAACAGATCCAATGACTCTCACAACCTCGTGATCAAAGATGCATGAAGGTTAAGGATCGCAACATTACGAGATGATGCCACATGTCCAAGGCAGTGCGAGGTAAGCCGAATGATGGGGCCATTGATCAAGATGAAGTGGGCGGTGAGGTGGCAGTGAGTTGGAGATGCCGCCTCATACCTTTAACGGGCCCGCTTGCCACATGTGATGGTCAATATCAGATTAACCAATGTTGTTCGTGTGATTTGCCAGCAGGGAACTAATCAATGGTGGAGATTCAAACCTAATTCAAATGTAGTTTTGAGCCATTTATTCACTCACGCGAGCAATAATGACGGATGAAATAGTGATGCTTCATTCCAGAATAGTAATAAAAGCATTTTCAGAGCCATTTCTGACTCACAAAGCAATTCAAAGGTGATTAGAAGGTGATTCCTGAGCAGAAGAAGATCAAAATGAATCCTCGCATTGTAGAATTGGGTTTCATCTAGTGCATACAAAGTTGTAAGTTACTAAATCCTTCTTCTGTGTTTTCAGAGCTGTTGAAAGTGCAGAGTATGTGAAATTGGAGTGAAAATATTGTGAATTGCTCTAGGGTTTTAAAATTTGAAAAGGGAGTGAGAATTCACACTTTTCTGTGTTGAAATTAATAGTCTCCTATTAAGACCTAGTTTCCATCTTCCTTCTGTGGATAATTGTTAAGAAGGTCTAGTCGAGTAGGATGGCTCCCTTGTGAAATCACTCAGGACAGACAACATATTTGAAGAGGAATATTTTTGATGATTTTCTTGATCAACTAAAGCCCTCGACAAATGATAAATATCAGAGGCAAAGACTTGTACAAGGCAAAACCCTAGGAGAAGGGTTAACTGATAAGGCATACAACATTGCAGACGCTAGGGTACCAATGACTGGGGTGGAAATGTTCAGGTTGTGGTATCGATAAAGAAATTTGCAATCCCCATTTTCAAGTGCTTGGCAATACAACTTGGGTAGGTTAGTGGTGCCAAATGTATTCATGGATGTCAACCTCCTCAAAGTTGTTGCAGATAGATATGACCTTGTTTCTAGAGTTATAAGGGGAAATGAGGGAGAAATTTTGTTGACAATCAGGAGGGAGGAATTTCAAGAGATTTTTTATTTCTATGAACCTTCTGCTACCTTGGTTCAGATAGATTTTAATGAACTGAAGGCAAAATATTACAGGATGAAGGGTTTCATTAGAGCTAGCCTCCTTCCAGCTCATTTGAAAAAATCAAGAGATACAACTTACCATATTGGCCCTAGTTCAGAGGAGCCTTTTCCTATTGGTATTTTTTCTTAACATTTGTAGGCCACTTTCTTTTCTCTATGCCAGATTTTAGGTTTCAACCCTATTACAGTCATGCCACCTGATTTTATGTATATGGCTATACAAATTCAACATCCATATTTTACAGTGGTTTTTGACTTTGCCCCATACTTAGAAGAGCAGATTCATGAGGGGTTGCAAGATATTAAGAATGGTGTATTTAGCACTCATTTCTATTGGTATTCATTGTTAATGCACATGTTCTTATATAGAAATGCAGATTACTTTGAGGGCACCACGAATCTCAGAAGAACAATTGACAAAATTGAGGTGTCGGTGCAACTCTGGAGTATGGACATGTCTTGGGACAAGCAAGAGGCCAGTTTTGTGAGGTTTGACAATAGTTTTGCATCTAGATTGAGGCAAAGATTAACAGTGAATCCACCAAGGATTCCCATACAACTGCATGATTTTGTAAGACCAAAGGAAAGGCTTCCACTTTTGAAATTTGAGCACAACTGGGGGGACATTATCTCTTACCCCGTTAGTACAGTTATCAGAGTTTATGGTTTCGCTGGTCAACCACATGTATTACCTTTTAATGTTCCTTTAAGATTGGGTTTTGTTGAATTAATGTGGCAAATAGGTTGTATACATGATAAGGAATTGAAGGGTAGAGGCAAAGGGACTATTTTCCTTGATTATACTATCATTCCATACTTTGTGATTATAAAAGAGGGATATGTGCTTTTTGACAAGCTTTTTGCACCATATCATTTAGGGGTTAGCATAGCTAGACATAGCGACCCAGAGGGGTTTTACAATATTTTTCAGTGCAAGAATAAAAGGAGGCCCATTGCCCCATGAGCAAAATTTATCCGAGGATGTAGTAAGAAGTGAATTTGATTTCATGACTCAAAATTGGAGGAAGGACAAGTGGATAGCTTTAAGCTATGGGCTATAGTGCAGAAAATAGATCTCAGCTATGATCCAGTAAAAAAATTTACTCCATTTTGTGCTAAAGTTAATTTTGTCATGAACAATTTTGATGAACTAATTCTTGCATTAAAGGAAAAGAGAACCAAACTTGAGGAAGTCCATGATTGGAAAGTTGAGAGAAGAAATGTACAGCAACCTACACCCATTACACCGAAAGAAGTAGCCTTGATTCATCAGATGAGAATGAAACAACCAGGTTCACCTCCTCCTCCACCTCACAGAACAGATGAGCTAGAAGAAGGAAAACCTATCTATGTGCCCCCTCCAAATGATGGTATTGTAATAAAAAGGGTGAGAGAAGAAACAAGTAGTGAAGAGGAGAGTAGAAGTGACAGTGGAAGGTTGGTGAGAAGAAAAGGAAAGAAAATAATGACGATAGAGCCACCCCCAAAAGTACAAGTAAAACCTTTCAAAGGGGTCAAGATAATTGATCTTGAAGAGTCAGACAAGAGTCATTCACCACCATATGTGCCTCTTTCACCTCCAAGGCAGGTTGAAGAACAAAGAGTGGAACAACACATGGAAGAAAAACAAGGGGAGGATACTATTGTAGTGAAAAATGTAGAGATACAGATTGGTATTCCTCCTGTGCTACCCACTTTATAATTGAACCTCTCTACTTTGGATATTTAGGGTAGAGATTTTAGAGATGAAAGGAAAGAGGCATGTGACGGATTTATTGAGGATGAAGCCTTTGTAAGAAGCCTGACCTTCCTGCAATTTGTATGGAAAATGAAGATAGAGGAATACAAGAGGAGAAGCATTGAGAGAAAGGCCCAAAGGCCAAACATGTTTGATCAAGAAAATCAGGAAGAGGCCAAGAATGAAATGATGGAATAATTCAAAAGAATCACTGCAGATGAACGCAGGATGATCATAAATCAGGCCAGAGTCTTAATTTTGCCAGAATGGGATATAGTGGATGAAGTGGATTTTGATACAATTAGGAGATCAAAATATCAACAATTCAGTTCAGAGGAGGAAGCAAGGTTGGTACTAAAAAGGTCAAAATTTGTAGATGATTATGCAACCTTGGCAATATGGGCACTAGAACAGGGACCTAGAAGGCCTAATATCAGTGATATAAATCCAAACTTGAGGGGAAGCCTCATTATAAAAAGAGCCTCTGATACATCAAATGTTGAGGCCTCAAAGTTAGCTGTTGATGTGGCCAAATTGGCCCATGAAAATTCAAAGAGGGAGGCTATGGAAAAGGAGAAACTAATTATAATGCAGTTCAATGGAGGTGGGTGGAGTTGCAAACTAAAGTTCAACTTCTTGAGAAGAGACAAATAGGATCATCTTCTTTAGTTCCTACAATTTCATCAGTTCCATCAACGTCTAGGTCTCCACCTGTCTCACATGTAGATGTAGCAATTCAATCTGACAGTGAGACTAATATCCGAAGCACACCATTAGTGCCATATGTTGATGAAGAGCTTGAACCTACTAGATCAACTGATCCAACAAGAGCCCAACTTTTGGAGAAAGTCAATGAGGTGAAAAATAAACTAAAGGAGTCAAAGGATCAGTCCGCCTTTAAGCAGAGAGAGATAGTTATCTCAGTGCTAACTCATTTGAATGAGGAGGTGGATAGTAGATTAAATAGCATTCATTATTTATATTCTTTATTGTTTAATGCTATCGAAAGTTTTGACAAAGATAAGGAAGTGGCAATCTCTTTGTTTACAAAATGGTTACAAAGGGGAAATGAATTTAGAATAATGTTAGCGGCTTCTAAATACCATGCTGAGAGGCCACCTACACTTTAGCCAACCTATTTGTTGGTAAAGTCAATACATGAAGCTCAGATGCTGCCATAAAATATATAAAGAAAGATAAGGGAGTTGATGAGAAATTTCAGTGAGCTGAATGAAACACTTCTGCTAGGTATTGAGGATGCAAGTGGGGCAATTAAGCCTTTACAATTTTGGAAAGAAGAGGCAGAAAGAGTCATCAACACTCAAGTGGAATTGATTTGTGAGGAGCTAGATACTGGTATGCTGGAGGACAACATGGACAAGATAATATGTACAAGAACGTTCTTTGAATCTTTTGAAAGAGAGGCGAATCAGGTGGTAGTTAAGTATAGTCCATACAGAGAAAAAGTTGATGAGGTCATGAATTTAAAATGGCCATCAGATGAAGAATATGGCGAATGGAGTAATACTTAATTAAAGGAGGAGTAAGGACTAGAAATAGTTTGTTAGTTAACTGCTTGATGTGACAGTCTGGCAGGCGGTTTTGTTTCCTTGCAACAATTACCTTTTGGACATGAGCAACAATAAGGTGGGCCCATCTCAGATTTTTATCAACAACAACAAAAGGGGATAAAGTGCATAAAGTGTCAAGATGATTCAATTGCAGATATTTGGTGTTGGTTGTGACATTCCTTAAGGGGAATATTTTATAACAAAATTATAGGTAACTGATCTTTTTTGAATGACAGGTGTCTCCTCTAGCCCGTAGCTTTTTTTCACCCTCATTTTCTATAAAAGGGAATTAAAGGTCAAGAGATAGGGTTCCAAATTTGATTTCTGTACTAAGTTTTGCTAAGACAGAGTCATAGGTTCCTGTAGCAGGTTTTAGGTGGAAATGAGCAAATTGTAAAGATTTTGCAGAGCAATAGATAAGAGTCTTGTGTCTAGTTTTTTGCAGGTTCTTGAAGGAGTTATACAGAAATAGAAAATTTATTCAATAGAAATACAATTCTGATCTATTTCTCTCCATTGTACAATTCTATCATCTTTTGAATGAAATATAATCAAGGATTTCTTTCATTCAATGCATTGTTGTGATGTATATAGTTTTTGTTTATGCTTTGATCTAAGGGATCAATTAAATGCTAAAACAAAATTGCAGAGTGATATGGCTTGTTCAAGGATTTGATAAGTAGTCTGGGTTGGGATTGCAAATAAGAAATATTGTAAGGCAATATTATCTTAGATCCGAATGCTATTAGATAGAATTCTGTTATAATTCATTTTTAATGTCTTTTGATTTCAAGCACCCAATGAAATAAGGCACTGATCCTAGCTTGTCTTAAGTCTTTACATACAGTTTTGTAGCGTCGTAAATTGTACGCACTTGCTAGGGTGGTACAATTTCACACCTAGTTTAGCACCCGCCTTGGCGTATTTTGCATTTTGCATTGCATTTCCCCTTTAGCACTTAATTAGTCAAATTAATTAGGTCTAAGGTTCTATTTCATCATCTCCCACATCATAAAGTTGGGCCCTTTCATTAAAGTGTGCCCCTTTCATTTTATTCTTCCAATACATCATTTAATCAAAAACCCTAATTAGGTCCTATTTTGAACTTGGGGGCTTGATTTCGGGGGTCAAAACATCTCGAAATCAGCTGTAACTTCGGGATTCTCTCTAAAATCATCATATCCGACGGCCATGAAAATTTGGTGAAAAGTTGTCGGGACCATGGCGCTCGGCGTGCACATGGTCCCGGACATTTTTCCCGAAATTTTAGGAGCGCGATCCAATCATAAAATAAAGCTTAACCCCAAGAAATTGGTGGGAGATTCAATCTCTAGGTCGGCCAAAAGTTGAAATTAAGACCTAGGGTTTCATACATAAGAGCTCTCTTTCTTCATTTGAAGGGATCCGAATTTTGTTTTGAGGAACCTCATATGCAGCGAAAGAGCAGATCTTTGAAGACTTCAACAACATTCAACATCCCTCTATCAAGCATTTATCAATTCCATTCATTCATTTAGGGCTTGGAAGACATTGAAGAACAATAGGAGATCACCGACTGAAGATTGGCTTGTACTCCTCCCTTGAGGGTTGGGTATGATTTCATGTTGTTTTCATGTCTTTGCATAAGCTTCAATGTCTCATTTATTCATGCTTTAGATCACTTTGCATCTTGATTTAGAGCATTCACATTATCATTAACAAGCAATTAGGGTTTACTTTCTAGGTTGCTCTAGTTTGCTTACTTGCATTTTAGATCTTGCACACACACAAGGTCTGTACACACATTACTTTTACAATACAACTTGGCTATTCGTGGAGGTGGAAATCACCGAAGCGGGGGTTTGACTAAGGCAAAACCCTATATAGCCACTCACCACACCTTTTCAGATATAAGTGCAGGTTTCGGAATTCAGACGATGCCGCAAGTTGCAGATCCGAAAGAAGCAGACCGAGACAGAACAACACACCAAATTGCAGAGTAAAAGACCAGGACAGGGGCGTGGGGTGCCCTGGTCCTGCCAGGACAGGGGCGCTGGGTGCCCTGGTCCTCCTGACAGACAGCATTTTTAGCATTTTTGACAGCTTTTCCAAAGTGCAAAAACAGTAGTTTTCGGAGCAGTTTCAGGGGCAGAATCAGGACAGTGGCGCCCGCGCCCCCGTCCCGAATATTTTCAGTCAGATTTTAACTCCGGGTACGCATTTACATTCTTGTCTTGTCCTTGTGTTTACAACTTTCCATTGTTTAAGTTCAATTCTGCAATCTTGTTAGTAGTTCATACTTGCACTTTGGGGTTAGGAATTGAACTTGCATCATTTTATCTTTCAATTACAACAAAGGAATAGAAATCCTAATAGGTAGCCCGTGGCTCTCTCTTTCACAAGAAGAAGTAGCCAATTGTGTGATACCTCTAGGCTCTTTCGTATTCCACAAGTGTGTGGTTGAAAGTGAGATTAGGGCATGTTTGCTTAGTGTCACTTTTTCTCCCACACATTTTGGTGAACCCGACGTGAATCTATCATTGCTTCCTCTTGCATTGCATTTGTTAGATCTAGATCTAGATTTAGTGTGTTTTCATTTCATTTTCATTAAAAAGAAAAAAAAAAAGTGTGTTTCTTTGCATTGTGTGTTTAAAATTTTATGCAATTTCAAAATGTCAGATTTTTATTTGCAAGATGTTCATATTTGTGATGATTATGAGTTAGATGAAGCTTTAGATGAATTTTTGAAACCTAAATATACCAAACCTTCATTTTACCAAAAACTCATAAACATTGTTACTATGCCATTTCGTTGTGATGAGAAAGATAAGTCGAATGATTCCTCTCAAGGGCACATTCCTATCAGCTCTTCCACTAAATCTAGTAACATGGTTGTTTTCAATGATCCCCTCTATGAAGAGATATCTCCTTTTGAATCAAAAGATAAACCTTTTAATAGATATGATCATGCTTTGTTGAATGATTCCCTTGATGCCTTTGTGTCCCCTAAAAAACACTTCCTTCATGAGGATCCTTTTGTGCAAGAAGATGACATTATCCCTACATTTCCTAGTGATGGCCTTTCCTTTTCCAACAAAATTCCCACTAGAGATGATGAATTAATGATAAATGCTTACCCTTCTCCTAAAGTTGGTCTTACCCATAAGCATCCCTTAGAGAAAGAAGATGAAATAATAAGCAATTTCCTTAATTCTCTCTCCCCTATTGAACATATTTTGAGGAAAGAGGATGAGTTTAACACATCTATTGATGCTCTCCCTCCTAAGGATGAGGAGTTAATAAACAATGTTATCTCCTCTCCCGAAATTGACAATACTTCAAACATTCCTTTCAACAACCTCACTATTTGGGATGAACCATTAGAAGAAGGTATAGATTATTCTCTACCCCTAGCCAAAGGGGATGAAATCAAGATTGGAAAATCCCTTGATAGTTTCTCCCCTTCCTTGAATCTCAATTATTCTCCCTCTAAAAATAAAGCATCTCCCTCTCCTCAACTTGGTTCTACTCATAAGGAAACCCTAGTTCAAAGCAAGATGGTTAACATCTCTTTCAAAGATCTCCCTCTCAAAAGTGAGACTTTAGAGAGTAATGTTGATCCTTCTCCTAGAGAGTTTATTCCCCATGTAGATCCTTTGATGATAGAGGATGATATGACCTTTCCTAGTATTACTCTTCCTACTAGAACATCAATGCCTATCCCTTGTCTCTCTCCTAAAATTGATTTGATCCGTGATAAGATTTTAGTGCAAGAGAAGACTATCAATAATTCTTCCAACACTTTTGTTCATTCCTCTAAACCATCCTCAATCAATTTGATACATGTGAATGAGACACCTAACAAACCTCTCTTCACTGTCCAAGGTGCTTGTCCTTCTCAAAATTCTCAACCTTTAAATAAGCCTATCTTAGTGGTTCAAGGTGGTTATGCTAATGATTCTTTTTGCACTCCTAAGAAACCGGTTATTACTGTGCAAGGAGGTTATCCCTCTAAGAGCCCTTATGAGTATGCTAAGCAATTGACTAGAGAGAGTTATCATGCGGTTGCCCATACTTATAATACTAGAAATAATAGGCAGCCTAATCCTCCTCCAGTTATCCCAACTTCACTTCCTCCTTCCCAACCTATTCTTCCCCAAGCTCCACGTATTTCACAAGTTCTTGGTAAGGAATATGATCTCATAGAACAACTTAAAGCTACCCCTGCTAAGATATCCCTTTGGGATCTGATCCAAACTTCTTCTGCTCATCATGGAATGTTACAAGATGCCTTGAAAGATTTGAATGTTCCTCCACCTAATACATCTAGTAATATAGTGTCTTTGGTTAACTCTGTGATGAATCCTAAAGCTCAAATTGTGTTTACTCAAGATGGGTTGCCTACTAGTGAAATTCAACATCAATATGATCCCTTGATGATTGTGGTTATCATAAATGACACTGCTATAAGACGAACACTGGTAGATAATGGCTCTGGCCTTAATGTGTGTAGCATTAATCTATTGCATAAGATGAATGTGGATACATCCCTTATTGAGCCTGACTCTCATCCCATTCGAGGCTTTGATAATGTGGCTAAGTCTTCATTAGGTATTATCACCTTACCCATCACAGTGGGACCTGTTACTTTGCCTACTCCTATCCATGTTATGTCGGGAAATCTAACATACAACTTGTTATTAGGGAGACCTTGGATTCACAGTATGCAAGCTGTCCCCTCTACATTGCATAAACAAGTTAAATTTATTTATAATAATAAGACATATACCTTGATAGGTGATACTAATTTTCAAGCTTGTTTGCAAACATCTACTTCCAAAGGGAGTTCTTCTAAGCCTTCCTCTTCTAGTGATGACTCGTTAAACAAGATACCTATGGATGAATCATCACCCTCTGATAATCAAAATTCTTTGGATGAGTCTGCACATGAAAAGGCTTTTGATCCTGAGAAGGTTCTCGCAGAAGACGATTGGGGATCTCTTGATTTCAATCCCACCTTTGTAGGTGAGTATAGGGTTCCTCCTAGGGAGATTAAAGTTAAAAAAAAGGAAGAAACTAGAGATCAATCAGTCTTACCTGAACCTATGAGCAATAATTTTGTGGCCACTTCTCAAACTTCTTCTCCTCACACCTCTAATTCTGAAGAATGTGATTCTTTGTCTTATGAAAAACTGCCTTCTCTTTCTGAAATGGCTGATCGTTATGGTCGTGGTTTTCGCATTTTTGCTAAGCATGGGTATCATGGAAATGGTTGTGGTGCTCACGAACAAGGGATAAAGGTTCCTCTAGAGAATAATCTTCACAATTATGCTTTTGGACTTGGCTATAATCCCTGCAAGCCCACCAAAGCATCTAAAAGACCATCTCTCAATGTGAATGCTATATTTAGTAGTGATGATGATCTCACTTCAACTAAATCATCTTCTACTTCTATCAACTCTCATTCGCCTCATAAGGAAATCTTGGCAATGAACAAATCTCTTTATGACTCCCCTCAAATTTCTAAATCCACTTATGAATCTTTATCTCCTATTCATCATAAAGTCCTTTCCTCTAGGGATAAGGCTCTAACAAAATACATTCATCCCTCTTCTAAGATTTCTTGTGATTTTTCTTCTTCAATTTTTATCATTTTATCCATGTTTTTGATCTCACTTATAGTTGAGCATTTAGCATGTCATATTCAAATACCTCATTCAATCTACCATGTCTTTAAATAACATTAATGGCTATTATGTTGCTCATCATTATGTGACATTGGTAGCTCATTTACTGGGGGCTCATTGTCATTCATGATGGTACAATTTCAAGTGCAATCATATTTTTTGAAGCAACATAATAGCCTAATTTTCTTGTTCCTATGGGGACAAGAGTGATTTCATACATCTCTTCTTTTGCTTATGTCCAAATCTCTCCCTAGAAGACTGTGTAAGTCCTTCTCATTGTCCTTATCCTTGGGAGGCAATGATCTTTCTAAGGATCCACTTTTTCCTATTTTGTGGATGGTGTGGACTTTATTACTTGATGTTATGCCTTGTACGCATTTGTTGTTGTTTGTTCAAGGATTCTCTCTTACAAGAGGTGTAAGTCCTTGACTACAACCTCTTTTGCACTTGGTAAAATACATCCATAATGAATTCACTCTCCCAATTGGGTTAAAAAAAGCGTCATCCTTCATTACGAATCACTTTCACCTCGCAAAAGAAGGAAGTATTGCATTCTTATTCTCTTCTTTGTCTTATTCTAAAAGATGTTATATTTGTCTAAGACCATTCCTCTTGGGGATAGGTGTCTTTTGTACAAAGATCTCTTCTCCTCTAAGGATCTCCTTTACACATACTACAAGATGTCCCTTTTCAACTATCTTATCCTTGTTTAAAGAGTAAAAAACTCTCTTGCTTGGATCTATGACATTGTTGCATTTTTGGGTATCTTCTTTTGTGATGAAGGTAGGTATCCTTGTTCTACTTTGCTTATGACATAAACATTACACTTTTTGAGCAATGGGTCATTCTCGGAACCAGAGCACAGACTCTTAGAGTGAGATGTCTCCATTTTTTCTTTTATGCAAGGTGATTATTCTCGGAACCAGAGCACAGACTCTTAGAGCGAGATGTCACACTTTTTGTACTATACATATATGGGTTGTAGCATACTCGGGCATAGACTCCTATGAGGTGCTTATAACCTCCCTTACACACACATGCACGAGGTTGAGTGGAACTAGCGGCATAAGGCTAGACTTTCTCACTCTCCTCCCTTACATGGATCACCTAGACAGACTCTAGGGGCTAGTTTTCCATGTCCTTTTTCCCATGGATCACCTAGACAAGATCTAGGGGCGAGAAGTCCATGTTTTCTCTCTCACTATTCTTCTCATGGATCACCAATGTGTGTATTCATGCTTTTTTCCTTTCTTTTCTTCTCTTTGCATTTTTCTTCCATTTACATCCTTCATCTTGTATTAGAGAACTCTCAAATCCTCACACTCTTTGTTGTGTTGGAATTGAGATTTAGTCCTCTTTCTTACCAAATGATTCTCCATTAGTTTTTGATCTCATATCAAATCTTCTTGTGAGCATTTGTCATCAATATTCTTTAATAATTCGAAGTGGTAAACATGATACCCTGTTTCAACTCACTAAAATTAGCAAGCCGAAACAGGGGGGGGCATATAGCTACCCTCGAATTTTCATCACCTTCCTTAGTAAGCATTAGGTGATTTTGTGATCTAACGTGTGTTTTGTAGGGTGCGGTTCCTAACTGTGTACTGCAGATACCGCTGGGGGCTTCGTCCGACAACTTATGGATATATCCTTTTTCAAATAATGTTTACTTTTCTGTACTTTAGCTTGCATATGCACGTAGTGTTCATATGACCGCTAAAGTGGGGGCTAAATGTAGCGTCGTAAATTGTACGCACTTGCTAGGGTGGTACAATTTCACACCTAGTTTAGCACCCGCCTTGGCGCATTTTGCATTTTGCATTGCATTTCCCCTTTAGCACTTAATTAGTCAAATTAATTAGGTCTAAGGTTCTATTTCATCATCTCCCACATCATAAATCTGGGCCCTTTCATTAAAGTGTGCCCCTTTCATTTTATTCTTCCAATACATCATTTAATCAAAAACCCTAATTAGGTCCTATTTTGAACTTGGGGGCTTGATTTCGGGGGTCAAAACATCTCGAAATCAGCTGTAACTTCGGGATTCTCTCTAAAATCATCATATCCGACGGCCATGAAAATTTGGTGAAAATTTGTCAGGACCATGGCACCCGGCGTGCACATGGTCCCAGACATTTTTCCCGAAATTTTAGGAGCGCGATCCAATCATAAAATAAAGCTTAACCCGAAGAAATTGGTGGGAGATTCAATCTCTAGGTCGGCCAAAAGTTGAAATTAAGACCTAGGGTTTCATACATAAGAGCTCTCTTTCTTCATATGAAGGGATCCAAATTTTGTTTTGAGGAACCTCATATGCAGCGAAAGAGCAGATCTTTGAAGACTTCAACAACATTCAACATCCCTCTATCAAGCATTTATCAATTCCATTCATTCATTTAGGGCTTGGAAGACATTGAAGAACAATAGGAGATCACCGACTGAAGATTGGCTTGTACTCCTCCCTTGAGGGTTGGGTATGATTTCATGTTGTTTTCATGTCTTTGCATAAGCTTCAATGTCTCATTTATTCATGCTTTAGATCACTTTGCATCTTGATTTAGAGCATTCACATTATCATTAACAAGCAATTAGGGTTTACTTTCTAGGTTGCTCTAGTTTGCTTACTTGCATTTTAGATCTTGCACACACACAAGGTCTGCACACACATTACTTTTACAATACAACTTGGCTATTCGTGGAGGTGGAAATCATTGAAGCGGGGGTTTGAATAAGGCAAAACCCTATATAGCTGCCCACCACACCTTTTCAGATATAAGTGCAGGTTTCGGAATTCAGACGACGTCGCAAGTTGCAGATCCGAAAGAAGTAGACCGAGACAGAACAACACACCAAATTGCAGAGTAAAAGACTAGGACAGGGGCGTGGGGCACCCTGGTCCTGGCAGGACAGGGGCGCTGGGCGCCCTGGTCCTCCTGACAGACAGCATTTTCAGCATTTTTGACAGCTTTTCCAAAGTGCAAAAACAACAGTTTTCGGAGCAGTTTCAGGGGCAGAATCAGGACAGTGGCGCCCGCGCCCCCGTCCCGAATATTTTCAGTCAGATTTTAACTTCGGGTACGCATTTACATTCTTGTCTTGTCCTTGTGTTTACAGCTTTCCATTGTTTAAGTTCAATTCTGCAATCTTGTTAGTAGTTCATACTTGCACTTTGGGGTTAGGAATTGAACTTGCATCATTTTATCTTTCAATTACAACAAAGGAATAGAAATCCTAATAGGTAGCCCGTGGCTCTCTCTTTCACAAGAAGAAGTAGCCAATTGTGTGATACCTCTAGGCTCTTTCGTATTCCACAAGTGTGTGGTTGAAAGTGAGATTAGGGCATGTTTGCTTAGTGTCACTTTTTCTCCCACACAAGTTTTATGCTCCATTCATCTGTATTTGTTGTAAACTATTGATTATCAAAATATATTTCAGTTTATGTATTCTATTCCATGTTTTATCCATCTCATGCTCCAATAGGTTGAAGATCACTGAAGAATTCACCATTCTTGAGCATTCTCCCTCTTTGTTGAGCCTCTATATATGAGATTATCTAGTTAGTTTTGGTGTAATTTATGAGTATGGCGCAAAGATTATATATTCACCAAGGGATCACCCTCTCGGGTCTTGCAGAACCCAAAGTGTAGAAGGATTTGTAGAATCCTTTTCATAGTTGGTCCAAGTTATAAAATATATTGATAGTTGGAGTTGGCTTCTCCAATGATCATCTGAAGAATCAACTTGGTTTCTGCCCTTTGCAGTGTAAACCCTTTGTAGAACCAACAAAAACTTGCAATGTCAAACTTAAAAGCCAACTTTACATGCAAACTCTTGCAATGTCAAATTTGAAGTCTGACTTGACTTTGACAAAAATGCACATAACCAAAGGGAATTTAGTTGTAGTTAGGTCCTAGAGACCCGACTACAAGATTTATAGGTTTGAACTTGCATTTTGGATCTTAAGACCCGATTTGAAAGTTATAATGCAACACAACTTGTAATGGTGTTTCAGAGACACAAACTTGAAAGTAACTCGAAATGTAGACCCAAGGCCTTAGAATTTGATCACAAGTGTTGATGCAATAACATGACTTGATATAACATGAATTTGAATGACCTAATCAAACACACATGCTTGCATGAAGAATGATGTAGATTTTCTACTCCATGATTCTTGAAGAATATGGTGGGATGAAATTGTATATTAAATTCTTGAAAATGCTTGGTGTGGATGCATGAATGATGGAGTGAATTACAGACGTCAAAATGAATAGGAAGAAAGTTCTTATATGGGGTTCCCAAGGTAATTTACCAGTTAGGTTGACCTCTAATATTCAAATGGAGACACAAAGAATTGAAATCATTGGGAGGGGAAGTCACTGACCCATTGAAATTAGATTTTATTTAAGGAGGACCAGGATGCCCTAGATGCCACATTCTTGGGACTAGGATACCTTGGGTGACATGGTTCACCAAAACAAGGCAAAGAAGTGGGAGATCAGGGTGCACAACTCGAGGCATATGTTCAATTCTTCGTGCAGACAAATGAAATTAGATTCAAGGTAAAAAGGCCCCCTTGAATTTAATTGAGGTTGAATTGGAAATGCTCAAGTAAATGTTGAATGATATACCTAAGATCTATTGCAATTAATAATGAATGATGATGGAATGCTCTTAAGATGTGTTCATAAGTGTTGATGCAATAAAATGACTTGACATAACATGAATACAAATGACCTAATCAAACACACATGTTTGCATGAATATTGATTTAGATTTGTTACTCCATGATGCTTGAACAATATGGTGGGATGAAATTCTACCTTGAATGCTTGAATATTCTTGGTGTGGATGCATGTATGATGGAGTGGATTGTGGAAGTCAAAGTGAATAGGAAGAAAGGTCTTATATAAGGTTCCCAAGGCAATTTACCAATTAGGATGACCTCCAATAGTCAAATTGAGACACCAAGAATCAAAATCACCAGGAGGGGAAGTGCATTGACCTGTTTGAATTAGATTTTGTTTAAGGAGGCACCATGTTCTTGGGACTAGGACACCTTGGGTGCCATGGTCCACCAAAAAAAGGCAAAGAAGTGGGAGATCAAGGTGCATATCCTGAGGCATAGGCTCAATTATTTATGTAGAAAAATGACATTATATTCAAGGTACAAAGGCCTGTAATGGACTTGGGAGAGAGATAAGATAGAACTCACCAAAGTAGAGGCACAAAAGGTGGTGTAAATTGTGTAGGGTTACAATTTATGGTGCTATAGATGCGAACACCAAAACACATGAAACTAATCAACTCCATTATATAAAAATATGATTACATCACCCTCCATGAGGAGTGTCCAATAAACATACACCCCATTATACAACTTGGATTCAAACAACCATAAATTATATTTCTTAAATTGAATAGCTTAAACACATAAGAAAGAGAAGGATAGAATGCACTCGATGCCATCCTCAAAGACATGATCATTGGTCCCTAATGGTGGTTAGAAACACCACCTAGCCATGTGGAAACCAAAGATCCGTCCCATTGTGCTCATGGAGATAACACATATCCCAAACACTCAAGGAAGAATACACATGGATAAAGGCCTCACACAAGCCATGTATACAAAATCTACACATCAACACGATCAAGTGTAACAATCCTAATTAGGAGAAATACCATAATCTCAATTATAACCCAATGAGCAAGAGAATAATATAAGAACTAATACAAGTATGTGATACATGAAGCATCAAAGTAAGAGTACCATTCCACATCCATGTACAAGGTAATATATAATATCATCAAAGAATCACATGGTAGTCACATAATCATCAAATAATCAACATCAACAAGGAATGTACAATATATTCTAGGTCTTACACAAATCTATAGGGCTATATGTTAGAGAGAAAGAGTTGGGAGTGACATTGTGTAGCTTGAAGAGATGGCTCATGTAGAACCAAGTAGTCCTCTCATAAAAATTGGGAGACTCGATCATGCTAGATCAACACCCCATTGACTGATAGGCCTTCCCAACTCATCCTTAGCCTAGATACAATCACTAAAGGCATGATATGGGCATCCACTTAATCTTGGTTGATTCTATTAATATGTCATTAGCTTTCACTTGATTACAAAATGTCCCGATGAGTTTCATTGACAACCCCTTTGTGCCTCGATCCCCATAGGATGTCACTCCCACCATTGTCCCTAATACCTACCTTTGGCTCAATGAATCCAAAATCCCATGATATCAACTTTCCAATTCACAATTTTCACCCCAATAGCCAACTTCAAAGCAATGTAAAAATTCACACAAAATATCACTATTCACATAATATGATTAATTGACCAAACCAACATGAAAATGGATTTAAACTGATCCCAAATCAAAATTTCATATACATATTCTATCCTTCCACAAAATAATTTTACATTAAAATCATAAAATTCCACTTTTATAACATATCTTAAAAATTCCCAAAAATCAGCGAATAGTAAACACTACCATTAAAGGACCTTCAAGAACACTAAAATTTCAAATTTAAAAATTATAAAGATACCCTTTTGGTGTAAATCCATCCAACATCATAGTGTCACACTCACATATACAAATTATGCATTCTACTAAAATTTTCTCATGGTAACGACTTAAAAATAAAGTTTTCTCAATTTTTACTCACAACATATTGAATACTCATTGAAATGCATTGTTTTCAAAGGAGACAATATTCTAAATCATCTAATGATCCATTTGCAACCAAAAAAAAAAAACATAGAGAAAGTTATAATGTTATTACCTCCACTTTGCCCAAAATTTGAAAGGATGAAAACTTTGAAAACTCCACGAAGTCCTTCTGATCCAAAGAGAAGTAAGAAATTGGTCTCATTCCTATACCGATGAAGAAATACCCACAAAAATTCTCTCAAGAAATCCCCCCCAGATCTCCAATTCAAAAACCAAGTGCAGGGAGGGTTTTTGAGAGTTCCCAAAATCCCCAAAATAAGATTACATATAGAAAACAACACTTTCCCATATAAAACCAATTTGACTTCTAGAAAATAAAATAATTAAATAAAATTTAAATTCCCACATTCATAAACTCGTCCCAATGAAATACATAATAAAATGAATGTAAATAGCCCTCTTAAAATATTTCCAAAATATAAAATAACTATTGAACCACCAAAAGTCATATCAACGTTATATAAATTAATAATTTAAATTTCTTAGAAATTTTTAATCCTAAAAATCATCCATATGCCCAATTCGGAAAATTCTAATTAAAACGAATACTCATAAGACCTAATTAAATCCAAGGCAATTAAATTACCAAAAAAATTATTAAAATCCAATTCCATATTAAAATTGATGACAATCTTGTAATTACACCAAAATCATACACATTTTACTGGTCAACCACAAGAGAGACTTAGGGTAATCCAGACATCATCAACATGGTTTCTAGGTCTTTATTGGTATTCACATGGGAAATTACACTTAATTAAGTACGATGGGTAAGGTTGAATTATTATTTTGGCCAATGTGTTATCTTTGATTTAACCACTATTAGGGAAGGGTACGCTCAGACTTGTGGAGCTAGGTGGAGTCGATACTCGCTACTTGCAACCACCCAAAAATAACAAGGGTACCTATGCATACATATATAGTAGTTGAAGTGCATACAATTTCCTCAATGCGACAAGAATCACATAATATAAAATAAATCATATTTAGCTAATTTAAATACATATTTATTTAACTTTAACATCAATGTGAATATATCAAACTAAACAATCAAATTACATGATTCGTCCATCTCAGATGCATTTGAATGTCAACATAACATTAAATAATATTTAAATCAATATCAAATAACATCTCAACATGATTAACATAAATCAAATCAACTCTACATGGAATAACATACACACAAGTATACATGCACACAATACAATGCAGTCACAATGATGACCAAAGGCCCAAGCACATCATAAGTTAGAAAGAGTGCAAAATTCACACTAAAGCACATCATATAATATGCACTAAAAAATAGAGTATATACATATCTAAACATCTCCAAGATCAAGGTTGAAACATAATGATATATCCACATGTCCAACTACAAATGGGAGAGGCATTATAATATAGAATCTTGGGTGGTCTAAAATGATTAAAAATTATATAAATTGAAGTATACAAATATAAATGCATAGACAACATACACCATGACTATCTCTTAGGGGGAGATCATCCTAATGACTCTTTCACCACATCACCTTGACTATTGGCATGATTTTTCAGCGAAGAAAATGAAGGAGATATATCTTGTTGGTTCTCCAATAAAATGATTAATAGTATCTAATAAATTATCACCACTATTACTAGGTTGGCCAAGGAATGGTAGAAAATTGGATACTCTCCCCTACACTTTAGGGTATGTAAAGCCTATGCAGGTTAACCTATTAGACACACTGACTAAATATATGTAATATATTGGTTTAAAAAATGCTTAGTAGATGTAAATATTCATACAAAATAACAAGGATCTATGAGACTAGAAATAATAATAATGTACTTCCTTGCATCTTTAACTTCTTCAATATAAAAGATAAATTAATTTAAACAATTAAATTTCATTCAATGAATTTTGCATAGTTAAGATAATATGGGCTAGGAGAAGGTTCTTATCCTATATATTGGTCCCTTATATTGGAGCAATAAAATCACTAATTTAACGTGTTCATTACATATTAACATAAAATAATTATTGATGGTTTACTATTTATTATTCCCTTATAGTAGTGAATCCATTTTTATATGGACCTACAATCTAAAATCTACTTAATAATCCATCATAGATTCCTTATATCTTATTGTGTAACACTTGGCTATGAAGGTAGCCACCCAAGATCTATAGGCCTAATGGAAATCACAATAACAAGAGAGAAATAATATGACAAGAATAAACCGTATTCCTATCAAGGATGCAATACAATGGATCAATTGGATCAAGTGGAATAAATGTACATAGGAGACCCCTTGGTTAAATAGGCCAATGTGAGAACATAGGAGTGCATAAGACTATAACAAGTTTTATAATCTTATGACATGAGACAAAAAGTTATAATCTATCATCCCACCTAAAATGGAAAAGTGATAGTGTGATAACACCACTAAAGGTGGATCGCCCACCTAAGTTGGAAAAGTGAAACCACAAAAGGTGGACGTGGTAATGTGATAAAGCCACTAAAGGTGGAGACACCACATAAAGAAGAAATGATAACATTATAACACCACCTAAAGTGGGAATGCTCCTAAATGCTCTTATGTGCCCCCTAAGTAAGCTTACATGATGTGTAATTAGGACCTAGATGGAGAATAACTAAGGTACAACACCTTAATTGCACTAACATATTGTTATTGATGAAAGATTTATGTTACTCCTTAAATAACAACTAATAACAACTAATAATTTGTCACAACAAATGTGTGGAAATAATTTATAATACATTAGCTTATCAATTCAAAGAGATAAAAAGTACATCTAGAGACAATCTAGACCAAGACATTTCATTCATATATTAATTCAAAAATAATATTACAATAAAACCTCAACAATGATGGACAATATATGTTTTAAAAAACTTGACACTTTTACAACAAGATTATTCCCTCCTTTTAAAAAAAATAAAATCTTTACAATACAAAACATTAGAAATTTAAAGAGAGGTTATGAGGAAAGCCTTCTTAGATGAATGCCACTTATCATGTTACAATTTCATGATGAGTAATTGTTTGACTATTTGGGAAGTAACTTGAATACTAAACTATTTGAGGAGTAATTAAGTGAGTTGCCTAGGAGAAGGTCACATTCTTCTTTAAGCCACTGAATGGTTTGGTTAGGACACAACTACATTATAATCAAGTTGTTGATGGGAGGATGGAACTGATAAAATCATGGTGATAGGAAAAAAATTTGGAATTGATCCTAATTTTTCAGCATAGTTGGAAACTCCTTTATGGATGTGGATGTTGTTATTCGATATCTTGACTTTACCATGATGGAATAAGAAGAGATTAGATAATTCTACCATAAACAATCCAATGAATGAAATAGTAAGCATGGAGCTTATTTTTTAGAGGATCCAAGCATCTAGCTCTAACTAGATACATACAACTTGTAATGTGGAAAAATTTCCTAGGGTTTCCACCCAAGGAATGCAAGTTGCTATATTTTTCACTTAGGGACATTACATTCAAAAGAGGATGAAGAATTCACTAGATCTAGTCAAGAATTAGATCAAGACTAAACTCTAGAAGTGAATTTGGATTGAATGTGTGTTCCTCTATTGTAAGTTGAAGTGCTGATATTAGGTAAAATGCTGAAAAATGGAGGTAAAAGCATGAAAACAACGAGCTACGGATGCGAGATTTTTGCACACACTTGGATCTGAGTAATGTAAGCTGAATTCGACCTGCTCCTCGAAATTTCCCAAAAAGTGTCGGGACTGTGGCGTATCACATCGGTCCTCTGAACTTTTCACACGCCAAAGGGGGATGATTCGTCTTTATGAATAAAGCTTAATTTGAAGAGTACAACTCCATACATATTTCCTGCACACAGAAAGAAGAGAAAAGGGGTTGTGAATAGGGGTTTGCCTAAGTCAAACCCCGGTTTGGAATCAGCCTTGAATTAAATTTTGCAAATTCTTGAAATAAATAATGGAAAGGTATACCTCAGATCTGCAATGACTGATAATGATGCTTTGCTTCTTGAATGTAATCAAATATGTTGTATGAAATGGCATGAACATGACAAAACCCTAATCACACACACATGCTTCGAAATAAATGATGTAAATTTGCTCCATAGTGGTTGAATGAAAATGGTTGATGTAGACTTGATGAATGCTTGAGGAGACTTCACATAATATGCACTTTCACTTCACAAGAGGCTCCTTCCATTGCTTGCTTATGGATCCCTCAAATGAGGAAAGGAAAGGCTATATGTATGAAACCCTAACATTGTTTTTGATCATAGGCTGACCTAGAAATGATATATTTTCACACCAAGTCCGGTTTAAACATTATAATACCACCAAAAAATGATCCCAAAATTCAGAGAGAAAAAGTAGGGACTGATGTGAATCACATTGGTTCAACCAACTTTTTCCCAAATTTTTAAGGATGTAAGGTATTGTGATTATAAGGTGATTCCCAGGTGGGTGCAACGATTAAAGATGTTTATATATGCAAAATTGGGTCTTGAAGGTTGAAATAGGACAAATTACGACTTTTGATGGATTAATTAATTGAAGGAATAACAAAGGGCACACTTAGGGTAAAGGGCCCAATTTTATGATGTGTAGTATGATAAAAGAAGACTTCAGATGCTTAAAGTTAATTTAAAATGATGCTTCCAATTATCCACTTATGCCTCTTGTATCCAAATGAGAGGGGAAGACCTCCTTATGCACTTGCCTGCCATCAATTATGTTAATTTTTTGACATAGGCCGACACGGGGAGGGAACTCTTGTCCAAAACTTGGATAGGGCAAAGGGTTCAAAATGGGCCCCAATTGGGGAGGACCAAGGCACCACACCTTGGTCCTACCCCATAATTGGGCCAGGGTTAAGGGGGAAACAAGATAAAATGATATAATATGTCCATTATTGCATGGTGGGGGCATAAATAGGTCTCCGTCAAGCGTGAAGATGCAGGTGCTAAGGTTAGAGCCCTAAACATGGTCCAAATTATAAGGGAGTACAATTTAGGAGGCTACACACCTAAAAAAGAGAGGACAATGAAGATGGAAACCTATATTTCCCATCCAATCTCATTAACCCATCTAGATAGGCTCCTAACTTATGCATGTTTGTGGGATAATGATAGCCACTTTATCACTTCCATAGGTTACACCATGTGAGAAAACACTGCAACCCTTGGAAGGAAATATTATTGCAGTCCCCATCTATGCCAAAATAATAGAACAAATTTAGCTTTATGCAATGTGTTATGTTGATCTAACGGGTCACTAGCCATGATGATATTTCCCTCCATAATAGGTGAATTAGGAGGGAAGGAGAAATATCTAGGTTTAGGATGCACTTGACTACATTCTTCCTAGATCTACCCATTACAACCATGGAGTTTAAATTTTGGTAATTTCTTCTTTTTATCTTATAGGGCCTATGCAATTCAAAACTAAAGCAATGCGTTAACCTCCCAACCATACTAGCAAATTTAGAGCTAACAAGTGAACAATTCATAAAAAACTTATAATTACCATTTACTAGAATTTTTAAGTTCAAACACCTTTTTGTAGCTACATCACGTTTATAATTATTTCCTTAATTTCACTTTCATCAAGAATTAGTGTAAATCAAAATTTCTCTCTTTATGGTGATCCATGTAATCCCATCTACTGGGATTGAGGAGATAAGAGATTTATATGCTTGAACTAACTCTAGGAGGTGTTTTTTATGATGCCAATTTTTTTAGGTCAATTAGGTATCAAGAGTACGTTCTTATCCATGTGGTGAAATATTCATCAAACAAACAATTATTCTATATAATTATTGCTAGTTTGTTATGATGAGTTTGATACCTAACATCCAATACTATCTTAACTTCCTTTATAAATCTTTCTAGTCTTGATTCCAAATTTAGCAAGTGGTGCTCTAGCTACTTAAGTGGTTGTTTTATGTTTTTTGCTCTCGAGGGTCAACCCGTAGTGTTGTATTTTTTGTTTATCTAGGCATTACCCGTTTGACTCTTGAGAGGATATCTTGTATCCCCCTACTTTTTTTTTTTGTGAATAGTGTACTTTATTTATCTTAATAGAAACAACTACTAACATGATCAAATTTGTTATAATTTCTTGGAGTTCTACCTTCTAGTCTATTAATTATTTCATTTTATCATTTATACTTAGTGTTAATGTTATTTGGAACTCTTATAAGATCTTAAAATTATCAAACTTATCCTTTAATTATAGGCTTAACTTCTTTAAAAATGTTAAGATGCCAATAATGAGTCCAATCATTTCATGTATCCTAGATATTTCTTTTGCTACTTTGGGTTGTATCTTGCAGTTCTTTGAATTACATTCATCATAACTAACATTGGGATCCATGTGCTCCAATACATGCCTTATAAGTGGTTCTTTCATAAGTTGGCACTCCTTAACATTTCTTAATTTATGAAAACAACTCCATACATAATCACCTTTATTTTATATATTGAATATATTGTGATACAAAAGTTTATATATTATCTAAGGCTTCACTCACCCATTATGCATTTGCTATAACTTCTACCTTTTGACTATTTCTTAACTCTTCCTTTTATACCCTTTTTTATAAGCATGGTAGCCTCCCTATCTATTGAGACATATTATTGTAGACACCTAAAATTGTCCTGTTTAATTAAATAATTTTTTTAATTTATTTCATTATTTTCTTAAGTCTTCTATTAATTAAATAAATTCTTATTTATTTAATTAATTCATTTATCCTCTTCTAAGCCTTTCTTCATTTAAATAAATACTTTTATTTATTTAAATTGTCCTTTTCCTAAATTAAATAAATATTTTATTTATTTAATTGATCCCACTTCCTCTATTAATTAAATAAATATTTATTTATTTAATTGATTCATTAGCCTTTTCTACCCATGACACATGTCATTCATCTCTTAATTCTTCTCTTACCTACCCTTTTTATCATTTACCTACCCTTTAATCCTAGCCGATCATTTATCCTCTTCACCTTTTAATCTTATCCCTCCATTTCTTAAAGTGTCTTCTATATAAGAGGATACCATCTTCCTTTTCAACCCTAATGATTGCGTCAATCAAACTTTCTTGCGATCAAACTATCAACCACAATCCGTTCTTTGTTGAGCTCTTGTGCACACATAAAATCTGAGAGCAAATATATCAAACAATATTAATGGATATTGAAACCCTACTTGACATGTGAATGGTATATCTTATTTTATTTTGTTGATTTACATGATCTTAGGTATCTCCATTGGTATTGGTGAATATTTCATTGTAGGACTTAGATTGTTTGTGGTTGGATCTTTATGGTTTTACAATAGTTTATCATCATCACTTTTCACCATATACAATCATCTATGGATGTCGGTGGCATTGGAGAACTAGTCAAGGATTACCTAGCTTGTCCAATTATAGACTTAATACAGTAGGCTCATATGCTCTACTTGCAACTTAGCAATATTTTCCTATAGTTTCCTAGAAACAAGTTCACTAAAAATAGCATTGAAAATTAGAGAGGAAAATTGAGGAATTGTATTAGCTAACCTTCACACTATAAAATTTCCTTTTAAATAATTAAAGTGTTCGACCACTTGAGGTTTACTCTGTTTAGAAGTAAGTGCGTAAATAGTTAGTATTTTGTACTCAGTAGTGAAACCAAAACCAAGTAGATATCCTTTTCTTGTTCTTCTCCTAGAATGTTCTCATTAGTATCCTACCTCCTTATAGTATCTAATACAATTGTGGTAACCCATTCAGGTAACAGTAAGCTTTAAAACTTTCTCTTCTTCTAGTTTTATGTTTAATAGGTCAAATTTTGACCTACTTTTGAATACTGTAAACAACACCTTAAATTTCTTCGTATTATTTTTGTTGCTTATCTTTGACTCTCTAGATTCTTATCTTTGCTTATCTAAGATAATTTTTTCACATACTAAAGCTCTATTATCTTGAACAATATTTTCACTTTCTTCTAAATTTATGAATGTTCTATCAACTATAATATTATTTAGAACAAACCTCTAGGGTGATACAAGTATCTGCATCATCTACTCATATTATTCTTCATTCTCTACATTGGCCTCAGTAATGTCATAGTCAATCAATGGTTAACTTTTGTATCCAATATCTTCTTTTGAGTTTTCATTTCCTTTGTTATAACATGAGCATATACTATTGGGACATTTTGGGTTGGTTGCATTGCTTCTATAGTACTTCCTTCTAGAATAACATTAAGAGAGTACTTTATAACACCCTAGTTCCAACAAACCTAGATTATACTAATCCATTATATGTTTGCATATTTTCCTTAGAGAATACGTTTGCAATAATTCTTACTCAAAGAAATGAATCCAAAGAAGAAAAACCTACTTCTTTCATGAGTGTACCATTTAAGGATACCAAATTAAAGAAACCATGTGTTAGAAAATAAGCATACACCCTAGTAAGAGAGATTAATAAATTTAGAAATTACATCTTGAGAAGCTAGGTGAGTGTCATTGTTCCTTATTCAGCTGTGAAAATACTGTTGATGCAAAATGAACCAAGATAGAAAAGAATGAAGTTAGTAAGAGGCCAAGTGTTGACAAAAATAATCGTAAAAACATACCCAAGTTTGACAAGTCACCAATATGTCACAAAGGTGATCTCAAAGGATGATTGACATTTTGACATTATTCATTATTTTCCCAAAAAACAATTCATCCAAATTTGAAATACTAACAAAGAAGAGCCTTGTGATTGAAACATTAAAATGGCATGAGAAAAGGAGTGCTTTTCAACAACAATAATGAAGGAGTTTATGTGAGGTGTCTAAATTGTCTTTAGGTAGGCTATGTGCTAAAGGAGTTACACAAGAATTTGGAACATCCTATGAATCCCATATGGTGAGGACAACTCATATTTCCCTACTATCTTCAAGGATACGTAGAAGCATACGAAGTATTGTATAATTTTCCAAGTTGCTTCAACCAAGGGAAGAAGTTTTGCATAACCATTGTAGCCCATAATGGAAATACCTCCATTTGCACAATAAGGTTTAGACTTCATTGGTCCAATCAATCCACCATCATTATCCAAACACATGTATGTGTTAATAGTAACTAATTATTGAACTAGA
This sequence comes from Cryptomeria japonica, assembly GCF_030272615.1. NCBI lineage: Eukaryota > Viridiplantae > Streptophyta > Pinopsida > Cupressales > Cupressaceae > Cryptomeria > Cryptomeria japonica. Next base: position 274,648,760 of record NC_081413.1, read on the forward strand.
TGGACACAAGTGGTTTACTATAAATAATGTACAACATATACAATAATTATATTCCATATTCTTTGTTATGTGACAACGAACCTAGTTTCTCATCTTTAAAATTTTTTAATTAGGCATTTAAACATGACATAATGCTAAAATTTTCTTGTAATTATTATCCATATGGAAATGTTTTGCCAAATCTACTAATAAAAACCTATTGGAAATAATTAAGAGGTTGGTGAAAAACAACCCAATGGAATGACATATTCTATTGAAAATTTCCTCATGAATAGATAGATCTAGAGCGAATTCTACTTTAGAAACTTCCCCTTATCATCTAGTATATGCTTAGAGACCTACCTAAAAATTTGTATAGGAATATTTAGGTTTTGATAACAAAATTGAAGTCATAATCCTTTAGCTCCTATACTTGGAGGATAAAAGAGACAAAGATATAGAATATTTTGCTAAACAACAATTAGTTTTGAGGAGATAGCCTGATAAATGGTTAAAGAAAAAACCCTTAGGATATAAAATTTAGATTTGAGTTGGGACAAATCACATGAAAAGAAAGGTGAACATGAAAGATTTGACAAAATTTTGACAAGACCTTTTCAAATTTATAAAATAATAGGTGATAATACCTACAAATTGAAATAACTAATATGTGAAGATGTTACTTTACAATGGACATTTTTTAAAGTATTTTTTTAGGCCTAGAGGTCCCAAAAATCCTTTTTAAACATATCTTTCTTTTGTACATTTTTATTTTTATTTTTATTTTGTTTGTTTATTTATTTATTTTATATCTTATTTCCTTATGTTTTAGAAGTTCTTATCTTTCTGAAATGTTTGGATGTGATAGGTTGTAACCTCTTTGAAGCAGTAAGATTTTAAAGAATTCTAAAAAGAAGGCTTAATTTCTAATTTTACTATGACTCTAGTTTTCTTCATAACATGAAGGTATAACCTAACAAAAATAGCATGAAATATAATTTCAAGGAATTATATATATTAGCATATTTCAAAGGTTCCTTGAATTTCTTGGAATAAGTGAATGTTTTGAAGTAAAAAATATAAAGTTTTATCTCACTACTACTATTGTTCTCAACCTAATTTGTGACCTTTAGTGGTTTCAAGTTGAAATTGGGGGATAATTTTTACAAATAAATAAAAATAAAAAATAGAAAATGGAAATTTAACTCATTAGATTCAAATATGTCTACTTGGGATGTGAATGCTTGGTGGCTAAGAATAGAGCTGTGTTTAAGGGAATTATAGAGATAGCTCTATCAGAGGTATTGAGGCTTGACTAGTAGTGAGGACATATCTGTTAGCACCTTCAAATTTAGAATGACCCCATGCCTTAGTCTCATGTTTAACCGGTTGGTCCTTTTATCTTAGGAATGCATATGTTTTTTCCCTAAGCTTCCTTTTGTGATCGCTCGATAGGATGACCCCTTTTATGATCATAAACCCTTCAATTAACTACGCGTGCATATTTTTGTCCTTATGACTACTATTTGCGACCCCGTATAGGCTTTACCGTTGCCTCAACTTTCATGCGCGCGTGCGGGGTAAAGTGTCTTAGCCTTGGGTATCACCTGTTTCCCTGTGTAAAAAATTAAAGCATTGCAAAAACTTTGCGCCCCTCGCACCCTCGCACCCTCGCACAAGTCAGAGTAAGCGTGCAAGATGCCCGCGGGTATGCAAGAAACAAATGGAAAGTTAAGATCGCTTCTCTCACATTCCTACATAACAATTAGTAGGACCCACTATGGAATGCAGGTGCGCGGGGAGTGAAGTGTTATAGGAATGTATTACCCACGGGTGACGAGGCTTCATTTGGAACACGAGTGTGTGGGGATAAGGAAGGTTGATATAGGGTATACCCCACATGGTGATTTGACACAAAATTGGACTAAAATGAACTCTAGCGTGGATTCTATGGCAAATTTGAAGCAAAATCATCTGTCTAGGTTTGTAAGAAAAAATGTGATATGATTAGGTAACAAATCGAAAGCTGATGCATGCAAATTTAATGAAAAAAAGACTTGATCTCTAAAGAAGGATTGAGTTTTAATGTTGAGAGCCAACAAATCATTTCATTGAGTCCTCAAGCTAAAGACTGATGTAGAGTTATTAGCCTACATAGGGCTTTGACAATCAAAGTCTAAGAGTATCACAATAATTTTTTAGCAACCCAAGGATGCCAGCGCAAGAAGTTTGAAGACTAGTAAGAGTGATATACATGTGTTAGAATTATGGTTACTCATACAAGTATGAAAGCATGCTTTTTGAGACACCCTATATCTGAAAATAGCATAGACGTGCAACTCACATGAATTAACGCAGTATTTGAGTGAATCTGGTGTGCAGACGTGAGGACTAAGTGGTGTCACTTTAAAATTTGAGAGGAAAGGTAATTAAATGAGACAACATTTCAGTCACATCTAATCAATGTTTACCAACATGAAGCTATTTGAATATAAGCCAACTCATCAAGTCTTGAGCAATGAGTGTGTTCTCATAGATAGATTAGTTCGAGTGGAGAGTTTTCTTGCATTTATCAACAGGATGAAACACTCAAGTGAAGAAGTAGGGTTTTCATATAAAGAAAGACGAATTGATGATATTAGAGGAAATATGTTGCTGAGGATTTACAAAATATTTGATGTGAAGCAGACATACAACCAATTTTGTAGCTAGAGGGATATCGAAATTAGAAAGGGTAGCCAAAGGGATATCAAAAGGTTTGAGTGCAACTACAGGCTTCAGCTGCAACTACAAATAGTTTCTCCCTGGCCGCCAACCATCATCTACCTCTCATGAAGGCTGTGGGGTGAAGATATTGATGGGAGGGAATGTAGAGAATGAGAATTTTGAACCAGGCATGTCTGCCTAATCACAACTCTCAAAGTTCTCCCCTACCAGATTATGTAGTGAGATTCTTGCATCCTGGAAGCTCTTCGCACCCAGTGCCATGAGTGTGTGATAGTGGTACGACTCAAAAGGTTGGTTTGCTTCTCCAACAACATTTTGGTTACGGCAACAAAAATTTCATGCTCTTTCCATCATGGACCAACATTGTTGCTCTAGGACAAAGCATAGGCTTTGGGTTTTTGACTAAGGGAATATTCTTTTTGAGGGTGGATGATTGGAAAATGAAAAAATGGCACTAGTAAATGGCTGGTAGCTTGTTGCATTCCTTGTTATTTTAAAAGGAATATCATGGTTGAGGGTTGGGGGTTCTGATTTTTCATTCTAGTAACACAAAGGTAGAGAAGGTGATTATCATAGAAATAGGGAAAAGCTTTAGACAAGGGGTATGCCTATGCAATAGTTCCATTTTGGTTTTGAGTAGAGTAATGAAGATATTACATAATCTTCTCCATAATTTATTTTTTGGAATTGCATATGAATTAATATAGCCAAGGGTGTATTGATTTGTCTCTGCAACTTTTTTGTAGTTGAGTAATTTGTGTATGGGTTCCCTTCAAGGAAGGAATTAAATAATATATGCAATTTGTTGTGATTTCTAGGGATATTATGGATCTATAAGTAGGATTTTGTAATTTCATATTTGGATTCATTTGTGTAATCCATAAATGTCATCATTGACTGAAATAGGATAACTCTATTACATGGGTATGTCCAAGATGTGAAGCTTGACTCTATGCTCTATGGAAATTAGACACTAATATGTTGAAGTGGTTTAGATTTGTTTTAGATACCATCAAAATCAAATGACTTTTAATTTCATGTTGCTTAGTGTAGGTGCATTTTAATTATGTTCTTAGTATTAGGAAGAATGGGATTAGAGCTTGATAATGGTGAAATGTAAACACCCATGACTTGTAAATCTAAGAATCATCCACTAGTAATGGTCTATAGTTGTTGTTTAGAATGAGTTAATGATATTATAGAGATCTGTAAGTTGGGAATACCCTCTCGAGTTTGGTGGAGCTCGGAGTGAAGAAGGCTTGTTTTGGCCTTGTTATGTCGTGTTTTCTTGTCTTCCATCTAAGGATCTGGTTAAGAGTATGATTAAGATTTTTGTTCCCATGATCTAGGTTTTATGATTTTCTCTTAGGGTTGAAGGTAGCAAGAAAAATTGTCAACAACATCTAAGGAGGCTAAAAGGATAAATCAATTTAGTTACATTAATACAAAATAATTATCTTCTTTAACTCTTCCAAGGAAGTAAATAAATCAATTGCACACACCTACGATTTGTTGATAAAATAACATTGTTCCTTGGTGGTGGTTAAGATATTTTGTGGTTGGCCTACAAGAAAAATTGGGTTTGTGAAAAATTAGAAATAGTATGTTTAAATTTCTTGTTATTTGTAAAAGTCTTTCAAATTTTGTTGGTTTTATTTGGTTGCAAGTTTTTGTGCTAGTGCTCAACATACCCCATTTGGCTTTCAGTAAAATGAGGATCCACTCTTTTGCTTAGGTTTAAATATATTTTGTAATTTCAATATATCACTCATATTCCTCTAATATCTTAAAATCATTAGCCTCAATGTCCCAAATCTCACCATGGCTAAAAAAAAACTTTAATTTTTAAGCCCCTATTCTTCTGAAAGTTTTCCAAAATTTGTTGAAATAAGGAAGTTATTCATTTACGTGTTTTGTTTTCCCAACTATCCCAAAATTGGTACCTTAATTTTTTCTCGCATGGATGGCACAATTAGGAACCCTAAAATAATGTCGCTTCTTGTGGAAAATCGATGCATACTTGAACTATACCAAATTTTGATTAAATAAAACTGGTTTACTTAGTACTCCTCACTCTTAGTGGTTTATACATCAAAATTAGCTAATTACAGAAGTCTAATATCCATTTGACCTCACTTAATAAATAATTGAAATAAAATTGTTTAACTTGTACTTCTTTTCATGTCATGTATTAGTGACATCACCATTGCATCATGTCCCTTTCAAATATATCATTTTTTCAACTAAATTGGATCTCTTACAAAAAAATTATTTGGAAGATATCATTAGAACTCCTTATCATCCATACAAAGATGACATTGACATTACATTATGATGATGACATAAATTTGACCCTATGACATCAACCCTTGATGATGTCATCCTTAGACCTATTCATCTAAACTAGGCTTTTGAGCCAAAATAAAATTGATTCGCTTGAGATTCCTTGCATGACTAGTTGTAAATAAAGTACCCACATAAGAAGTTTTTACAAAGAATTTGAGCCTAAAATTTGATAGGAATAGAAGGTTGATCAAATTTGAAGACCTTGCAAGGAACTATGAAAAGGAAAACAAAATCTTAAGGTAGAAAGTAGTTGTTCAACTAGACTCAACATTTTCAAATCATTTGGAAGGAAAATTGTGATTCTAATTCTAACTTCCATAAGTGGCATAGTTACCTATAGCATTAATTATCCCCCTATCTATTCCAAGAATTGAATGCATACATAATATTACATATTTTAACAAGTTTAAAACATAATTTTCAACGCATTTCATCACAAAATTAATTTTCGTGCAAAAGAGAATCCTAAGAGCATCCACCAACATTTTAAAGCTTTCCAAAGAAAAATTGAGCATATATTATTGGAGAAGTTTCAAAAGAGAATACAAATGTGAAAGAGTACGAGAATTATGATTACCAAATTCCTTGATAATATTAGTGGTTTTATTTTTAGAAAATTCAAGTATGTACCTCATGAAACCTTGAGTGCAACCGATGAATTCCTAGTGATTATTTTATGCGAGTTTGAATTATAGAGAGTGTTAAGTTATGAATATGCAAAAATGACATTAATATAAAAGATAAGATAAGATCCTAACTTAACATGTCTTTTGAAATATAGGAAACCCTAATAAAAGTAGGAAGCCTTAATAAAAAGAATAATTTATAGGCGAATGATTAGTAAAAGCAACACTTGATAAACAATTATGTAATTTTAGCATTTCATATGTCATGTAGGATAGATAAGTAAGAGTGTGAAAGAGATGAAGTGAAAATTCAAAACAATGTCACTGTCTTATCAAATTATTCTCCCATGGTGTGTTATCTCAAATACAGACTTAGGACATATCAACATGGGTGACTTCCATAGAAGGATGGCTAGTGACAATTTTATTATTTTGGAAAATATTATTATTTTAAATGGTTTGGAAAAGTATGGGACCTTCTCAGTTGCTATGAGTGCTCAAAATTAATGTTGGAATGCACAAAAAACTATGATGTGGATAAAAAATAAGTCATTGTTGGAGGTAGAGTTTTTATAGATTTGAGTATTGAGGGTACTAAGAATACCTTTAATATCCCTTTCTACAGTAGAGCAATATTTTTTGAAAGAGAAAGGGTTGCAAAGTAATTCAATGATGCAAAAGAAAGATGTAAAAGGCTAATTAACATAAAGTAGATGGAATCACCAAAGAATTAAATATTAAAAAAAACCCAAGGTGTTACATATAAGTAACTTCCACAATAAATTTGGGGACATTGCGACACTATTAAGTTATTGTCCTCCCTAATGCTTCCACTTTTGAACCTTGGCTATATGCTTATATGGAGACTTTTAGTAGGAAAAAACATAATACGCTGGTCTAGAATCATTAGTGATTATTTACATGAATAAATTATCAACTTTAAAACAACCCACAAGTTTTTCATGACATCTTAGTATGTTATTTGGTTGTAGGATAAATTTTTTTAGGTTTCATTGAATGGGTACCAAACCGGTTCAAAATTTAGTATATCATATTACTTTCAATTGGAGTATTAATATTTAATCAAATATCATTGAAGGGTAAATAATGGTTTTACTATGTGGTTAGTTTAGACCATGGAGGAACATAGTACCATAGACAATAGGGGAATTTGGTATATCTAGTTCCCAAAGTTTACATACATCAAAATGGAAGGATTGTCTAGTTATCCATTCAAGTTAACAAGATATCCAACTGACAAGGTTTTTTTTCTACAAGTATCAAGGTAGTTTATAGAATCTAATAAACTCTTGTAATTCAAATATCGAGTGAGAATAAAGTTCCCTATTGCTGTTGGATGGCATGCATGCAACAAACTTAGTTGTGTTAAAGAATCAAAAGTAGAACTATAGTTGATCACTCCATAACTTTATGATCATGCAAGGACAAATTATGATCCTTTTGGAAGGATGGAAAAGTATTTTATTTATTCTATGAAGTATATATCTCACATCGATGAATTTTGAGTTGATTGCCCTAATGACCATGAAGTGAGGAAAAGGTAATATGGAATAATCATAGAGAGCCAAATGAGGACAATAGGTACACACATAATACCATAGAAGACAAAGGATGAAGAAAATGTCCAATATTCCAATTATGAGATGAATGGGGTTTATGATGAACCTGATCTAGACACTAATTGGTTTGAAAGGAAAATTTCTTCTTTTAATGAAATAAATTAGCATATGCTAGATAATATTGTTGTTTGGTTGAATCATCATCTCCAGGCCCTAAAGGTAAAAGGAATTACCTTAACATGTAGAAAGGAAAATTTTAAAAAGAAAAGATAAGCTAAGGCTAATGAAAATCATTATTTTGATGACTTCTTAATTTAGGATAGGAAGGTCTAGGAAGACAAGGTGGTCCATCCTAAATAAGGTCCTAGTAAAGAAGCTCCTTTTGTCAAGCAAGTAATTATGGTAACCACTCTTGAAGGAATGAATTCTATTGCTACTCAACCAATAAATTTCATACATATTGATATAATATATTCATGAAGATCTATGCATACATATATTCCACTTGCAAAAGTTATAGGTCCAACTTAGCTTAGACAATTTGAGGGTCCCTATCAATTTAAAAAATGATGGAAGAAAAATATAATGGAATACGAATGATGGTTGTAACTCTTGCTTCTTCTCCACTCAAAATTATGTTTATGTCTCCTTCATCAACATCTAATGTGGTCAAAATTATAAAGGAGATAGAGATGGTAAAGCTAGAGCAAGGAGAAGTTAGTAGCAACAAAAGAATCAAGTCACATATTTCACATGAGAAGGAACATGAAAAACCAACACTATAAGTAAGAGATGAAGAACTAGAAGGTAGTCTCCATGAAATTTAATAAGAACTTGAGATGAAACAAGGAACTCATCCTTATAAAATTATTGAGAAAATTAGCAAAGATATTGATCCTATTAAGGAGGAATTAAATAAAGCTATTGGCTTTGATGTGTTGTTAAGTTTACAAGAAGTTCCTCTAGAAATTTCAAAAGAAATAAATATAGGAAATAGAAAAGATCACATTATTAAAAAAGGTTAATCAAACTAGTAAATAAATTGATGCCAAAGTTCAAATTAAGTAAACAACAAACCAGCTAGAGGTGAATATTCAATCTCCTCAAATATAATTGGCAACAATATAAGACACAAATAAAATAAATAAAGAGAATAAAATAGGTGTTCACATTAAATAGATGGTAGAATAATTAGGAGAAAATTTCTCCATTGAGTCAAAGGAAACTCACTAGATAGAAGAAACATTTGAGCAATTGAAGTAACTTGAAAGGCAATAGAAACAAGAAAAATGAACTAATATCTAGCCATTGAACATAGTGTTGTCATTATATATATCAAGGTGTCAAGTGATTGTTGATGTCAAGGTGAATAGGTCATGTCATCTAGTATTTGATAACAATGAAGGACAAAATCTAGTAATGGTTGGATAGCTCTCTTGATGTTATCATTATGTATTGGTATTAGTTGTTCTTGTATGTCTAGTGTACTTATATTGGTTTGGAAATGTCTATCATGAGTTTCTAATAGTAGTTGTTTAGTGACTGTACACGTGTCTAGTTGTACAATTGATATTTATGATACCACATCCTACCAAAGTGAAGTGTTGTGGATTGCAATTTTCAAGATAAATAAGGCTATACATGAAGATAAAAATGTTGGAAAAATGGTGTCTCAACTTTGCATTTATAGTAAGTTTTTATTTGGGTACGAAATGGTGCGAAATTCTCCCCGAAGCTTTTAGTTGGCTAGATAAGCATTCCGGTAAAGTTACGTCGCAAGATTACAACTAGTTTTGAAGATATTAAATTTTTGGTTTTGGAGGGGGTCCAATGAAAGGTTTAAATTTGATTTTGAGGACTTTAGAGGCCTTGAAACGTCCTGAAAAGTGGGTGTAAATGGCGTAGTGGTTTACGAGGCAATATATCACTTTGCGATCTTTTTGCCACTTCAAATAGTTCATCAATTGGACACGGTTCACAAGTTATGGCCTCTAGAAGTTTGCACTCCTGAAATAAGAAAAATAATGTGTATCAGACACATAAATGAGCTGTAAAAGGGAGAGGCACATGTTGATGTGTGTTTTAACACATCATAGGGAATCTAGAAGGGATATAAGGTCGGCTACACCTTATTGGGTGGTTTTATCCCATTGTTTTGTAATACCGTTTGATGGTTTCTTGTAGTGTATCTTCTATATATGAGGTGTGTGAGATATAGATTGTGTGTAAGAGTCTTATAGCTATTGAGTTACCTTTCAATATTTGATTAGTGGTACTCCTGTGAAGAGATTTCTCTACAAGTATATTGTAATTTGTTTTTGATTGCTGAATAATATATTAGGCGGCTTTTGGAGTGGGGTTTTTCTCCCGAAAGGGTTTTCCCCACATAAATCACTGTGTTGTGGTATGAATATTATTTATGAGTATTTTTGTTAAGTTTCTATAACTGTTGTGATGATCTGTAAAAGTTTTTGTATTACCCTCCTCTCAAGGTTAGTGTAGGAAGTTGTTCCGCTACTTAACTTCCTTACAAGTGGTATCAGAGCTTGATCACCTTTGGTTTCAGTTGTGGGTTGTTGGGTTTTTTGAACTAATCCAGATTTGAGTGGGAGCTTGTGCAGAAGACACTTTTTGATCTTGCTGTAGGAATTTTCAGATGGCAAGTTTGTCAGGAAAAATAGAGGTGGAGAAATTTAATGGAACAGATTTTGAGATGTGGAAGTTGAAGATGGAAGATCTGCTAATAGATCAAGATCTATGGGATGTTGTTGATGCGAATGTCCAAAGGCCCTCAGATCCTACTGCGATGGCTCAATATGATATTATGGACCGAAAAGCCAAGGGTCTAACCAGACTATTCCTGACAGACTCTGTTCTGATCAATTTCCACAAAGAAAACATTGCAAAGAAGCTATGGACTAAGCTTGGTGAAATGTATCAAGCAAAATCTTGATTAAATCAGATTTTCTTGAGGAATAAATTGTATTCCTTGAAGATGGAAGAGGGTGGATGAGTTGCAGACCACTTGGAAGAATTCAATATGTTGGTGGCTTAATTAGTATCTGTCAATGTTAAGATGAACAAAGAGGAGAAATGTTAGATCTTGTTTTGTTATTTGCTTGATTCATGGGATTCTCTTGTTAAGGCTATCGGTAGTACTTCTGTTGTTTGTAAGTCTAAAGATGTGGTGGGTGCCCTACTTGGTGAAGAGATGTGAAGGAAGGTATCCCACGGTTTGAAGGAAGCCCTAACTGTTTGTGGAAGACCTAAGGAGAAAGGCAAGAAGAATGGGAAGCACGATAAGTCCAAATCGAGAGGGAGATCGAAATCTCCTGGAAAGTCCAAAGTCATTTGTTGGAATTGTGGTAAACCAGGTCACATCTATAAGGACTGCAAAGAAGAAAAGTAGAAAAAGAAAAAGTTCGATTTTGATTTTGAGTCTGAGAAGGAAGATGGTGCTGCATTCATTACAACTTTGGTAACTCATCCAGGTAATGATGCTTGGTTAATTAGCTTAGGTGCATCTTTTCATATGATTGCCAATAGAGATTGGTTTTCTAAATATGAAAAATTTAATGGAGGTGAGGTGTAATTGGGTGTTGGTTCACATTTAGACATTGTTGGTCGAGGTACTGATTCATATCCCTAGATTAAAATGAAATATGTTATCTGTGAGCAAATTCATAGATGCGGGTGTGCAGGTTGTATTTTCTTAAGCGAGATGTAAGATTATTAAGGTTACTATTGTAATTGCTAGAGGTGTCAAGTTTGACACTTTGTTTAAGCTAGACGCATACACTATTGAGTGTAATAGCAGTTCTATAAAAAGTAAATCTGTGGAAGATTTGAGGGTTTCACCTTCAACATATGGAAATCACTTTTGGGTACCTAAGGGTGCTCTTTCTTCTGAAGCAAGGTTACCCGCAGAGAAGACTATGTTATGGCACTAGAGGCTTGGCCATATTGGAGAAAAGGGTCTAAGGACCTTGAAAAATAAAAACCTTGTTGAAGGTTTGAATGATTGTAATCTTGACTTTGATTTCTGTGAGCACTGCATTTATAGAAAATAAAACCGCATTCAGTTTTACTCGATTTCTCATAAAACTTGTGGTGTTTTGGATTTTATTCATTCTGATGTGTTTGGTCCTGTAGATGTTCCTTTGATTGGAAAATCCACATATTATGTTTCATTTATTGATGATTTTAGTAGAAAGACATGGGTATATTTGAGGACTGATAATGGTGGTGAATTTTTCTCTAATGATTTTGATAGATTCCGTAAAGACTGTGGCATTAATAGATAGAAGACAACTCTGTATTCTCCACAACAGAATATAGTTATAGAAAGATTGAACAAGACACTGATGGAGAAGGCTAGGAGTATGCTAAGTGGTGCTGGTCTAGAGCAAAAATTTTGGGCTGAAGCTATTGCCACTTCTTGCTACCTAATTAACAGGTCTCCTACATCAGCTCTTATTGATAAAATGCCTATGGAAGCATGGTTGGGTCACAAACCTTCATTGAGACATATTAGAGTTTGGTTGCAAGGCATATGCACATGTGCCAAAGGAGAAGTGAACAAAGTTGGAGAACAAGGCTGTGAAATGTATCTTCATCGAGTACAACTATGGTGTGAAAGGATATAAGCATTGGGACCCTATTGCACAAAAGGTAATTCATAGTAGAAGTGTTATTTTTAGAGATATTAAGTCTCCTTCTATTACATTGTAGCCAGAATAAACTAAAAAGGAATATGTGATTCAATTTACTTCTACACTTGAAAGAGTTGAATCGAGACCCCTAGATAGGCAAGAAGTTGAGGAGAGCTCGTCTAGATCTGAATCTTCAAAAGATGAGGAAGAACCTCCAACTCATCTTGTTCAATGGTCTACAAGACATAGACAACTACCTGAAAGGTATTCACTTGATGATTGGAGATGTATTTTTGCTTTGAATACTAATGTGGATGAACCAAAATCTGTAGAAGAGGCATTAGGTATGAATGACGCAGAATCCTGGAAGATTGCTATGGAAGAAGAGATGACAGCTTTGAAAAATAATGATATGTGGGATCTTGTACCATTTCCTGAAGGACGAAAGCTTGTTGGTTGCAAATGGGTGTTCAAGAAAAATATTGGTTTAGATGGAAGCATTGAGAAGTGTAAAGCAAGGTTGGTTGCAAAAGGCTACTCTCAGGTTGAGGGTGTTGATTATGGTGAGATATTTTCTCCTGTTGCCAAAATGACATCCATTAGATTTTTGCTTTCTATTGCCATTGCTTATGATTTAGAGGTTGAGAAAATGGATGTGAAAACTGCTTTCCTTCATGGTGATTTGGAGGAGGATATTTATATGACACAGTCGGAGCACTATGTGGTGAAAGGTAAAAGTAATTTGGTGTGTAAATTAAAGAAATCTCTGTATGACCTCAAACAGAGTCCTAGGATGTGGTACCAGAAATTTGATACATATGTGTTGAGTTTGGGATTTGAATGTTCCAAATCAGATCACTATGTCTATTATAAATTTGATGGTGATAATTCCCTGTACATTGCATTGTATGTTGATGATATGTTATTCACTGGTAAAGGGAAAGGTATGATTTCAAAACTAAATTCTAAGCTCGTTGCTAGATTTGAAATGAAAGATCTTGGTGTAGTGAAACACATTCTTGGGATGGAAATTAGAGGAGATAGAGTGAATAGAAGGCTATGGCTATGCTAAAGCAATTATGTGAATTCAGTGTTACAGAGGTTCAACATGCTGGATTGTAGACCATTGTGTGTTCCTTTTATAGTTGGAACAAAACTATCTGTTGTAGATTGTCCTACAACCCCATCGGAGATGGAAGACATGAGAAAAGTGCCTTAACAAAGTGCAGTTGGAAGTTTGATATATGCTATGGTCTGTACTAGACCAAACATTGCCCAAGTAGTGGGAGTTTTGTCTACATATATGTCTAATCCTGGTAGAGTTCATTGGGATGTAGTCAAAAGAGTCTTTAGATATTTGAAGGGTACCTTAGAGTATTCTTTGTGTTATCATGGTAATTCAGTTGGAGACATGATTTCCCTTGATATTCATGGTTATGTGGATTCAGACTGGGCAGGTGACATTGATAGCAGAAGATCCACTAGTGCTTATGTGTTTACTTTATTTGGTGGTGCAATTAGTTGGATGAGTAAGCGACAGACTGTGGTTGCTTTGTCCACTATTGAAACAGAGTATATGACAACTACTCATCCTTGTAAAGAGGCCATTTGGCTTAAGAGACTATGTTAAGACATTGGAATAAAACAAGGAGTTGTGACAGTTAGAGTGCAATTTGCCTAGCTAAGAACCCGACATTTCATGCCCGGACCAAGCTTTTTTAAATGTTCGGTATCATTTTGTCAAAGATATGGTCGAATATGGCAAGGTGAAGTTGGTTAAGGTAGAAAATTTGATGAATGTTGTAGATTCTTTAACTAAGGCTCTGAGCATAGAGAAGTTCAGATGGTGCTCAGAGTCTATGGGCCTCATGGCCCCTAGCAATTGATTTATTGTGTTGATACTCCCTTTTCTCTTGCAAGGTGTTCAACAAGTGGGAGATTTGTTGGGAAAATGGTGTCTCAACCTTGCATTTACATGAGGTTACTATTTATAGTAATTTTTTATTTGCACATGAAATGGTACAAAATTCTCCCCAAAGCTTCTGGTTGGCTAGATAAGCATTCTGGTAAAGTTACGTTGCAAGATCACAACTAGTTTTGAAGATATTGAATTTTTCATTTTGGAGGGTCCAATGAAAGGTTTAAATTTGATTTTGAGGAATTTAGAGGCCCCAAAACACCCTGAAAGTGGGCGTAAATTATGTAGTGGTTTATGAGGCAATAGAGCACTCCACGAGCTTTCCAACGCTTCAAACAGTTCGTCAATCAGACACATGGTTCACAAGTTATGGCCTCCAGAAGTTTGTACTCTTGAAATACAAAAAATAATTTATATCAGACACATAAATGAGCTATAAAAGGAAGGGACACGTGTTGATGTGTGTTTTAACATGTCATAGGGAATCTAGAAGAGAGATAAGGTCGGCTACACCTTACTGGTTGGATTTAGCCCATGGTTTTGTAATATCGTTTGACAGTTTCTTGTATTGTATCTCCTATATATGAGGTGCGTGAGATAGAGGTTGTGTGTAAGAGTCTTATAGCTATTGAGTTACCTTTGAATCTCTGATTAGTGGTACTCCCGCAAAGAGATTTCTCTATGAGTATATTGTAATCTATTTTTGATTACTGAATAATATATTGGGCGGCTTTTGGAGTGTGGGGTTTTTCTTCCGAAAGGGTTTTCCCCATGTAAATCACTGTGTTGTGGTATAAATGTTATTTATGAGTATTTCTATTAAGTTTATGTAAATTTTTTTGCATTACCATCCTCTCAAGGTTAGTGTAGGAAGTTGTTCCTCTACTTAACTTCCTTACAAAAAATTCTAGAGTTTCAGGGGTATTTCTCTTAAATAAAAAAAGTTTGAAATGACAGAATATTCACAATGCTAGTTTGTTGTCAATGCAAAAGGTTTTGTTAGATGTGTTAGAGAAAGGTAATGTGTGCCAACTAGAGGAAGTGTGTGAAGATGGTTTGGGACCAATTTATTTTGTGTTGGGTAATGCATAACATGATCTTACTAAGAGGACTTAACTAGACTCTTCCTTTCTAGACAGAAACAAATGCTTATGACTTTGGTGTTGGAGCCATGTTGGGGCACAAGGAAGGTAATTTGGAATATGTAATCTACTATATTAGTAAGTACTTGTAGGGGTTCATCTTAGCTATACATTCATAGAGAAGGAAATGATAGCTATCACTTATCTTGTTGCAGACACTCTTTAGATGATGATTTTATAATGGAGTATAGAGGTTGACAAAAGTTTTTTAAATAATTTTGAGATGTGGAAGTTGAAGATGGAGTATTTGTTAATAAACCAAGATTTGTACAATGCTATTGATGAGATTTTCTTCAAGCTTATAAATCCTACTTTGGATACTCAATGTGTTGTTATGGATCCTAAAGCCTAGGATCTAATCATATTGTTCCTTAAAAACCTTTTTTTAATCAGTGTTCATGAAGAGTCCTCTACAAAGAAGATATAGAAAAAACTTGTTGAGAAGTATCAAGTCAAATCTTTAATGAAAAAGATTTTATTGAGGAAGGAATTGCATTCCTTGTGAATGGAAGAGGGTGAACAAATTGTAGACCACCTAGAAGAATTCAACATGTTGGTGGATTATTTGGCATCTATTGGTGTCAAGGTGGATGATGAGGAGAAAATAGAATATTTCTTTGTTCTTTACTTGATTTGTGGGATTCTCTTGTTATGGGTATCAACAATACTTCTATCATTTTGAAGATTGAAGATGTGGTGGTTTATTTTCATTCTAAAGAGACAAGGAGGAAGGTATCCATTAGAGCCAAGGGAGCACTAAATGTTTGTGGAATACCTAAGGAAAGAGGTAAGAAAAATGAGAAGTATAATAAATCCAAGTCTAATGGGAGATCCAAATCTCCTAGAAAAATCAAAGTTATTTGCTAGAATTATACTAAGTGTGGACACTTTTGTAAGGAGTGAAAATAAGAAAACAAGAATAAAAAGATTAAATTTGATTATATTCTAAGTCTGAGAAGGATGATGGGGATGCATTCATTGTATTTCATTTGACCTCTAATATAGATTGATTTTTGAATAAGAATTTGATGGAGGTAAGGTGTACTTGGATGAAAATTCTCATTTAAATATTGTTGGCCATGGTAAAGTTAGAATAAAATTTCTTGATGGCATAGTAAAAAGGATTAATGGTGTGTTACATATCTATGGACAAGCACAAAATTTTCTATATGTGAGAAAATTAATAGATGCAGGTCTATAGGTAATATTTTTTGATGCAAAATGCAAAATGATTATAAGTGTTATAATCATTTCTAGAGGTGTCATGTTTAGCACATTATATAAGATATATGTGCACACTGTTGAGTGTAATAGTGCTTCTGCAAAAAGAAAATCTATAGGTGCTTCATTAAGAAGAGGTGAGAGTTTCACCTTCAATGGATGGTCATGGTTTTGGGTACCCAAGGGTGCTCTTTCTTTTGAATCAAAGTTAACTTAGATAGACAAGACTATGCTATGGTACCAAGTACTTGGATATATTGGAGAAAAGGTTCTATGGACTCTTAAAAATAAAAACCTTGTTGATTTTGATTTTTGTAAGAATTGGATTTATGGAAAATGAAACTATATTTTATTTTAATCGAGTTCTCATAAAATTTGTGGTGTGTTGGATATTATTTAGTATGATGTAGTTGGTCTTTAGATGTTCCTTCCATTGGAAATTCCACATATTATGTTTCATTTATTAATGGTTATAATAAAAGGACATGGGTATATTTTCTAAAAATAAAATCTAAATATTTTAGTCGATTTGAAGAAATCAAAGAAACAATTGAGTTGTAGACTAGAGAGGAAATAAAATGCTTGATGATTGATAACGGTGGTCAATGTTATATAATATTTTTGATAAACTATGTAAAGATTGTAGTTTTCATAGATAAAAGACAACTCTATATTCTCGACATCAGAATGGAGTTATAGATATAATGATTAGGACACCACTAATGGAGAAGGCAAGGAGTATGGTGAGTGGTGCTAGTATAGAATAATTTTATTGTGTTGAAGTTGTTTCCACTACTTGCTATCAAATTAACAAGTCTCCTACATAAAATCTTGTTGATAAAATTCCTATGGAGGCATGGTTGGGTCATGAGCATTTATTGAGATATCATAGAGTTTTTGGTTGCAAGGCATATGAAGATGTGCCAAAGGAGAAGAAAACAAATTTGTAAAATGTATCTTCATTGGGTATAGTTATGGTGTGAAAGTATACAAGATTTTGAATCCTATTGCATACAAGGCAATATTTATTAAAAGTGTTATTTTTAGAGAAACTAATTCTTCTTCTTTTATATTGCAACAAGAACAAACTAAATAGGAAGATGTGATTAAACATCCTTATATGCTTGAAAATATTGAATCAAGATCCTTAAATTGATAAGAAGTTGAGATGTAATCTAGCTCTGAATATTTGGAAGAGGAAGAAGAACCTCCAACTTAGCTTGTTTGATGGTCTGCAAGATATAGAAAACCACATACAAGTATTCAGTTGATGATTGGATATTTATTTATTATTTGAATACTAACATGGATGAATTTAGATCTATAGAAGAGGCATTACGTATGAATGATGTAGAACCTTGGAATATTGCTATGGATGAAGAATGGAATCATTAAAAAAGAATGATTCATGGGATCTAGTACCATTTATTGAAGGATGAAAACCTATTTGCTGCAAATGGGTGTTCAAGAAAAAAATTTGGTTCAAATAGAGGTATTGAGGTTGGTTGCTAAAGGCTACTCTCAAATTGAGGGTTTTGATTATGGTGAGATATTTTTTATTTTTGCCAAAATGATATCCATTATATTTTTAATTTCTATTGCTTTTGCTTATGATTTAGAAGTTTAGCAAATGGAAGTATAAATGACTTTCCTTCATGGTGATTTGGAGGAGGATATTATATGATAGATTATAGCACTACATGGTGAACAATAAAAGTAATTTGGTTTGTAAATTGAATAAATATTTGTATGGCCTCAAACAACGTCTTAGGATGTGGTACCAAAAATTTGATACATATGTGTTGATTTTGAGATTTGAACACTCTAAATTAGATCACCATGTTTATTATAAATTGGTGGTGATAGTTTCGTATTTAGTGCATTATATGTTGATGATATGTTACTCAAAGGGAAAGATATGATTTCAAAACTAAAGTGTCAACTCGTAGCTAAATTTGAAATAAAATATTTTGGTAAAAATAAACACATCCTTCAGATGGATATTAGAAGATGGAGTGTTTAGAAAGCTATGGCTATGCCAAATTAGGTATGTGAATTCAATTTCGCAAAGGTTTAACACACAAGATTGTAGACTATTATGTGACCATTTTACAATTGGGATGAAGCTATTTTCCTCAAATTATCCTACATCCACATCGAAGATGGAAGACATGATCAAGATGCCTTGCCAAAGTGCAATTGGAAGTATGATGTATGCTATGAGTTGCATTAGACCATACATTTCCCAATCAATGAGATTTATTTTCATATATATTTTTAATCTTGGTAGTGTAGACACTAAAAAATGGTCAACACATTTGTCTCCTTTTTTTTGAACATATCATGCCAATAGTGCCTCTTAGGTTTAATTAATTAATCAAACCCCCTTGTACTAACAATTCTTCTAAGTCCTAAATAAATAAATTAAATAATTTATTTATTTGTCCTCTTTGTCTAGTAATTAAATATTCTTTTTTTTATTAACCAATTCATAAATATGAGCAATAAATTAGTAAATCATTTTAATTAATTTATCATATTTATTTTCCTCTAAAATAAAGATAATTAATAAATTTTATTTTTTAATTCATCTTTATTTGCTTTTTGTTAGGAGACAATTAATAAATCTTGTTTATTAATTATCTCTATTTATCCTCTCATGTAAGGATATTTCGTGCTGTTCTTATTCTTTATTCTTCCGTTTTATCCTCTTATATGGAGATATTTAATAATTTTTTAATTATTAAATCTTTTCATAAAATCCTCCTAATTTTTGAATTTGGAAACTAATATCTTTCCTTGATTTTTAAAAATCAATCTTTTTGACAATATCTCATTAATCTTAATTTTAAATTCCAAAATGAGGCATGCATCTTCAAAAATCAGCTTTTTTCTTGTGAGGAGATAATTAATAAATATTATTTATTAATTTTCTTATAAGAGTATTTTTTATTTATTCTTCTATTTATCTTTTTGAATGAAGATATTTAATAATTTTTAATTATTAAAATCTTCCTAATATTTTCAACTTGCTAATTTGGTATTTATGAGAAGATCATTAAAGATTTTTTAATTTATTCTCATAATATCTTCTCATTTTCTTTCTTGTATCTTCATTCTTCCCTGAATGACAACTTTGTTGTGCACTCAATCAAGTCCATCCATCTAACCAAAATTATTTTCAATCTTAGTCATTCATTCAATCTCAATTTTTTTACAAATTGAGCTCTCATTGCTCATTTTCAACAACCACGCTTCTAGTAGCCTTACGCTGTCCGATTTGCTATCATTGTCTTGCTTGCATCACACTTGCTTTATAGGTGAGATCCACACATATTTGAAGGAGAAAGAAGAACACTCTCATTGCTCATTTTCAACAACCACACTTCTAGTATCCTTACGCTGTCCAATTTGTTATCATTATCTTGCTTGCATCACACTTGCTTTGTAGGTGAGATCCACACATATTTGAAGAAGAAAGAAGAACAATGGAAGAGATGTTTGCATTTGGTTTTCATTTTCTTTTAAAACATTTCATTTTCATGCTTCTATTGAATGTGTTAGGATTACATTTCATAGCATTTAGCTTTTGTGGTTGGCTAATTTGTGTAATGATTTCCTTATTGCCTAAATTCCTATCTACGAGTAGAGTTCATTGGGATGAAGTTAAAAGAGTCTTAAAATATTTGAAGGGTATCTCAAAGTATTCTTTGAGTTATCATGGCATTTTGATAGGAGATAAGATATCCCTTGATAGTCATGGTTATGTATATTCAAACAAGGTAGGTGATGTTAATAGAAAATGTTCCCGTTGGTGTAATTATTTATTCATCATGGATATTATTACACCTTACTTAAGTTTACTTAGGAAATGCATTTCATAGTAGTTTGGGTATGAGACACTTGGGTGTTTGTGCCACATTGGGATAGTGTGTGTAGGAGAATTTCCACCTTTTATGGTGTTGATCTTGTTACTACTCTATCATATCCATTTATTGTGGAGTGATAATTCCACCTTCGGTGGGCGATCCACCTCATGTGGAATGTTATATTGTTTCTCCTACCTACCACACCTATTTCCTACCTAGCCTTGTTTCTTATTGAGCCACATGTCATGCTTGTGTGCTCACATATCCATATAGCCTTGCCTATATATGCAAGCTCATCTATATTCTAACAATAACGATTGATGATCCAGTTGATTACATTTTGCATCTTGATAGAATACAGTTTATTCCTATCATCTATTTTGTTCTCTCTTATTTGTTCTTTCCATTGCCTCTAGATCTTGGCAAAATCTCACAGTTCCACTAGTGCTTCTGCTTTTACTTTTTGGTGGTGCAATTAGTTGGATGACTAAGGAACAAGCTATGGTTGCCTTTTCCATTATTGAAGTTGAGTATATGGTAGTTACTCATGCTTATAAATAATACATTTGTCTTAAGAGATTATGTTCAAATATAGAAACAAAACAAGGTACAATGATAGTTTATTGTGATAATCAAAGTGTGATACACCTAGCTAAGACCCAAAATTTCATGTCAGGACCAAGCACATTGATCTACAATTCTATTTTGTTAGAGATATCGTCAAGGATGACAGGATGAAGCTAGTTAAGCTAGACACTTTGATGAATGTTACAAATTATTTAACTAAGGAAATGAACACAAAGAAGTTCAGATGGTGTTCGACGTTTATGGGCCTTTTGACCCCTAAAAATTAAAAAATGATGTTGTTTCCCCTCTCATTGCTCTTGCAAGGTGTTCAAAAAGTGAGAGGTTGCTAGGAAAATAGTGTGTCTAGCTTGCAATGACAAAAATGTTACTATTGATAAATGAGTATGAGGGTTGCAAGGGTTTCTAAGGTTGCATAACTTATCATTGTAAATATTGTCTATATTTATCATTAGGTTATAGATCTAACAATGAATATTATGTGTGCTTTGATTGCCATAGAAGACATCCCTATTTTATTATGGTATTGTATTATGATTGTGTATTGTGATGTATTATGAGAGTCTAATAATTATTGAGTTGCCTTTAGATCTCCATTGGTGATACTACTGTGAGAAGATTTCTTTGTAAATATATTATAATATATTGTTCATTTTCGAATAATATATTGGGTAAATTTTGGAGTGTGTTTTTTTTTCGAAAGGGTTTTTCCCACATAAATCATTATGTTGTGGTATGGATGATATTTGTGTTTAATTTATGTAACTGTTATAAAGATCTAAAAGTTAAACATTACTCTCATCTCAAGGTTAGTGTAGGTGTTTTTCTACCTTAACTTACTCTCAATGGTAATATAATGTTTTTCTAAGAAAGTAATAAACTTATTCTATAGAAACCTAGTGCTACACACATAAAAATAATCTCAAGTTTGGGGGGAATCATATGCCACCAAATGTGATGTAGGGGACTCCGTTAACACACCCAAAACACATGCTCTTTTACACCAGATGAAGGTTACTCTACCCAAGATTCATGCATAACATAACAAAGAAAAAATGCATAGAAATTATAAGAATATGAATAACTAATTTTCTATTACTTCAATCTAATGAAACTCAAATATTCCAAAAATACAATTCTTATCCTAATAAGCTATACCAATCCTACAAGATATAACCAATTTTTAACTCCCAAATGAAGGATAATTCTTCTCAAATTCATATGATCACTCCCTCTAAATGATCAACTCCACTCTAGATTATCCGCTCAACTCTACATGCCTAAACATTAGCTCAAGTCTCCATTTTATAGAATTCTTGGGCCTCTTGGAAATCCCATGCTCCATCTTGGAGAGAAACACATGAAAATAAATAAATGCAACAAAAAACCAATAGATGACTCTTCAACTTCCCCGAGATGGTGCCTAAGGTGGTGTCTTTTCAATTTTCCAAAGCGGGTGCCTAAAGAGATATTTTCCCATTGTTCTCTAAACCCACCAATACAAGTGGATGCATTACTCTTCCCCTTCCTCATTTCCACACTAAGATGGGGATTTTATTGATTTTACATTAGAAATGATAAAAAAATGTGTCCATTCTTGAAAATTACAATTTCCTTTATACATAGGCCACAAATATTAAATAATTTCAACCCCTATGTCCCTTTGGATACTTTCCTAAGTTCATGAAGATATATGATGGCTTGTATTGATCCCTTATTAAAAATGCCAAACTTAACAAAATTAAATAAATATTTTTGGTCAATGTAATATTTCTCTTACACCCTTGGAAGCTTCCATACCAAAGTGCATTCTTTTCACTTTTTTTTACGAGATATTGAAAATAAAATAAAATTGGTGATAATCACCACTAAAAATTTACAGGTCACAAATAGAATATCTTACCCTTATGTTGGAACCATGTTTTTCTTCAACGGTACATATTTTAATGTAATCATATTCAATCATCATCATCATTATTATTTTTAATGTGACCTCATGCTCATGTTATTTTTTCAAGTGGCACAATAGGATAGGAATATGAAAGTACACAATAGCCACTTGATATTGTAATATTATTATAATCTACATACACACATGATAGCTAAAAGTGAAATATTCAAATAAGTTATATAAATTAATGAATAACTAATAAGAAATATTATATGGTCTGTTAATGGGCATACTTGGGTTGATCCAACTCCAAATGAGTTGATTAAGGTGGAGTGAGAAAGGCCGAGAGTGTCACAACCCTCCTTTATCACTTTTGATTTGATACAATTTCTATTATATCTTTTTGAGCTATTGAATATGGTTGAATAAATATTATAAAAGGGATAGATAATGGACCCACATACACACTTGGAGAATATAATTTAAAAGACATTATTTATTTTTAATTCCCAATTATGGCACATGTTGTAGGAGAAATTAGAAGCTTCTAGAGGAATCTTCATTCTTTAATTCCCTTACATGTAACACCCCCACTAGGATATTAATCAATTTTGCATGGATCCAATATTAGAAAAAGAATCTCATTTTCAATTAATTCCTCTAGATAGTGGAGTTAAGGGGTTTTTCCTATATATTGTATGCAAGTTTTCAAAAGAGGGGGTTGGTATTTCTTCGAAGAAAAGTTTTCTCAAATAGTTTGTTTTTAGTAGTCATATTTTTCATTTGGAGAATAGTTAAGTTTGTTTTAAAGAAAATTTTCCAAGCTTGCAAGGAAGGATCAAGGAAGGCTAGGCTTGAAGATTTGGAGAAGATTCAACATCAAAAGGCTTCTCCAGGTTCCCTTCCTTTTTGCATTTGTTAATTCCTTATGTAAATTTTTATATTTTTAGAGGAAATATCTCCTCTTAGATTCTTTAGTTGAATATAACTTTTTGAAGGAAATCATTTCTTAATTATTAGATAGATAGATTAATTAGAAAGGAAAATCTATTTTTCATTGAAGAAATACATTGATAAAAGCTTCTTTTCTTTTTAAAATGCAAATACAGATTTCTCTTTTATTTGTTAATCGATTTATTTAATCTATTTAAAAGGAAGAAATCGGATTCTACTTTTTCTGTTTTTTTTTTTTAAATCTAAAGAAAATCTGAAGCTGAATAAATAAATAAATAAATAAATCATGCTTTTCAACATCTCTATTTCTTTTTTTTTGAAAAACTCAAATTCGTTTATCTCTGTAAATAATTTCTCTCTCTATGCATAAAATCACTTGTATTGAGAAATCTCACTATGTGAAATAATATATAGCAAATATGAATTCTTCTCATTATTGTTCTATTATTTATTTATTTTTAGAAATCTCTCTCTCTGTGAATATTAATTTCTTGAAAATCTCTTCAATTTTTTTTTGTTTATCTTAACATAGGGCTAATTTGTTGAATATGATCACTATGACATCAAAATTTACACATCTATCTATCTCAGAGGTAATTTAGCTCTCTGTTGTATTGCTACCTCAAATTCAAGCACAGTGTATTTCCTTTGGGCTCTTGTGAGATAATCTGAAATAAATTTTCTCTATTATCTTCCATGCCTGTGAATAGATTCTTTTTTTTTCATAATAACATTGTTATATATATATATATATATATATATATATATATATATATATATATATATATATATATATATATATCCCTCTTAGATTATTAAATAAACCGGAATAAGACCACACACACACACACACACACACACACACACACACACACACACACACACACACACACACACATATATATATTGCAATATTAAACTTACGCAAAAAAAATACATATGAATTAATACACAGTGGGTTTGAAGAAAAATGTATTTTTTTTGCATAAATACCGGTCAACGCAGAGAGGTGGAGTTATTACAACCGTCGGGGAGTGGTACCCTCCACTACCCCTGCGGTCACTATTACGACAGTGGCCGCAGAGGAGTGGAGGGGACCACGGCTGTCCCCTCATCACTGCGGGCTTGTACCCACAGGTCCGCAGTGGTGATGGGACCCATGGCCCCCACTCCCACTTGGCTATAAAAGCCACAAGATAAATTTAAACTCTTGGCAAATGGGATTTTGTTAATTTTTTTTTATTTTAATTTTAATTTAATAAAAATTGAACTTAGGTAAATTTATAATTAAACTATCTTTAGTAAATTTATAATTAATTTATCTTTAGTAAATTTATAATTGTAAATTAAATTATATCCAATTTTATAATTAGAATCTTTCTATCTATTTAAGATTTATTGGGTCACTTAGTTGGCATTTTAGATTCATTAAAAACAATTAATTCATATTATTATGATTTGAACTAAAAATTGTCAAATGTCTAAACTAATTGCTATTTTGAACTAGTGACTCTATAATTATTCTCGTGGTAGAAATAAAACATTGCTTAATCTTGCCTGTAAACTACATTATTTTTGCATCATGTGAATTACTTATACATTATTTGCATTTATTGATGAGCGAGTTACACCTTCATCATCTTCATGCAAGTTACCCATTTTAATTATCAATATGTGAGTTTCATAATTGTCATTATTATGCAAGTTATATTTCAAGTTTGCCATATTAAATAGTTTAGTTGTAGAAGGGTGGTATTTTATCAAGTGGTACATGAATGCCATTGAGGTAGTTATTTCAATTAATTAAACTTTGCAATGTCTAATTATGTACGTTCATTTCATAATTGTTTCAAGCATGATGTTTTTCATAGCTTTTTAGTTAAGAAAACTAAATAAAGGAAGTCTAGAAAACCAAAACCTAGCAGCGTTCGGTATTTACGGTGCCTCTGGGTCACGCTTACGGGTAATGCCGTCGTGTTGAACTACTGCACTTAATGCCTAATAAAGCTGCATCAACGATGTCTGTGGCATCGTCCCTATAAATCGTTGGGGAGTAATAAGGGACACTTGGAAGTTAAAATCCAAGGGGCGGGTAATCCCCCTTGGATCGATAATCTAATAAGATAATCCTTAAATGATTTTACATCTGCTGAGTTAAACCATAGTAAACCCCCTTTAGGGTTGATTGAGTGAAATGCTTTTATGAAATTGATTTAATCTTGAAGAGTTGTTGACGATTGGAAATTGGGTCAAAGGTGATGCTTATGATAGGTATTAGGATCTAGTTGTTTTAGGCCACAAACAATAGGCCATCTTGAGCCTTTGTTTAAGTGCTACCACCGTGGGTAGCAACTGTAGAGAAATTGTCTGGGACATTGACCCTAAAAAGGGTTGCGTACCCACCAACCAGTTTACATCAAACCATAGATTAGAAAATAGAACTACATACTTTACACCTTGCTCCCATGCCGAAACGGGTATGTAGGCAGTCTAGGGAGGAAGTTGTCCCTAGTACTCAGGCGTTCGTGGATGGGGTCTAGGTTTTGGTAAGAAGAAGGATTGCGAAGAATCCTAATTCGAAAGATAAGTGTAATAAAAGAAAAATTAATTCAATGCATACTCGGAAGGAATCCCGTATGGATTTGCTTGACTTCCCGAGGCTTTAAGCCAAATTCCAAGGCCGAATTCAAGCTTGCATCATGTTATTTTGATTTCTCCTAAGGACAGCAGCCTCGAGGCACTCCTATTAGAGGAGTGTAGTACTTAGTGAGTGACTTAGGACATGGATGATCCCGATGAGTGTAAGTCTCTGGCTAGAGCACCTCCTATCCCAATTGGATAGATGCCTACCTCATTTGGGTAGATGCCTATCCTGTATTGGATAGATGAAACCTTCTATTCCGTATGGACAGATGCCTAACCCATATGGTTAGATGCTCATCCCAGATGGATGAATGCCTAATCCAAATGGATGGATTCCTAGAGTATGTGATTGAATCAAACACAAATGATTAAATTAAGAATTAAACACACAAAAAAAAAGTGTGTCAAATTTTGTTGGGTTAAGTAAAGTGGGTTATTACATGTGGTATCAGAGCAAAGGTTCAAATCTAGGTCTTGTGCTCACTTCAATTTACACAACTAAGGGAATATCTTGCAATGGTAGAGATTAAATTATAAAATCTTAAATCAAGAACTAACTACATAATTTAATTTTCAGGTAAAACCCTAGAATGGCTAGAGGAAGAGGAAGAGGAAGAGGAAGAGGAAGAGGAAGAGGAAGAGGAAGAGGAAGAGGAAGGGGAAATGGAAGACGTGCTACCACTAGGAGATAAAGGGAAGCTAACCATGAGGAAAATCATGAAGAAAACCATGAAGAAAACCATGAGGAAGACCATGAAGGGAATCAACATAACGAAGATGGGGTCGAGACTATAATCAACCTACTAGCTGAACAATGGGATAAAATCAACTTCTTGGAGCAATCAATGCGGGACCTTAGGGCAAGGCAGAATGAAATTGAAAATCGAAGTGGAACTGAAAATGGAAACCCTAGTAGCAGTCAAGGGAAGATGAGGGACAATAGAAAATAAAATAACATATTGGAACTCTCTAAGGATTTGAAGAAAATCACCCCCCCTAAGTTCGATGGGAGGCAAATTGGTGAAGGAGCTGAAAATTGGTTAAATGAAATGGAAAAGTATTTTGAACTAAGAGATTTTAGAGAAACAACCAAGGCCTTATGGGGTTCCTATCAACTCACAAGAGAGGCTAGTTGGTGGACCAACACCAAGGAGAAAAATGGGTATAGTAGGGATACGATCACATGGGATCAATTTGTTCACCACTTCCGAAAAAGGTGGCTCCCTCAATTGTACTTTGATGAGAAGGTGACAGAGTTCCATGACAAGGACCCCTATTAGTCCAACAATATTAGGATAAGTTCACCAAATTGCTTAAGTACGTACCTATGTACCAGAAAGATGAAGAAGGTCAAGCGAGGAAGTTCATTTTGGGACTAAATACCAACATAGGGGCAGAGGTTGACATGCATGGACCCAAAAAAATGAACAAAGTACTTGAAAAGTCCCTAAGGTAGGAGAGAAAGATTCAAGCCCTAACGACAACAAGGTAGAACTATAATGGGAACCACTCTTTTAAAAGGAAGCAGGAATTCAAGGGGAACACTAACTTCAACAAAAGTCAAAGGATTAATTCTTCCGAAAGAAGGTCACCCCCTAATCAATATCAGAGGAATGGAAATAATAATAATAACATGGGCAATTATAATAGGAATGACCAGCAGAACAAGATAACTTATCCACCTAGGGCCAATGAAACAAGGAATGATCCGCCTAGGAATCAAGGTAGGAGGGGTCCTCCAGGTGGATGTTTTATGTGTGGGGGAAACCATTTTGCTAGAGAATGTCCCAGGATGCAAGGTCAGATTAGGGCCAATCAACCACAACAAGGGCCTCAAAAAAGGATTCATGCAGTAGTTAGGAACCGAAGAGCAAGATTCCAGAATGTTCCCATGGAAACTACAGGTACACTATTTGAACAACCAATTTCAATTCTAATTGACACTGGGTCATCTGAATGTTTCATCTCACCTGAATTAGTAAGCAAATATGCATTAAAAGTTAATCAAATGGAGTCATCATGGACAGTTCAATATGGGGATAAGGCAACTAGGGAAGTAACTAAGTGTTTGCCGAGGGCAAGGGTACAATTTCCCGAGTTTGAAACAAGGGTAGATCTCTATGTGGCACCCCTAGGGTTATATGATGTAATTATTGGAATGAGTTGGTTAACGAATCATCAAGCTAATGTAGATTGCTATAACAAAGTTGTTGAATGTTTGGATGATGGGGGGAAAAGAGTCAAAATCCAAGGAAATTTTAACCCCATTAATATAGAAACCATATCAGCCATGCAATTAAAGAAGGAAAGAAGAAGAGGAGGCCTAATCTATATGGTTGAAATTGATGAAGGAGAAGAGGAAAATACCCCAACCTTTGAAAATACCCTTCTTATGAGAATTCAAGGATGTATTTCTAGAAGAATTACCCTGCTTACCCCCTAAAAGGAAGTTTGACTTTTCTATCGACTTACTACCGGGAGTTGAACCAGTAGCAAGGGCACCTTACCGAATGAACACAACTGAATTACAAGAGCTCAAAATGAAATTAGAGGAACTCTTAGCTAAGGGATTAATAAGGCCAAGTGTATCACCATGGAGAGCACCAGTCTTATTCATTAAGAAGGATGGAACCTTAAGACTATGCATCGACTATAGGATGTTGAACAAGGTCACAATAAAGAATAGATATCCCTTACCTCAAATAGAGGATCTTTTTGACCAAATGAAAGGAGAAATAGTTTTCTCGAAGATAGACCTCCAATCAAGATATCATCAACTCAGAATTAAAGAGGAGGACATTCCGAAGACAACTTTCAGGACTAGATATGGGCATTATGAATTCACAGTAGTACCTTTTGGTGTAAACAATGCCCCAGTGGCATTTATGAATCTAATGAATAGTGTACTCCATGACTACTTGGAAAAATTTGTTTTGGTATTTTTGGATGACATCTTGATTTACTCTAGGAATGAGGAGGAACATTTAGTACACCTACAAATTGTTTTGCAAAGGTTGAGGGAACATAAGTTATATGGGAAACTATCAAAATGTGCCTTCTTCAAGGAAAAGATTCACTACCTTGGGCATATAATATCAAAGGAAGGAATAGCAGTTGATCCAGATAAGATAAAGGCAATAGTAGAATGGCTGATCCCTAAAAACGTTTCAGAGGTAAGAAGCTTTATGGGGCTAGCAGGGTACTATAGGAGGTTTGTGGAAGGATTCTCTAAGATAGAAAACCCCATCACCTCATTACAAACAAAGGGTAAAAGGTTTGTGTGGACAGAGAAAAGTGATAAGGAATTTCAAATTTTGAAGGGGAAACTAACTTCAACACCCATTCTAAAAGTACCAGATCTGAATGGACACTTCACAGTCGTAACTAACGCTTCTATTGAAGGTTTAGGAGGAGTACTTATCCAAGATGAAGGGGTAGTAGCTTACGAATCCAGGAAGCTGAAGACTCATGAAATTAATTATGCACCCCATGACTTAGAGTTAGCAGCGATTGTGCATACCCTTTAGAATGGAGACACTTCTTACTAGGGAAGCCCTTTGAGTTAAAGTCAGATAACCAAGGACTAAAGTACATCTTTACCCAACCCCACTTAAATGCTAGACAAAGAAGGTGGTTAGAGTTTCTAAGTGAATATGATTTTGAAATTGAATATATTAAGGGGAAGGAAAATAGGGTGGCAGATGCTTTAAGTAGGAGGAGACACTTGATGACTATAGCAACATTCAAAACTTCTTTCAAAGGGTAAGTAATGGATGAGCAAGGACATGACCCATGGTATTAGCAAGTCAAATTGACTTTAGAATATGATCCAACCGATCCTAAGGTTGAAGGGTATACATTAGATGAAGATGGTTTGCTTAGATACAATAATAGAATCTATGTTCCTAATTCAGGAGACTTAAGGAAGGTAG
This sequence comes from Cryptomeria japonica, assembly GCF_030272615.1. Lineage (NCBI taxonomy): Eukaryota > Viridiplantae > Streptophyta > Pinopsida > Cupressales > Cupressaceae > Cryptomeria > Cryptomeria japonica. Next base: position 274,678,825 of record NC_081413.1, read on the forward strand.
TCTTGTTGGAGGCTCATAATTCCCCTTACTCAGGGAACCCGGGGGTTAACAAACTTTATGTTGGAATTACAGTAAGAAAGATTGTTGGCATTTCAATATCAGGAGATTGTTGATATTCATTAAGGATATTGAGAAGGTTGTTGAAGATTATTGATATGACTAAAAAAGGATGATAACTATCTTTATAACATTATTTTGTCATTGATGTCAAGAGATTGATTATCTGATTCAGTATGATGTTGCCATATCTTAAAAAGATTGATTAGAAGAGAATTAAGATGTCGGTAAAAGAAACAAAAAGAATGTGAATGAATAAGAGGAGGAATAAGATATTCAATGGGCAACTATTACCAAGTTAGACAATGATGAGATCATGATGTTTAGATTGTTTTGATATCCTACAAATGTTGTTGATTGTAAGGTTAATACTATACTATGTCACCGAGAAAGGAACCTAGTCGGTAAACCCTAAGGAACCTAGTCGGTAAACCCTAAGGTTATTGATATCGGTTAATGAAGGCGGAATGTCTACCGAGTAAAGTTTAGTATTTACCGAGTTGCAACCGAGTTATGACAATGCGCATTGGATGGATAAAAGCATTATTTAATGAAGGACAATGATTAGTTGGAGATGTATAAATGATTGGTATGTCATGCATGAAGTTTGTTAAGGATCTATGGCAAAGGAAAATCGACAGGAAGATCTACAGTGCAGATTGAACCGCAGTAACCTTGTGCAAGTTCCAAGAAAGGACTACAAGTCTTGAGGCAAGGTAAAACATTTTCAGATTGAAAGGATACATTGAACCTAGTCAAGTTTGAAGATCTGATGGGTAAGATTGATCATGGGAAATGTGATCAAGGAGATTAAGCGGTTAGCAATTGTTCATAAATAAGGAATTGTTGATAAACAATGTATGCGGGCAAGTGTGAGCACAGGGGATGCTACATAGTGATTACCGAGCACAGAAGCTTGAAGACCTATTTGAATAATAGAGTAGAGAGCCCAGCAAAGGGACAAGATAAGTCTTATGACTAGATTTTTTTGAGCAAATAAGAATCTGCTTTAGCATTTTAGATGTGAAGTTGCAGATAGATTTTATTACTGTTATTTGTTAAGTGACAGGAAATCTCTTAACCGAGTGGACTTAACAGTCTTATTTGTAAACCCTTTAGCAAGGTGACATTCTAGTTGAGTGTTTGAAATCCTTTAACAAGGTCACTTCTAACAAAGTGAAGATCCTAATAGATCTGAGGGAAATCCCTTAACCGGGTCACATCTAGCAATGTGTTTGTAATCTTTAACAAGATTTGCTTTTAACCGAGCATACTCTAGAAGAGTATATTTCTTAGTGGGTCTGAAATCCCACAGTGGTTTTTCCCTTTTTGGGTTTCCACATTAAATCTGGTGTTATGAGTCTTATGATGATTATGTGTTCATGAGTTTGCATGTTTAGCAGTTTTGGTTATATTGCTGAAGTATAAGTTACCGAGGTTGAATATGTTGATTTTATGGAAGATTAAGTTTGTATGATTCACTCCCCCCTCTCATCTTGTTAGCTATTGGCCTCTATACTTTACATTAAGTATCAAAACTATCAATTGGTATCAGAGCTTAGGACTTTGGAAGAAAAGTTTAAAGGTACTTGAGGCAAAGATCTGAAGATGTATAAAAGGGATGCACTAAAGCTGAACAAGTCAAGTTTCTCCACATGGCAGAAAAGGATGAAGCTGCATTTATCAGGAATTGGATAATATGCAACATATTATCTGGAGAATGATTACATTACACCGAGAATCAACCCCATGACCTTGGAAGAGATGAAGGCAAAGCAAGAACACATTTAAGCTATGATTGAAATAACATTAGCATTGATCAACTCAAAGTTTAATGATCTAGAAGGCTGTAATGATGCAAAATCAATATGGACTAAGCTCATATCTGTGTATGGAGGTGATGAACATGTTCAAAGAGAAAAAGTAGATAGCCTAAGAGGACAACTTGAATCCATGAGAATGCATGAAGGTGAGAACATAACCCAATACAGTACAAGACTAAAGGAGATTGTCAATCAAATTAAAGGAGCAGGTGGAACTATTGAAGAAAAGGATATAACAAGTAAGTTGTTGAGAACCCTTCTACCAGCTTATGCTATTCGAGTCTCTGCAATCAATGAATTAAGGTCTGTACCTAACATGTCAGTTTATTTGGATGCTACTATTGGTAAGCTACATGCATTTGAGTTAAGTAATTTTGATAACAGTGGGCCTTCAGTAAATAAAGTAGAATCTGCATTCAATTCTTTTCATATTAGTGAATTTGATGATAGAATGAGTAAGTACTCTAAAGAGAATCACAGTGGAGCAAGTGAAATATTTTAAAAGAACATGGAAGAAGTGCACAAACTATATGAGGAAATCAAAAAGCAAGAAGAGTTTGAAGCATTATTAGCCAGAAGGTTACCGAGAGGAAAAGTGGTGTAGGAGCACCCTTCCAAGCTCTCCCTCCTTCATGTTTTGCTGGTATTTTGCTTCTTATGAAGCCATTGTACATAAAATAATGAGCCATGTGCTCATAGGTCCTAGTTAGGGTCCTAGAGGAGATCTTAGGGGTCATAAGTCAAGATTGTGATTTTCTTGAAAATGGAGGGTATGTGTCCTTGTGGTGTTTAGGGGTCCTTCTTATCATGGTGGTGTCCTTAGGTTGGCCCAATGTGGGTTTAGGAGTCATGAAAAGCAACATTGAGGAAGTTGCTCAAAAGTTGCATGATAACTTTTAAAAGTTGTCAAGCAACTTTTCCACCAGGAGGTCTAAATCCTTAGTTTGGCATGGACAACCCTAATATGGGCACATAGACCAAGGAAAAGGTGGTATAAGTAATTGCAAACCCTAATTGGATGGGTTGGATGTCAGAGATTGTACGGCTCAAGCAAACTGAATTGACTATGATTGTTTTGTTGGTTACCAGTCGGTTTGAATGAAGCTATCGAGCAAATTAATGGATTGATTTGCATGCAAAACTATGTGAAATTTCATATATGGTGTAAATACTTCCATTGTGAGTGATTAGTTTATCTTTTTATTTACCAGTTGAGTGTGTTTGTAAATAGTTTGTAAATTGCAAACTCATTGTCCAGTTTTGGACTAGTTTGTGCAAATGAAGTCTTAACTCCATTCCCCATTGTGGAATCACCATGAAACCATGGGGAATGAGAGTGAAGACCCTGTACTATAGTCCCATGAAAGAAGGGCCCTTGGAAATGCAAGGAGGCCAAACAAAGAACCACTCCTAGGCGAGACTGGACAGTGCCCGGTTAGGAGAGGTCAAGTTGCAGAGGTCTTGAAGAGCAAGGTTGGTCAGTGGAGAGTGCACCCTTTGGAGGAGGTGTAGAGGAGTGAGTGAAGCACCATTGGTGTGAAGGAGGAGCCTCCACCAATCCAAACAAGGTGGCTAAAACCCAAAACACTAACTATGACCCAGACAGACCTTAAAAACCCTCACAAAACCCTTAAAAACCCCAAAATTCGCCCTAGGCACTATACAGTCACTTGGAGGCCCAAAACCCAAGAAATCCTTGAGCCCTTTCCAAATGAATGGAATTCCATTTTGGGAGTTTGGGTTGTTTGTGCATCGTTTGTGAGAGGAAGCCCTAAAGGACCGGGTAGGAGGCCTAATTGGTCCTAATCCTTGTAGCCCTATTTGAAGGCAAAAACACAAAATAGTGAAATCGGTAAGGGGTTGGAGTCTTGAAACCTCTTGGGGGAACATGAATGGGTGGAAAAACTATGAAGTTGATCTATAACAACCTTGCTAAGACCTTGGAAGGTGTGGAACAAGCCTAGCCCTTATTAGCCATAGTAAGGGGTTTTGAGTCTCATGAGTAGGTGAGACCTTAGGAGCAACATTGCAACTCATTGGTGGGTGGATTGGGCAAGGTTAGGGGATTCCTCAAGCAAAGGAAGTCCTAGAGACCCTAGGGTGTGTAGAGAACACCAGGTGATCCAAGGAAAGGATCCAAGAGCATAGACTAGGCTAGTCTATCCCTAACCCCATCCCATCAAAAAGGTAAGTATAAAGGAAAGCTACCTTTAAAATGTTTAAATTGTGATAAGATAGGACATATGGATTCTAACTGCCCTAACAAGGAATCTAGTGAAAAGAGAGAATACCGAGATAACAGGCAGAAAGATAACCAATATAGAGGACATCAAGACTTCAGAAGGAGAGATAGAAAGACATGTCTAGTAGCTGATGAGGAATCCAATGATGACAAATCTGATGAAATTGATACATAGGAAGTTGTTTATGTGGCTATTAAGGATGGATCTGATGAAGAAAGGTAAGAAGAAAAATCTCTAATATCTCACATAAATAATAATGATTCTTGGATCATAGATAGTGGATGCTCACATCATATGACAGGTGATAAACACAAGTTTTTTAAATTAGAAGACTATGATGGAGGCTATGTAAGATTTGGTAATGATGCACCATGTCCGGTGAAAAGTAAAGGATCTATAGCACTTCTTGACAATGCTAAATGTGATGACGTATACTGGGTTGAAGGATTGAAATACAATTTGTTGAGTGTAGCACAACTAAACAATACAGGATACCAAATAGAATTTCAAAAAGGAATTGTCAAAGTTCATGACAAGCATGGAAAGTTAGCTACTACCAGGACACAAAAAAAAGGTAATACATTTCATCTTGACTCAACTAGGAAAAAGTGTCTTTATGCAAAGATAGATGATACCTGGTTATGGCATAAAAGGTTTGGTCATGTAAATTTTGATAATTTGATCAAAATAAGTAAGAAGCACTGAGTAAGAGGTCTACCAAGTCTTGAAAAACCTGACAATGCTATATGCTGAGGATGCCAGATGGGTAAGATGACAAGATCAAGCTTTACAAGTAAGTCCTACACTTCTAAAGGAATTTTAGATCTAGTACACATTGATCTTTGTGGTCCCATGAAAGTTCAAAGTTATTATGGTGATAAATATTTCATATTATTTGTGGATGATTACTCAAGGATGATGTCAGTCATGTTTTTAAAAGAAAAATTAGAAGCTTTTCAAATGTTCAAATGGTACAAGGAAAGAGTTGAAAATGAAACAGGAAGATAATTGAAATGTCTTAGATCTGATAGAGGAGGAGAGTTCACTTCTGATGAATTTAACTTATTCTGCAATGATCATGGTATAAAGAGGCAAGTATCTGCACTGAGAACACCTCAACAAAATAGGATAGCCGAGAGAAGAAATAGATCAATTGTGGATTGTGCAAAAACCTTGATGATAGAAAAGAGGGTACCTCAAACATTTTGGAGAGAAGAAATCAACACTGTAGTTTACACCCTGAACCGAGTTCAATTGAAGAAAGGAACTATGAAGACAACATATGAGATCTGGTATGACAAGAAACCTAATGTAAGTTATTTTAAAATCTTTGGAAGTAGATGCTATGTTCACAAAGATGACAGAAATGGAAAGTTTGATTAGAAAAGTGAAGAAGAAACATTTCTTGGTTATTCTTCTAGAAGCAAAGCATTTAAATGTCTGATCAAATCATCTAACAAAATAGTGGAAAGTGCAAATGTGAAAATTGATGAATTTGCAGAAAGAAATGATGAGGGAAATTCCAAAGAACCAGAAGATTATGAAGAATTTGTTTATGTTCAACCGAGAAGTCCTACCGAGAAAACTGCTGAAGAAAATGAAGATAATGTCCAGTTACCGAGTGCTGAAGAAGATCATACAGAACCTACCGAGCCTATATTAGCCAAATATGTCAGAAGACATCAAGCATCAAGTCAGATTATAGGAGATAAGGATGATCTAGTGATGACAAGGAACAAACTGAGACAAAACACATGTCTAATATCTGAATTTGAACCGAGAATAGTGAAAGAGGCATTTAATAGTGAAGATTGGGTAAATGCTATGACATAAGAGATTGTTCAAATGAAGAAGAATGACACATGGAAACTGATCCCAAGACCAAAGGACAAAAATGTAATCGATACAGAGTGGATTTTCAGAAACAAGCTAAATGAAAAAGGTGAGGTCATTTGCAACAAAGCAAGACTAGTTTGCAAAGGTTATGCTCAAGAAGAAGGAATAGATTATGGTGAGAGTTTTGCACTTGTGGCTAGACTTGAGGGAGTAAGAACATTGTTGGCATATGCTGCTTTCAAAAATTTCAAGGTATATCAAATGGATGTTAAATCTGCATTTTTGAATGGTATACTAGAAGAAGAAGTTTATATAGAACAACTTGAAGGATTTATTGAAGACAAGAGTAAAGATCAGGTATGCAAACTGAACAAAGCTTTATATGGTCTAAAACAAGCACTTAGAGCATGGTATGAAAGATTGCACTCTTACTTAATCAAGATTGGTTTTATAAGGACAAGTGAAAACAACAACATGTACATGAAGAAAGATGAGGACAATGGAATACTGATCTCAGCCATATTTGTTGATGATATTATTTTTTGTGGAAATGACTCTTTGTGCAAGAATTTTGGAAATTAAATGTGCAAAGAATTTGAGATGTCACTAATTGGTGAGATAAAGTATTTTATAGGTTTACAGATACTGCAAATGAAAGATGAGATTTTCATTACTCAATCTAAGTACATAAAGGAAATCTTGAAGAAATTTGGAATGGAGGATTCTAAACTAGTAAGTAATCCTATGACTACTAACTGTAAATTATCAAAGAATGATGAATCTGCATCTGTTGATGAGACACTTTACTGATCTATGATTGGAAAATTGCAATATGTTGTGCATAGTAGACCAGATATAACACATGCAGTAGGTATTGTAGCAAGATTCTCTGCAGATCCCAAGGAAACCCATATGACAACAATCAAGAGAATTTTCAGATACATGAGAGGCACTGAAGAGTGAAGATTATGGCTTAGTATATGAAAAGAAGAATAATTTTGATTTAAAAGTTTATACTGATGCTAATTGGGCAGGCAACATAGATGACAGGAAAAGCATGAGTGGTGGAGCTTTCTTTTTAGGAGAAAGACTAGTGAGTTGGCTTAGCAAGAAACAAGGATGTATCTCACAGTCAATAGCAGAAGCTGAATATGTTGCTGTAGCATTGAATTGTACCAACATAGCATGGATCAAACAACTGTTGGAAGGTATAAATGAGAAAGTTATCAAGCTAGTAACTATATTCCGTGATAATACTAGTGCCATTAACATTTCAAAGAATCCAGTAATGCACTCTAAGACAAAGCATATATCCATAAAGTATCATTATCTCAGAGAAGAAGTTTAAGAGAAGAAAGTTGTGCTGGAATATATCAGTTCAAAGGAGCAATTAGCAGACATCTTCACAAAGCCATTGCCAAGGGACACTTTTGAGTATTTCAGAAGCAAGTTAGGGGTCCTACCCCTATCTTCTACTCACTGACAGAGTTCGGTGAAAGCATCAATTCAATGAATCTATAGAATATTATGTGTGGATTGATGCTGATTTATGCACTTTAGAAGGTTTTCTAGAAGTGTGTAGGAAACAGTGAATAGAGACAAGATGCTTTGACCGAGACTGAGATGATACACAACAAGGCAAATCACTTCACAGAGGAAGAAATCATGATTTAGTTCTTTTACTTTTTGGCATTATTGTCAAAGGGGGAGAAGACTAAATGGTTGATTGAATGGTAAAGCCCTGAATGATGAATAACAGAAGACTAATGACAGGGGGAGAAGATAGAAAAAGGGAGAAGACTTCAAAAGATTTTTAACAGGAGAAGTCTAACAACAATTTGAATCCGAATCAATTTGACAATCTGAATCCGAATCAATTTGAATATCTTGTTGGTATTACCATTTAATTGTTGGTTTTGCAATCAATGCCAAAGGGGGAGATTGTTGGCATTATAGTAAGAAAGATTGTTGGCATTTCAATATCAGGAGATTGTTGATATTCATTAAGGATATTGAGAAGGTTGTTGAAGATTATTGATATAACTGAAAAGGGATGATAACTATCTTTATAACATTATTTTGTCATTGATGTCAAGAGATTGATTATCTGATTCAGTATGATGTTGCCATATCTTGAGAAGATTGATTAGAAGAGAATTAAGATGTCGGTAAAAGAAACAAAAAGAATGTGAATGAATAAGAGGAGGAATAAGATATTCAATGGGAAACTATTACTGAGTTAGACAATGAGATTATGATGTTTAGATTGTTTTGATATCCTACAAATGTTGTTGATTGTAAGGTTAATACTATACTATGTCACCGAGCAAGGAACCTAGTCGGTAAACCCTAAGGTTATCAATATCGGTTAATGAAGGCGGAATGTCTACCGAGTAAAGTTTAGTATTTATCGAGTTGCAACCGAGTTATGATAGTGTGCATTGGATGATACAAGCATTATTTAATGAAGGACAATGATTAGCTGGAGATGTATAAATGATTGGTATGCCATGTATGAAGTTTGTTAAGGATCTATGGCAAAGGAAAATTGATAGGAAGATCTACAACACAGATTGAACCGCAATAACCTTGTGCAAGTTCCAAGAAAGGACTACAAGTCCTAAGGCAAGGTAAAATATTTTCAGATTGAAAGGATACATTGAACCTAGTCAATTTTGAAGATCTGATGGCTAAGATTGATCATGGGAAATGTGATCAAGGACGTTAGCAATTGTTCATAAATAAGGAATTGTTGATAAACAATGTATGTGGGCAAGTGTAAGCACAGGGGATGCTACATAGTGATTACCGAGCACAGAAGCTTGAAGACTTGTTTGAATAACAGAGTAGAGATCCTGAAAAAGGGACAAGATAAGTCTTATGACTAGATTGTTTTGAGCAAGTAAGAATCTTCTTTAGCATTTTAGATGTGAAGTTGTAGATATATTTTATTACTGTTATTTTGTAAGTGACAGGAAATCTCTTAACCGAGTGGACTTAACAGTCTTATTTGTAAACCCTCTAGCAAGGTGACATTCTAGTTGAGTGTTTGAAATCCTTTAACAAGGTCACTTCTAACAAAGTGAAGATCCTAACAGATCTGAGGGAAATCCCTTAACCGGGTCACATCTAACAATGTGTTTGTAATCTTTAACAGGATTTTCTTTTAACCGAGCATACTCTAGAAGAGTATATTTCTTAGTGGGTCCAAAATCCCACAGTGGTTTTTCCCTATTTGGGTTTCCACATTAATTCTGGTGTTATGAGTGTTATGATGATTATGTGTTCATGAGTTTGCATGTTTAGTAGTTTTGGTTATATTGCTGAAGCATAAGTTACCGAGGTTGAATCTGTTGATTTTATGGAAGATTAAGTTTGTATGATTCACCCCCCCTCTCATCTTGTTAGCTATTGGCATCTGTACTTTACATTAAGTATCAGAACTATCACTTTATGCTGATCTAAAGAAGCTATACTTTTGGCAAGGGATGAAGAATGACATAGTCAAGTATGTGGCTAAATGTTTGGAGTGTCAAAGGGTAAAGGCAGAGCATAGACATCTAGCTGGATTATTATAGTTACATGATGTACCTCAACACAAGTGGCAAGTTACTAGCATGGATTTTGTGCAAGGGTTGCCCATGTCATGTTCTAGGCATGATACAATAATGGTCATAATTGACAAACTCGCCAAGGTGGCACACTTTATACCAGAGAATCTGATGGATGATGCACCTACCTTGGCAAGGCGCTTTGTTAAGGAAATATTTAGGTTGCATGGAATGCCAGAGAAAATTATATCAGATAGAGATGCTAGATTCACTTCAAGGTTTTGGACAACTCTTCAATCAGTTCTGGGAACTCAACTAAATTCTAGTACTGCATACCATCCTGAAACTGATGGTCAAACAAAGAGGACAATTCGGATTTTGGAAGACCTACTTTGCATGTACTGCATGGACCAACAGAAGAAATGGGAAGATTACCTACCTCTGGTAGAGTTTTCTTACAATAATACATATAAAACATCTTTGGGAATGACACCTTTCGAAGCATTGTATGGTAGGCCATGTTGAACACCTTTGAGTTGGGATAGTCTTGAAGATAGAGTAATTGTTGGACTAGATATGTTGAAGGAAATGGAAAAGAAAACTAAGGAAAATTGGCAAAGATTGAAGGACGCCGTAGATAGGCAGAAAAGTCATGCAGACAAGAACATGACACCAAGGGAGTTTGAGGTGGGAGAGAAAGTCTTCCTGAGGGTTAGGCCACACAAGAGTTCCATAAGGTTTGGGAAAAAGACTAAGCTTGCAACTCGTTATGTTGGGCCTTTTGAGGTATTGGAAAGGATTAATCTAGTTGCATACCGGTTGGCCTTACCTCCCCAGTTGAGCCGAATCCAAGATGTCTTCCATGTATCTCTTCTTAAAAAGTATGTACTTGATGAGAAACCTATTTTGAATTGGGATGCTTTACAGGTCCAGGAAATGGGAGGAATAATGATAGAGCCATTCAGAATCTTGGAGAGGCGCCAGTGCCAATTGCGCAACATAGAGGTTGATCAATGCAAAGTACAATGGAATCCGTATGATGAAAAGAATGCCATGTGGGAAGATACTAGGGAAATGCAACAATTGTTTCCTTTTTTGTTTTAAACTAATCATGAACTATAGACTCTTTTGGATACACTCAATAAGTGCATTGAGACGATGCACAAATTAAGGGGGGGAGGATGTCACAACTCTCCTTTATCACTTTTGATTTGATACAATTTCTATTATATCTTTTTGAGCTATTGAATATGGTTGAATAAATATTATAAAAGGGATAGATAATGGACCTACATACACACTTGGAGAATATAATTTAAAAGGCATTATTTATTTTTAATTCCCAATTATGGCACATGTTGTAGGAGAAATTAGAAGCTTCTAGAGGAATCTTCATTCTTTAATTCCCTTGCATGTAACACCCCCACTAGGATATTCATCAATTTTGCATGGATCCAATATTGGAAAAGGAATCTCATTTTCAAATAATTCCTCTAGATAGTGGAGTTAAGGGGTTTTTCCTATATATTGTATGCAAGTTTTCAAAAGAGGGGGTTAGTATTTCTTTGAAGAAAAGTTTTCTCAAAGAGTTTGTTTTTAGTAGTCATATTTTTCATTTGGAGCATAGTTAAGTTTGTTTTGAAGAAATTTTTCCAAGCTTGCAAGGAAGGATCAAGGAAGGCTAGGCTTGAAGATTTGGAGAAGATTCAACATCAAAAGGCTTCTCTAGGTTCCCTCCCTTTTTGCATTTGTTAATTCCTTATGTAAATTTTTATATTTTCAAAGGAAATATCTCCTCTTAGATTCTTTAGTTGAATATAACTTTCTGAAGGAAATCATTTCTTAATTATTAGATAGATTAATTAGAAAGGAAAATCTATTTTTCATTGAAGAAATACATTGATAAAAGTTTCTTTTCTTTTTAAAATGCAAATACAAATTTCTCTTTTATTTGTTAATCTATTTAAAAGGAAGAAATCGGATTCTTTTTTTTTTTTTTTTTTTTTTAAATCTAGAGAAAATCTGAATCTAAAAAAAAAAATTAAAAAATCATGCTTTTCAACATCTCTATTTTATTTTTTTTGAAAAACTCAAATTCTTTTATCTCTGTAAATAATTTCTCTCTATGTATAAAATCACTTGTATTGAGAAATCTCGCTATGTGAAATAATATATATCAAATATGAATTGTTCTCATTATTGTTCTGTTATTTATTTATTTTCAGAAATCTCTCTCTCCGTGAATATTAATTTCCTGAAAATCTCTTCAATTTTTTTTTGTTTATCTTAACATAAGGCAAATTTGTTGAATATGATCACCGTGAAATCAAAATTTACACATCTATCTATCTCGGAGGTAATTTATCTCTCTGTTGTATTGTTGCCTCAAATTCAAGCACAGTGTATTTCCTTTGGGTTCCTGTGAGATCATCTGAAATAAATTTTCTCTATTATCTTCCATGCCTGTGAATAGATTCTTATTTTGTTTATAATAACATTGTTATATATATATCCCTCTTAGATTATTAAATAAACTGGAATAAGACCATATATATATATATATTGCAATATTAAACCTACGCAAAAAAAATATATATGAGTTAATACACAGTGGGTTCGAAGAATTTTTTTTTTTTTTTTGCATAAGTACCGGTCAACATAGGGGGGCGGAGTTATTACAACCGTCGGGGAGTGGTACCCTCCACTACCCTTGTGGTCACTATTACGACAGTGGCCGCAGAGGGAATGGAGGGGACCACGTCTGTCCCCTCATCATTGCGGGCCTGTACCCGCAGGTTCGCAGTGGTGATGGGACCCGTGGCCCCCACTCCCACTTGGCTATAAAAGCCACAACATAAATTTAAACTCTTGGCAAATGGGATTTTGTTAATTTTTTTTTATTTAAATTTAAATTTAATAAAAATTGAACTTAAGTAAATTTATAATTAAACTATCTTTAGTAAATTTATAATTAATTTATCTTTAGTAAATTTATAATTGTAAATTAAATTATATCCACTTTTATAATTAGAATCTTTCTATCTATTTAAGATTTATTGGGTCACTTAGTTGGCATTTTAGATTCATTAAAAACAATTAATTCATATTATTATGATTTGAACTAAAAATTGTCAAATGTCTAAACTAATTGCTATTTTGAACTAGTGACTCTATAATTATTCTCATGGTAGAAATAAAACATTGATTAATCTTGCATGCAAACTACATTATTTTTGCATGATGCGAATTACTTATACATTATTTGCATTTATTGATGAGCGAGTTACACCTTCATCATCTTCATGCAAGTTACCCATTTTAATTATCAATATGTGAGTTTCATAATTGTCATTATTATGCAAGTTATATTTCAAGTTTGCCATATTAAATAGTTTAGTTGTAGAAGGGTGGTTTTTTTATCAAGTGGTACATGAATGCCATCGAGGTAGTTATTTCAATTAATTAAACTTTGCAATGTCTAATTATGTATGTTCATTTCATAATTGTTTCAAGCATGATGTTTTTCATAGCTTCCTAGTTATGAAAACTAAATAAAGGAAGTCGGAAAACCAAAACCTAGCAGCGTTCGGTATTTACGGTGCCTCTGGGTCACGCTTACGGGTAATGCCGTCATGTTGAACTACTGCACTTAACACCTAATAAAGTTGCATCAATGACGTTTGTGGCATCGTCCCTATAATTCATCGGGGAGTAATAAGGGACACTTGGAAGTTAAAATCCAAGGGGCGGATAATCCCCCTTGGATCGATAATCTAATAAGATAATCCTTAAATGATTTTACATCTGTTGAGTTAAACCATAGTAAACTCCCTTTAGGGTTGATTGAGTGAAATGCTTTTATGAAATTAATTTAATCTTGAAGAGTCGTTAATGATTGGCAATTGGGTCAAAGGTGATGCTTATGATAGGTATTAGGATCTAGTTGTTTTAGGCCACAAACAATAGCCATCTTGAGCCTTTGTTTAAGTGCTACCACCATGGGTAGCAACCGCAGAGAAACTGTCTAGGACATTGACCCTAGAAAGGGTTGCGTACCCACCAACCAGTTTACATCAAACCATAGATTAGAAAATAGAACTACATACTTTAGGCTTTAATCTCGTGCCGAAACGGGTATGTAGGCAGTCTAGGAACGGAGTTGTCCCTAGTACTCAGGCGTTCGTGGATGGGGTCTAGGTTTTGGTAAGAAGAAGGATTGCGAAGAATCCTAATTCGAAAGATAAGTGTAATAAAAGAAAAAGTAATTCAATGCATACTCGGAAGGAATCCCGTATGGATTCTCTTGACTTCCCGAGGCTTTAAGCCAAATTTTGAGGCGGAATTCAAGCTTGCATTATGTTATTTTGATTTCTCCTAAGGACGACGACCTCAGTGCACTCCTATTAGAGAGTGTATTACTTAATGAGTGACTCAGGACCCAGATGGTCCTGATGAGTCTAAGTCTCTGGCCAGAGCACCTCCTATCCCAATTGGATAGATTCCTACCCCGTTTGGGTAGATGCCTATCTCGTATTGGAGAGATGAAACCTTCTATTCCGTATGGATAGATGCCTAACTCGTATGGTTAGATGCTCATCCCGGATGGATGAATGCCTAATCCAAATGGATGGATGCCCAAAGTATGCAATTGAATCAACATAAATGATTAAATTAAGAATTGAACACAAAAAAAAAGTGTGTCAAATTTTGTTGGGTTAAGTAAAGTGGGTTATTACAGAGAGAAGGGTAGTTCAAATTAAATTTTGATAGAACCTCTAAAGGAAACCCTGGTTTATCACAAGCAATATTTGTGTAGAGAAACTGGGAAGGAAGTATTATTGCCTTTGGAGATTTGAATCTTACAAATAACACAAATATCAAGGGCTAAGGCAAGGAAACAATTGAAGTCTTAAAATTTGGTAAAAATTTGGGCTTTCTAAAGTTTTCTTGGAGGGAGATTCTCTAGTTATAATTAGTGCTCTAAAGCAAGGAGAGATTAGTGCATGATATTTAATTAACTATATAACTGTGGAAAACTAAATTTTATCAACCTTTGATGATTACAAAATTGTTCATGTGCGACATGGTGGCAATGAGGTTGCAGACAAACTATCTAAGTGGGCCGCAAATTTTAATGGTTGTACAAAAGGGGTGTATGAAGATTTGTACAATTTAGATATTGAGTGCACATGTGGTAGAACACCACCATTTTTGATGGATCATTATGGTAATGTGTGGTATTTAATGTATGTGACAGGGGTTGAGAGTTTATTTAAACTTGTAAGGTTGGTTGGCGCTTAATGCAGATGATCACTGGTAGAAGTATAATTGTGAAAATTAAGGTTTCCACCATTATATGTAGTAAAACCACTAATTTTACTTAAGGACCATTACATTAGGGAAAGATAAAATTTTGATAAATCTTAACCTAGTAGATCTAGATTTTGATCAAATTCCAGGGCGTTTTAAATGTGCCCTCTTCTTTCCCTCAAGTTGAATTGATTTATTGAAGATGCTGAAATTAGGGCAAATATGCTAGAATCGAAGTAAAAATGCATGAACAGTGAGCTACAATTGTCGGATCAAGCCACAAACCTAGATCTGAGGAATATAAGAGTATTCAAACCTGTTCCTAGAAGGAGTTGTTGATTTGTCAGGACCGTGGTGGTGGTTTCCTTGGTCCTCCACACTTTTTGCACTCCAATGGGGGATTGGTAAGCCAATTTTGAGGATCGCAGCTCTGTACCTATTCTTGCGCACACTAGAGAAGGAAAATAGATTGGGAATAGGGGTTTTCTTAAGTCAAACCTCAATTTAGGAATTAACCTTGAATGAAATGTTGCAAATACTGAAATAAATAATGGAAAGATATACCTAAGATCTACAATGACTGATAACGATTCTTTGATTCTTTAGTGTAATCACATATGTTGTATGAAATAGCATGAACATGACAAAACCCTAATCACACACATATTCTTGCATATTGATATGAATGATGTAATTTTTCTCCACAATGGTTGAATGAAGAATCTACAACCTTGAAGACCTCTGGAAATACTTGATGATGAATACTTCAATGCTTTAGGTCGAATACTTAGGATGCTTGAAGTCTTAGATTCAAAATGAGTTGAGAGGGATGCCTTATATAGGGATTTCATGATTAAAATTATCTTTAGGCCAACTTAGAATCAATATATTTTCACATAGAGCTAGATTTGAAAGAGATAAGACTGCCCAATCATCCTCACAAAATTTAGGGGAAAAAACGTGGGACCATGGTGGTGGGCACCATGGTGCTGACCACTTATTTCCAAATTACTAGGGATGCGAGCTATCATGATTCTAATGCTAAATCTAGCTCGGTGGCTCAACTCAAGATGTGTAGATATGCAAAATATGATTTGAGAATTGAAATTAGGGTAGGATTAAGGAAAAAAATCAAGATAAAGTGATAAAGGGCATACCTAGAATTAAGGGCCCAAATAAAATTGTGATGATGGAATAATGTGGAATAAGACCAATAATATTGAATTAAATATTAATTAATTATAATAAAGGTCCCATAGTGCATAGAGGAAAAGGAAATACTAAAATAGGTGCTAGGAGAGTGTGAAATTGGACACACTAATAAAGGGTGTACAATTTATGACGCTACAAGAAGGAATGAAATATGGAAGATACTTTCTCTTTGGTTACCACACACCAACAATTAGATTTCATGGGGAGGATCAATGAGAAGGGATTAGAGAGCTTGTTTAAATTTGGTGATGAAATTTTCTTGTAGATATTGGAGGTTTTATTGGGTGAAGAATTCATGGTGACAGAGCACCACTATCACACAAATGTTGACATTGTTTCAATGGTTGCAGCTTGGGGCCTAGAGGTGGGCATGAAGGAAGAGGTGGAAGGGAACCTACAGGGGTGTGTTATAGAATATTGGCTCTATGGAATACAGTCGGTGTTGGATAAGGAAACTACTGGGATGGGGTTTCTGGTGAATGAGGAGAGAAATGGCTCAGATGACACCCTTTAACATTTCATACCCTTCATTCAATGGGAAAAGGGGATGGATCGTGATGAGTAATGGGCTGAAGCCTACATTGGCTGGGATTTGTTGAAGAATTTCTTGTGTGAGAAAGAGAAAGAACATGTAAAGGGCAAATGAAAGCTTGCAGATGAGGTGGAACCGACAACTCAATTTGATGCAAAAGATTTCTAGGTCAATGGACTATTAAAAATTGTGAGGAAAAAATGTAATAGTATGTAATGTTTGTAGGGTTTTTATGTTTTGAATTCATTTTTCTTGCTTTCAATTTTTGTCTATGTCGGTCTCTATCATGGATGAAGTATGTATGGGTGACAAGTGGTGTGTTTTGGTTGATAGTGATTTTTGCATTGTTTTGGATGTTTTCTGCCACTGCGTATATGGTTGAATGGTAGGAATGGTAGATGTTGTTAGAATGAACTGAAGGAAAACTGAGAGGGGGGTGAATCATTTTTCCACAAGTTAAACAGTTATTGCAAATTATAAGCCTTCTACTAGAGAAAAATAAGAATGACACAGTGAAAGATAAAGCATGAGAGTACACAACACACAACACCAATATTTTTGATGTGGAAAACCCAGTGAAGGAAAAAACCATGGTGGAAAACCCTACCCACAATTAGATAATACTTCTGCAGCAATATGTGAAAATATTACAATGGGGATTGCACTTGCAATCAGGCCAATAGCCTAAAGGACACTCCTCAACACAAAAGGAAGTCTCATTGACTTACATAATCAATGGACTACAATCTAGAGGAAATGAACTATGAAAGTAGCATCTCCTAATGATTGGTTACAGTTCTGATTAAGCACATATGTCTTCCCTACAACACCAAACTCTCCACAACACTTTGCCGAATGATATATCCTTGTTTGCACATTTACCTCTCTTAGATAATGCAGACAAAATATCGATACCCAAATTACATAAACATATATATAAAAATCAACAACCTTGATAAGAAGGTCGGCTAAACCCTCAACCCTCAACTCATAATTACAAAAATTACATCACATGATACAAAGTTCGACCACCAAACCAATATTATGATTTACATTACATATCATGGAGCTAATTCAAATTCCCAAACAATTACATCAACCAGAAATACAGCCAAGATCAACTGCAACACGTTACAACAACAAGGAAAAACCCTCAGTATCAATAACATAGAATACCCAACCAGACCCAAATAGGATCACTAGATCTTCACGCTAGCCAATGCAAAGCCACCAAAAAATTGGGACATGATCAAGAAGACCTTTAGCACATTAAGAACCATTTCTAGAAGTTAGATCAAAATCACTTAACCATTTCATATCAACTGGGACTAAAAACATCAACCGATAGTCTAGAACATAATCAATAGCTTCCGGAGCACCAAATCATGAACCAACTGAATATGACATACATATAATCATCATGAATATCCTTCCAAAACTGAATCCAACAATCTGATCATACCAGAGAAGAATCTATGATAACCTCTGCCAAAACCACATCGAACCAAAGCGGGTTGGCAACTAACCAGAGCGGTATTGACAACCAACCGAAGCAGTGTTGACATCAATGACAACACATAATCAATTCCTGCATATTTCCAACAATCTCCCCCTTTGGTGTTGATGACAACAATGAATGTGAAAAACATCTAAGTGCCAAGAAATGCCAACAATCTCCAAGAAACTCTCTCCAAATGATAACAACAAAAGAGCTGACTGATCTCTGCCCCATACTGGAATATGTTTACTTGTTTTTCACATGGAAATCTCTCCCCCTTTAACATCAATGACAAAGGATTTATGGAAAAATATTTTATCAATCAGCTAAATACTCCCCCTGAGTAGCAATATCATCTCATCAACCCAGATCAGACGATATTTCTGAAAAGCTCACTGGATTGATGCATCTTTGCATCTCTAAGTCTCTTCCAGAGGGGTGGTGACCGCCAATTAACTTCTGAGATATTCAAAAGTATCTTTAGGCAATGGTTTTGTTAGAATATCTACAATCTATTCCTGAGTGGGCACATATACCAATTTGACTTCCTTTGCTTCAACCTTTTCTTTCAAGAAATTATATCTTATAGATATGTGTTTTGATTTGAAATGAAATACTAGATTCTTTGACATATCAATAGCAGTTGTATTATCACAATGAATAAGAATAGGCTCATCATAAATTACCTTTATATCCTTCAACATTTGCTTCATCCATAAGGTCTGAGTACAATTTGTTGTAGCAACTACATATTCAGCTTCAACAGTATATAACAAAGTGCATGATTGTTTTTTGCTAAGCCATGAGACTAATTTGTTCCCAAGAAAGGATGCACCACCTGTAGTGCTCTTCCGATCATCAACATCTTGTGCCCAATCCGAGTATGTATAGGCACATAATCTGAAGTCATCATCCTTTGGATACCATAAACCATAATTTGGTGTTCCTTTCAAATATTTGAATATCCTTTTAACAACAATATCATAATTATCTCTTGGATTAGACTGGAATCTAGAAGCAATACAGACAACATTCATTATATTCAGTTTGGTCTGAGTTAAGTACAGTAGTCCACCAATCATTGATTTATATCTACTTGAGCTCACCTTAGGAGATTCATCTTTCTTTGACAGTTTGCAACTGGTTATCATAGGGGTTCCAACTAGTTTTGATTTTTCAAGTCCAAATTTCTTTAGCAATTCTTTCACATATTTAGTTTGACAAATGAAAATACCTTTATCATTCTGAGTGATCTACAGACCTAAGAAAAATTTCATCTCACTAATCATAGACATTTCAAATTCATTCTTCATGTCATCGGCAAATGCCATGCATAGATTTTATTCTCCTCCAAAAATGATATCATCAACAAAGACTTCAATGATCAATATGTCATAATGCTCAATCTTATAATATAAGTTGCTATCAGCATTACCTTTGCTAAATCCAAGCTTCAAAACATGTTTATCCAATCTAGCATACCAGGCTCTAGGGGCTTGTTTCAATCCATATAAGGCTTTCCTCAATCTACAAACCATGTCCTTGTCTCTTGATAGTGAAAATCCATCAGGTTTCTCAATGTAGACTTCTTCTTCAAGATCTCTATTTAAGAATGCACATTTGACATCCATTTGATATACCTTGTAGTATTTGTGTACAACTTAGGAAAGAAATAGTCTTACTACTTCAATCCTTGCAACCAGAGCATAAGTTTCATCATAACCAATTCCTTCTTACTGTGAGTATCCTTTGCAAACTAGTCTAGCTTTGTTTCTTACAACCTGCCCTTCTTCATTTAATTTGTTTCTGAACCCATTTAGTTACAATAACATTTTTATCTTTAGGCCTAGGAACCGATTCCCATGTGTTATTCTTTTTTATCTGATATAATTCCTCTTCCATTGCTTTCATCCAATTCTCATCTTTACATGCTTCAATAACTGATTCCAGTTCAATTTGAGAAATTAAACATACCTCTTCAACAACTAATATTCTTCTTGTCATCACACCTTTTCTCTTATCTCCAATGATTTGATCTTCAGAATGATTCAACTTTACATACCTGGGAGTCTTTGGATTATTTTGAATTTCTGACTCTTTATGCTCTTCAACACTTACTGTGTAGTTTTATGATGTTACCAGAGCAACTGGATAAATGCTCTGATTTGATTCTCGCATTACTAGTTCTGATCTAACAATCTCATCTTCCGGTCCATAGTCATATGATCTGATCTGATCTGATTGTTACTTTGTTCATCCACTCTGACATTTATGATTTCCACTATCCTTTGCAATCTTTTGTTAAAACATCTATATGCTTTGCTCTTAGTAGAATAACCTAAGAATATTCCTTCATCACATCTAGGATCAAATTTCCCTATCCCATCATCTCTTTTGATATAGCATTTACTTCCAAAAATTCTGAAATACTTGACATTAGGAGTATGACCAAACCATAACTCATAAGGAGTCTTACCAATGTCACCTTTTATGTGTATTCTAATGAAAGTGTAGACTATAGTATTGACAACTTCTCTCCAGTAAATATCAAGCGGTTTGTCTTCCATCATCATTGTCCTTGCAACATCTAGGATAATTTTGTTCTTTCTTTCCACTACTCCATTCTGCTATGGAGTTACAGGTGTAGATAATTGTCTTTTGATTCCATGTTTCTCATAGAAATTTTTGAATTCACCGGATGTAAATTCACCACCTTGATCTGATCTTAAGAATTTTATCTTCAATCATGTTTCTATCTCAACCATAGCTTTGAATATTTTGAATTTTTCAAGAGCTTCTGATTTTTCTTTCAAAAATGCAACCCACATCATTCTAGAGTAATCATCAATAAGCAACATAAAGTATCTATCTCCTTGAAAGCTTTTAGTCCTTGCCGGACCACATAGATCAGTATGAATAAGATCAAAAATTTCATTAGATCTATCATGTATACTTTTGAAAGAAGTTATAATTTGCTTACCCATTTGACATTCTCTACATACCAGATTATGAGGCTTGATGATCTTGGGAAAATCTCTAACAGCCTTCGTTGAACTGATCTTTATTATGCAATCAAAATTCACATGACACATCCTTTTATGCCATATCCAACTTTCATCAATCTAAGCAATCAAGAAAGTCTTCTCACTAGAGTTCAAATGAAAGATATCTCCTTTGGTCTGAGTTCCGAATGTAATTTCCAATCCATACCTATTGATAATCTTGAATTTTCCATCTTTGAATTGTAAATGAAATCCTCTATCCACCATTTGTCCTATACTCAAGAGATTATGCTTCAAACCTTCAACATAATAAACATTGTTAGTATTGGTCTTACCATCCAGGGATATTGTTCCTTTTCCTTTCATCTTGCATGCCTTGTTGTCTCCAAATCTGACTAGTCCAGCATCAAATTCTTGCAGAGTTAGGAATTTCCTCTTATCACCGATCATGTGATGTGAGCAACCACTGTCTATAACCCATTCATCTTTCTCTTCAATTTTAGCAAATAGGGCTTTCTCCTCAGTATGAATTGTATCATTGACAAGTTCCGGAGATTCATCCTTGATAGAAATAAAGACCTAATCTTTTCCACTACCCGAGCTTCCATTACCAGATCCACTTATAGGTTCATCATCATCAAAAACATCAATAATACAAAAATAATCATCACCAGCGTAGTAACATGATTTTTCCTTCTTAATTCTATATTTAGGTTTGACCGAAAATTATGGATTAGGTTTATAATTCCCCAAAAATCTTTCATTATTCCTTGCAACTCTTTCAGGATATCTAGAAGCAAAATGACCAATCTTATTGCATGAAAAACATTTAAATGGAACTTTTCCTTCATACTTACTTCCAACTAGTCCTTTAGAGATTCTTCTGGCAATTAGGGCTTTCAATTCTTCAAGTTCTTTGTTCTCTCTTTCAATGTCTTCCATCTCTTTAGCTTAACTCTTTCCAATCTATCTTCTACTTACCAGAGGTAGATAGCATTGTGATCTCCAAGTTCTTCAAGTTCAAAAGCAGTCAATTTCCCAAGTATTGTATCTCTAGTAACATGGGTATTTGACATTGTTTGAAGTTCACTTATTGCAGTAGCTTTCACTTTGTAAGCCGGAGGTAAAACTATTATAATTTTTGAAACAACCTCATCCTCATTAACTATTCCACCACAATATTTGATTCCCATGACAATCACATTCACTCTATCCATGAAAGTGTTGGCCTGATGATGATTGTAATGAATGACTTCATATATTATTGATGGAACATGTATACACACACATATGTTCACATTGTCTACTGGTATTACTTCTAAAAGTTACTTGTATTGCAACTGTTATTAGAAGTTTTATTTATGATAGTTTAGAGAGTATCAAACCGGTACATGTAGTCAACCGGTATATATAGGAATGACCCAACACTAACTTGAAGATTCAATGGATATTATCAAAGAAGCAATGAAGGAAAATTGATTTATATGTTGATATGTTTAACTCCAACCGGTATCAGTGTTCCAACTGATATTCATTGATTGTGTGATGAGTTATCACCGGTCATGCTGAGCTATCCTAACCAACAAATTTTGGCGGTAATTTGTGATGAGTTATGTTTGGTTGTCCAGATACATTGCACCTAGGAAATTGTGATATAATTTCTAAGGCCAACATGAAATCTAAATGTCTATATAATGACATTATGATGAACTATTCTAGATATGATATGAGATGATTTGATGCGAAGATAGAAGTGTTAAGATGTTGAAAGCATTGCAGAGTATGTTGGTGATGCAGTTTTGAGTGCACAAAAGAGGATCTATTCAAGCAAGTTGTGAAACTTCTAGATCACACCACCTGTTGTTTTCTAATCACTACAACAGTCAAATCCCCTAACCGAGTAAGCTCTAACAAGCTTCATTGTACAAATCCTTTAACAAGGTGATCCATTAGTTTGGATTTAGAAATCCTCTATTGAGGTTACTCCTAAAAGGGTACTACCTTTAATAGGGTATAGCTCCTAACAGAGCTTTGGGACCTTTAACAGGATTCACTCCTAGCAGAGCATTTTTATAAACCTTAACCGGTCAGTTACCTATTACTACAAATAGTTAGCTTGTGAGTCACATATCACCGTGGTTTTTCCCATTTGGGTTTTCCACGTATAAACATTTGTGTTATGGTGGATTTTTTAGTTATTGTGGATGCTTTAATATCATTGTGGATTGCATGCATAGTGTTTAGTAAACTTGTTCAATATATCTATCGATTAGTGTTTAAAGTAGTATTGTTTTTGGTGTCACTGATTCACCCACCCTTCTTAGTGATTTATAAGTTTATCAATTGGTATCAGAGCCTAACTTCTTCAAGGCTTAATCGCTTGGAAGGAAACCCTAAAGCCACCATGGGGGATATGAGCTAATTTGAGATGGCTAGAGTGCTTGAAGCTACCAAGGATGAGCTTAAAACCCTAAGGGTCAGATTTAAAGCTTCACAAGTCAAAAGGAGAGAGCTAACTGAACAACTATTGGAAATATCTGATAATAGTTCTTCAGATGAAGCTAAAATTGATGCATTATTTGAAGAAGTTGAAAAACTGAATGGTGAAAATTTAAATCTGAGAAGAGAGTTAGAAGCCCTAACTATTGGCATGAGTCAAAAGTTAGAAGCTAGGAGGGCAGCTGAAGACCTTGTCAAATAGAGAGATTATGAGATTTCTATGATCAAACGAGAGAATGCAACCTTGCATGAGCATTGGCATGCTAAAAAGGAAGAAAAAGAGGCTTTGCAGCTAGATCTTGAAATGACATCATCCCTAAGAGAGACTCTTTCAAAACATAATGAAGATCTTACCAGAGAACTCACTAAGGCTAATGGGAAACTGGAAAAGTTCAACAAAAGTTCTACCATGTTGGATGAGAAGTTTCAATCACAAAGGATGAAAGGTGATACATCTAGACTAGGATTTAACACATCTGAGAAAGGAGAGTCTTCCGGTACAAAGAGAAACATTCACAAGGACAAAACTGCTCCTAAGGCTAACAAGACTACCGGTAAGAAAGTCTTTAAACCTATTTGCTTTGTCTATCATAAACCCGGACATACTACAAATGCATGTAGAAACAAACCCAATAGAAATAAAAGCTACAATGCAAATACTAGGTATGTATCTAAGAGATTTGAAGGTCATTGTTTCACATGCAAAATGTATGGACATAGATCAGTTGAATGCAGATATGGATAAAATAATCCATTACCTCACATAAATCCAAGACCTAACGACAACTAGATGGAAACCTATGACAAATGGGGTAACATGAACTGGCAGAGACCCTATGTCAACCGGTTTAATCCATTTGAGATGGAAAAGGTAACTAATATCATTTGCACCATTTGTAACAATTTTGGTCATGTGGCTATGAATTGCAAAAGGAGAACTGGAAGAGGCAATGTAGGACCTTGGAGATCATCTAGAATGGCATGCTATCATTGTCATAAACTGAGACACATGGCAAAGTTCTGTAGATCTAGAAAGAACAAACCGGTTAATCATTTTGAAGATCAGAAAGGAAAGTAGAAGGTAAATGTTGAGGAAACCAAAGAAGAGATGAACCAAATCTAGAAAAAGAAGAGTGATGATATGCCTGCAGAAGAACCTAATCCTTCACCCAGTATGGAGAATCCTACACTAGTGAACTAAGCCTTTCAATAGGGCTAAGGGGAGCATAGTGGTAAATCTACTTCCAGACCCCTTGAAAGATGAGTGGTAAGAGAGTTTGAATTTTGAGTTATTATGTGTGAAATCTTGATATCTTTTGTGAATCAGTTTTTTGAAAGTTTATCAACCAATTTTACACCTGTTAATATTGTATGCATCATTAAGCTGTGTATTAGGGTTTTGTAACCCTAACGGTCAAGCATTTAATGTAGTAGGTAAAAAGGATAAAAGCAAGTTTTACTATGTTATTTTTACCCTAAATGCATTCGAAAGAGAATTATTGAGCACTTGCAGAGTGAAGAGAGAATTGCTAGCTGGTATTAGTTGAATTTGTGCTATGATTTGTGTAATTGAAGATTATTCAAAGGTTAGTGAAGGTTGAACTGGTGTGCACTTGAGAAATCAACCAGTAACCAAAGTAGCACATGTGAATTGAGGTATTTCTTTGAAAATCCCATTTTGAATATAATTTATCTGAATGACTTCATCATCTAAGAAAGTAGAGAGGCTAATGATCACATCAAAACCTATGGAGGTTGTGAAATCGGAACGAATTGTGTCTTATAATGCTTTATCTCAAGTTCTTAACAGTGTCATTGTAAAAGGTGATTTGTCTAGCTACATTGATTGTAATATTGAAGATTTAGGATCATTGTCAATTTATTCTCAGTTGAAATCCCTTTGTGATAAGAGCAAAAAGATTCAACCCGAGTATATTAGGGTTTATGAGAAGGGTTTTCACAATGTAGCTTATTTTCTTGAGGATTTTGAAGAGGAACATATCTGAATCATTCCAAGTCGTGTTCATGGTGAAATTGATGAATACTAAGAGGGGGGGTGAATTAGTATACCGAAAAACACTGAACTCAAACTTCTAAATAGTTTAGCACATAACCGGTACAATAGATTCACTAATAAACTGGTTAAGATAAATGCAAATCAAATAGCAAACAAAACATTCACCCACAGGAGCACAATCACCATAACACAAGATGTTTTGACATGGAAACACAAAAATGGGAAAAACCACGGTGAGCATAAACTCACAAGTAACTATCTGCAGAATAAAAACCAGACCGGTTAAGGTCAGACCAGTTAAGGTCATACAATGTTCTTCACCAGAATAGATCCTGTTAGGAATCTAGATCTCTATTAGGAGATAAGTCCCGTTAAAGACTACCTTGTGAGAGGATTTCAGATTCACAGTTGTGAACCACCTTGTTAGAAGATTTACAAAGGCTTTGCTAGGCCTACCCGGTTAAGGGTTTTAGACTTGTTGAAGATGTGAGTAATCAACAAGTGAGTGATCTAGATACTAGCATAGTATGCTTGGTTAGATCCTTGATAGCTCACTGTTAATGCATTTCAACATTACTTCAGTCTTCAATATCTCCACACTCTTATTCTTCATATAGACCTAATCTTCTCTTCTACAATCGCACATACAAACCCTCATCTTCATCATCTAAAACCCTAGACATGATGTCCTTATAAAGGAGTCTGATTTCATGTCGGTCCAATAGGATTAAATTACAAGTTCCTAGGTTCAGTGCATCTAGACACATTTGGAAACATGACACAAAATCACCACCAAAGTGTTGGTGGATGATAACTCATCACAAAAATACTGGTTGGTAACTCATGACAGAGTAACACTGGTTCATACAATTTACCGATTACCGGTTGTCAAAAATGAAGACGGGAAAAGTGTTAACTCCTGCTTTGTTCCTTCATACCGCTTGAGATCCTCGAACCGCTTGAGGTCTTTAGTCAATTTCTGACCGGTAAACATCTTCTGCAAAAACTGATAGTCTAAAGACTATAATACATGATACCTGTTGGAACAAATGCCAGTTGAGCATAACTCATACATCAAGAAAGTGTACACAAAGCAAGTGTGTGTCCATCAATGACAATCACAACATCATCAAAATGCCAACAATCTCCCCCTTTGGCATTGATGGCAACACTTAGGAAAATTTTGACATCTAAGTGTTTTTACAACAAAAATATGCCATATGCAAAATTACTCCCCCTAAGCATATACACTATCCCTTTTGCAGAAATTACAATGTATACTACTCCCTTAAAGAGGTAACATGAAAGTATACATGAAATGGTAACATTCACCAAAATTTTAAATACTACTCCCCCTTTGCCAACAATGACAAAGTACTGCAAAATAACCCCTGTTTCTCATTATCATTAAAATTGAGTAAATGTTTATGACAATAAGGAATGAAACTTGTCAAAAATAGATTTAAAATCCTTCATAAAAGTCTTCATAAAAGTCTTCATGGCTAACGACCATGACTCAAGTAATGAGGTAGCAACCTCACTCTCAGTCTACATCTGAGATACATGTTCTTCCATGGCATCAATGGTACTCATCGCTTGAGTTACCGTTAGGGCTTCCAGATTGAGAAAGCACTTCTGAAGAATTTACATTTTGGGTAATAAGACCAATTGAAGCTCTTGCAAATCTCTTGACTAGTTGTTGATCTCCAATTCTATCCTGGCAGACTGGAGCTGATAACGACGAACTGTTTGCCCATATGTAGTGAAGGAATCATATGGCATCTTGAAGTTTCTTATGTATGCCTGTAAATCTGATTGGAGTTTATCTTTTTATGTGAGTACATCATCACAAAATAGATGGGGTTGGCTGATTTTGCTCAACATTAGTTTGCCCTCATCCATAACAACACTTATATCCTTCTGTTGTTTCTGAAGTTGAGATCGGAGCTCATTTAGTTTCTTGACTAAGGTAGTGTTGAGTGCCTTTTCATGCTTCTTCTTTGCATTTTCTTCAGCAACTTCTTCTAGGCATTGGACTTGGTCCTCTACAATGGTACATAGAAGTTTAAGCTTTGATAGAGAGGAATTGGTACTGGGGAGGTTAGTACTGGGAATCAAACTAGTAAGAGTGTCAACTGCAGTTTGAATAACATCTTGTTCTTTCTTCCTCCTCAATTCTTCCAATCGTTCTTGTGCAAGCTTTATGCTTTGGAGCAGCTCCGATTCATCTATAGATTGGAGATCAATAGGACTGGCGATGTCAACTGGTTTGGCTTGATCGCCGGTTGCCTTGGGAGTCTCCGCTTGTTTGGCTTCCTTCTCCTCTGCTGCTTTTTTCTTTTCTTCTTTTTTCTTCTTTTGTTCCTCTTCTTCAGTTCTTCCTTCTTCTTATCTTCTTTCCTCTTCTCCTCTTCTTTCCTCTTCTCCTCTTCTTTCCTCTTCTCCTCTTCTTTTCTCTTTTATTCTTCTTGTTTCCTCTTGTCTTCCGCTTTATTTTTCTCCTCTTCTTTATTTTTCTCTTCCTCTTTCTTTGTCTCTTCCTCTTTCTCTGCTTTCTCCTTATCAACCTTTTCCTTGTCCAGTTTCTCCTTTTTCTTCTTTTTCCTTGTCCTGTTTCTCTTTCACTGCTTTTTCCTTATCAACCTTTTCCTTCTCTACATCTGGAGTGACATCTTCAACATCCAATGCATCAACATCAATAGTGTCAACCTATTCTGTAACTCTTTCTCCTTCACCATCAAATACCTCATCCAGTTTGGTTGAGGATAGGTTAGGTTCTTGTTCGGCCTTCTTGTTGGCCTCAGACACTTGATGTAACCGGACAAAAAATTTGGCATGTAGATGAGTATCCTTCTCTACTTCAGAGGTTCTGCCTTCTAGCAGCCAGAGTCTTCTTCTTCTCATGAAGAAGAGACCTTTATTCTTGTCCATTATCTCAAATAATTCAGAATTGGAGGCATCGGGAAAGTACTGAGCAAAGATTTTCTCCCTTATTTCTTGTTCTTTCTCAATGGCAATGCACCATTTATTGTCCAAGGAATTGTATAAAGAATCAGGTGTCACCGATCTAATTTCAGATGTCGACCGGTCATTAACACACAAATGTTTTATCATTTCCTGCTCTACTTCTTCCTTCTCATTATCAGAAAAATCATCAAAATATTCTTTTAAGTCATCAAGCACCTTTCTCTTCATATTCTTTAAATTCCTTTGACAATGTGTCAGAGGCTTATAAGAAGAGATGTCTATATTTATCGGTGCCGACGATGTAGGTGTATTATTGATAGATTTAGTCTTCTTGATTGCCTAGTTTTCTTAGGTTGCACTTCCAATTCAGTATCCTCTGACTCCGGTGAGTTGTTTTTGGTCTTCCTCTTCCTCTCAAATACTTTAGCAAGTGCAACTTCCGGTTTCTTCTTGGTAGGTGATTGCTTGGTCACTTTTGGGCTAGATGAGGTAACAGGTGCCGATACTGGTGGCACTACCTTTCCATTTTTCACTGTAGGATCTTCAACTGGTGTTACCCTCTCTAAGTAGGTGCCGGTTTGCTTTTTTTTGCATCTAAGGGTGAGGCAATCAGGGTAGAGGCATACCCATCCAACATGTCATACATTACTTCATACCCCATAGGTTCTACTGCTTCCTTTCTTGGCTCTACCGCTTCCATTATGCATTCATCTACCTTTATGATAAAGCAGATGTCATCTTCATATTTCTTTACAATATCTCCAGAAATCCTCATCCTTTGGCTCATTTTCTGCCTGAATTCATCAAAATATTTATTCAGAACCTCAGGATATTTGGTTCCCACCGCTTGGAGACTTTCCCTAATTTTCTTAGTGATCGGTTGGTCAGCAGACCATTGAATATCACCTACTCTTGAAAAATAGCCTTGAAAGTAGAAAAATAGCCTGACCAAGAGTTGTCCAAATCTGAACCTTAGAGCACTATCCTGTTTAATGGACTTCAAATTCAATAGTAGTTATTTATGTAAATAGAGACATAAATCAAAAGAGGCATCTTCCTTAATTATTTTGTAGGCGGCATTCACTACATCAATGGGGATAGAGTTTATTTTGCTGGCATAAAACACCCGGTAGCTAATCACAATACAAGCATACTTAACCAAGTCATCTTTGATGGGGTTGACAGTCATTCCCCGTTGGCTGCTTAGAGAACCAGTGAGCTTAGTCATTTCAGTCTTGATAACCTTCCTTAAAGCTAACACCTCACCAATGTTACAGAAACTGGTGACGACATGAATTGCTTCTGGTGTGATATCATGCGTCCGCTCGAGGTACATTTTATCACTGTGTAGTCTACTCAAGATGATGCGGATGTGATATTTCGTGAACTCTTCAAGAAAATAAACTGTATTGTGTAGTTTCTTCCTCTCTAGGATGCTATATTTTGGTTTGATTTTCTTTTCATCCCCACAGAATAGACCTAGCTGAGAATGGATCACTAGGGATCCTAGGTCTTCCAATTTGCAATCATTATAAGCTGAAATATCTTCCTCAACTATGACTCCAACGGGTATTTGGGATAGGGCATGTATTTCATCTTCTTTTGAATAAAATTCACTGAGTCTACAGGTGCACTAGAACTAGAGTGCGATGCAGAAGCCATGATTAAATTGTAGACAAAAAATTCAAGAAATACCTTCACACTTTGAAATTTAGGGTTTTGCAATGTCACTCACAACACACCACTTTGGTTGCTGGATTACCGCTTTGATGTTCTTCACCTAATTGATTGAAAATGATCTCTAAATTCTTCTACAAGATTTTGAATTTACTTTGAATCGCTAGATGAATCGCTCTTGTCACTCTGCAATTGAAAATTATTCACTCAAAAATAGATAAGTGAAAATGGCATCAAAAATCCCTTTTAAACGATCTTTCACCTACCATAATAAATGCTCCATTGCTAGGGTACAAACCCTAATTTTGCCTTTTACCGCTTCAAAATCTTTTGCCGATTTACAAGTAATGTATACCAGTTAAGGTCTTTACCGATATAAACTGGGGGTTCAAATATTTCACCGATATGCTCCCCCTAAGCTTTTCTGAAGCTCAGTTTGCCAGTTCAAAGACTTCCACACTAGGTGCAGAAACCAGTTCATCTTGTGACACTTCTTTAGGTTTCTTTTTCCATGTTTTATTCATTCCTGCTTGAACGGTTTCAACATCAATCTTCCCTTCTGAAGTGATTAGTATATTATCCGATAGGTTCTTTCTCATTTTGCAGGGTCTGGCAGTGTGTCCCGGTTTGTTGCAATGATAGCATACCATTCCAAGTGTTCTCCATGGTCCATTGTTCATACTACCATTCTTCCTTCTGCATGTTGCAGCAGTGTGACCGCTACCATGACAGATCAAACAGGTTGCTCTCCAACCAGTTGCCACTTGATAGCCACTACCACTTGACTGATGGTCATAGGCATTATACCGGTTTGGATTCCAGTTCATAGTGGGTTCTGGGATAACTCCTTGAGTCCTTGGAGGGTATCTCCCAGTGTTGTGCAAAACAGACCTACATTGAAATTCTCTATGCCCCAACTTGTTGCATGCATAGTAGTTTCCATTGAATCTATTGGTTCTAGGCTTATTGTTTAGAAAATAAGGAAAATTATTGTAGGCCTTATTTCTACACACATTAGCAGTATGTCCTTCCTTGAGACAATTAAAGCAAATAGGTTTAAACTTTTGCTTACCTTTATCTTTTGATGTTGGTTTCTTTTTTGATGCTACATATTTTGTTCCAGAGGTCTCACCTTCCTCATAATCGGAGAAACCAAGTCCAGTGGTATTCTTTACCGGTTTTGCTAATTCAAGCTTTTGCTCTAGCTTAGCAGTACTCTGATTGAATTTGGCAAGTATCTCTTTTGACTCAGTGAGTTCTTTGGAAATAGAAGCATTG
Organism: Cryptomeria japonica; assembly: GCF_030272615.1. Lineage (NCBI taxonomy): Eukaryota > Viridiplantae > Streptophyta > Pinopsida > Cupressales > Cupressaceae > Cryptomeria > Cryptomeria japonica. Next base: position 274,710,327 of record NC_081413.1, read on the forward strand.
GATTCCTTCAAGGTTGCATTCTCAGAAATAGCCATGTTTAGTTCACTTTGCATTTCTTCTTTTTCCACTTTACTCTCTTGGAGATGAGCGGCAAGGGCACTAATTTCTTGCTTCAGCTTAGAGATCTTATGATCTTTGTCTTTTACTAGATCTTCAGCTTTCCCTTGGTTCTCAAGCTCTTGACACATTTTGATAGTCAGTCCTTCCAGTTCCCTTCTCAGGTTGGCATTAGATTCATTCAGTTTTTCAACTTCTTCAACTAGGGCATCCATGTCTGCTTCATCAGAAGAACCATTTTCAATAAGCTCCATTAGTTTCTTAGCATGCTCTCTTCTTTTGGGCAGAGAGGCTTTATACTTGACTTTGAGTTTATCATAGGCTTTCTCAGTCTGAGTGAGACGATGAGTAAGTTCCCTCATAGTGTATTCCCCCATATCTCCTTCGAAGTGGTTAGACTTATAGAAAGGTTGGCTCTGATACCAATTGATGAATACTAAGAGAGGGGGTGAATTAGTATACCAAAAAACACTAAACTCAAACTTCCAAATAGTTTAGCAGATACCCGGTACAACAAATTCACTAATAAATTGGTTAAGATAAATGCAAAACAAATAGCAAACAAAGCATTCACCCACAAGAGCACAATCACCATAACACAAGATGTTTTGACGTGGAAACCCAAATGGGAAAAACCACGGTGAGCAGAAACTCACAAGTAACTATCTGCAGAATAGAAACCAGATCGGTTAAGGTTAGACCAGTTAAGGTCATACAATGTTCTTCACTAGAACAGATCCTGTTAGGAATCTAGATCTTTGTTAGGAGATAAGTCCTGTTAAAGACTACCTTGTGAGAGGATTTTAGATTCATAGTTGTGAACCACCTTGTTAGAGGATTTACAAAGGCTTTGCTAGGCCTACTCGGTTAAGGGTTTCAGACTTGTCGAAGATGTGAGTAATCAACAAGTGAGTGATCTAGATACTAGCACAGTATGCTTGGTTAGATCCTTGATAGCCCACTGTTAATGCATTTCAGCATTACTTCAGTCTTCAATATCTCCACACTCTTATTCTTCACATAGATCTAATCTTCTCTTCTATGATCTCACATACAAACCCTCATCTTCATCATCTAAAACCCTAGACATGATGTCCTTATAAAGGAGTCTGATTCCATGTCGGTCCAATGGGATTAAATTACAAGTTCCTAGGTTCAGTGCATCTAGGCACATTTGGTAACACGACACAAAATCACTGCGAATGTGTCGGTGGATGATAACTCATCATAGAAATACTAGCTGGTAACTCATCACAGAGTAATACCGGTTCATACAATTTACCAATTACCGGTTGTCAAAAATGAAGACTGGAAAAGTGTTAAGTCTTGCTTTGTTCCTTCATACCGCTTGAGATCCTCAAACCACTTGAGGTCTTCATACCGCTTGAGGTCTTCAGTCAATTTGTGACCGATAAACATCTTCTGCAAAACACCGATAGTCTAAAGACTATAATACATGATACTGGTTGGAACAAATGTCGGTTGAGCATAACTCATACATCAAGAAAGTGTACACAAAGCAAGTGTGTGTCCATCAATGACAATCACAACATCATCAAAATGCCAACAAAAAATATGTATTTAGAAAGGACACACACTATAACCAAGGAAGCTATCCAAGCTATGACTGGTTTTTGGTCAACCGGTGAAGTTCCCAAGCTGAGGCAAATTTCTAAAGAGACTGTAACCACTTTAACCCCATCTACCTCTGATGGGTGTGCATTTTCTATTAATAACATTAAGGACCCAATGGTTAAACTGGCTACTATGGTTATAGGCTATAGGATATTGTATTTCAATAGAATGAACAGTGTACCATCTGCAGCAGTGCATAGTGCCTATAAAATGATTGTTGAGAATGCAGATTATGACCTGTGTGAGGCCATAAGGAGTCAATTGATGTTGAATCTACAGTCAATCAAGAAGAACAACAGTCAGAAGTTCAAATTTGGTCAATTATTGATTGGTTTATTCTTTTACTTTCAGAATTTCCTACCGGGAATTGGTGATCTTGAATGGTCTAAAGACCTACTGGTTACTGCTTAGATCAAGAACAACATTAAGGTTGTTAAGACAACTTTCTCTACTACAATGAACAAGTATTTCAATGAATTTCAAAAGAAAATGAGTATGAGGGTAAGGCTACTTGAGGATGTGGTGAAAATTTTTGCTAAGAACATCATTTTCACAGTCACCATTGATTTCTGTCTGATGGAAGCTATTGAACCAAGAGAAGATGTAATGGAAGACATGTGCTATGAAGTCAATTATGACATTGATTGGTTATGCTAATAACTTGTTGGCATCTCCAGTGGACAAGAAGAAGAAAAGACTGGATACTGTTGTGGAGCAAATTGCAAAAATTGAAACCAGTAGTGCTCAACCCAGTAATGAGAAAAGAATGAAGAAGAAAGTTAAGAAAACACCTTCAACTGTTGGCATTACATTAAGTTTGTTGGTATGATGTTATTGAGAAGGTTGTTGGAGATTGATGATATAATTGATAAAGGATGATTGCTGTCTTAATGATATTATTTTGTCATTGATGTCAAGCAATTGATTTTCTGATTCAGTATGATGTTGCCATATCTTAAAGAGTATGTTTTGATGAGTATAAAGATGTCAGTAAGTGACACTGAAAGAATGAGAAAATGAAGGGGAATAATAAGTTATTCAATGGGAAACTATTACCGAGTTAGACAGTGATGAGATTATGTTATTTTGATTGTTTTGATATCCTATATATGTGTATTCGAAGACTGAATAAGAAGGAGAAAAGATTTCATGTAATAGAATGAGTAAAGGTTTGATACTATTCTATTTTACTGAGCAAGGAGCGAGTCTATAAAATCCAAGGTTATCAATGTCAGTTAAAGAAGAAAGAAGTCACCGAGTGTCGTCAGCAAGCAAAGCTACCGAGACAGTAATCGAGACGAATACAGAATGTCTACCGAGTAAAGTTCAGAATTAAATGAGGGTCAACCGAGTAGTAACAAAATGCATTGGATGAATAAATACAGTATTAAATGAAGGATGCCAATGAGCTGGAGATTTATAGAAGATTGGAATGTCGTGCAAGAAATTTGTTAAGGATCAACGGCAATGAAAATTCAAGAGTTAGATCTACAACATAGATTGAACGGTCATAACTGAGCACAAGTACCAAGGAAGGAATACAAGTTTCAAGGCAAGATAAAACATTTTTCAGTTCAAAGGATTCAATGAACCTAGTCAAGTTTGAAGATCTGATGGCTAATATTAATCATGGGAAATGTGATTAAGGAGATTAAGCGGTTAGGAATTGCTTATAAATAAGGAATAGTTGATGAACAATGTATGCGGGCAAATAGAAGAATAGTGATGCTGCTGAAGTGATTACAGAGTACAGAAGATTGAAGAACAGAGTGAGAAGCCCAGCAAGGAGGAAGATAAGTCTTATGACAAGATTATTTTGAGCACATAGAGTTTGCCATAACATTTCAGATGTGAAGTTGCAGATATATTTTATTAATGTTATTTATTTTTGTAAGTGATAGGAAATCTCTGAATCGAGTGGACCTAACAGTCTTATTTGTAAATCCTCTAATAAGGTAACATTCTAATTGAGTGTTTGAAATCCTTTGACAAGGTCACTTCTAACAAAGTACAAGATTCTGATAGATCTGAGGGAAATCCCTTGACCGGGTCACATATAACAATGTGTTTATGTAGTCTTTAACAGGATTGACTTTTAACTGAGCATACTTTAGAAGAGTATATTTTCTTTGTGGGTCTGAAATCCCACAGTGGTTTTTCCCTATTTGGGTTTCCAAATTAAATCTGGTGTTAAATGTGTTTTGATGTTTCAAGTTTATCAGTTTATAAGTTTGAATGATTTACAGTCATAGTTGCATATCAAGTAAGTTCTACCGAGGTTGAATATGATTAGAACATTGTATTGTGAGTTTATTTGATTCACCCCCCCTCTCATTTAACTAACAATTGGTATCAGGGCTAGAACTCCAAAAGAAAAGTTTAAAGGAACTTGAGGCAAGACCCGAAGATGTATAAAAGGGATGCACCGAAGTTGAACAAGTCAAGTTTCACCACATGGTAGAAAAGGATGAAGCTGCACTTATCAGGAATTGGAGAATATGCAACATATTATCTGGAGAATGGTTGCACTGCACCTAGCACCTACCCTATGAAAATGGAAGAAATAAAGGCAAAGCAAGAACATATCCAAGCAATGATTGAAATAACATCAGCATTGACCGACTCAGAGTTTAATGATCTAGAAGGTTGTAATGATGCCAAAGCTATGTGGAATAAGCTTACATCTGTGTATGGTGGTGATGAACATGTTCAAAGAGAAAAAGTAGATAGTCTAAGAGGTCAACTTGAATCCATGAGAATGAATGAAGGTGAGAACATAATCCAATATAGTACAAGGTTAAAAGAAACTGTCAATCAAATCAAAGGAGTAGGAGGAACTATTGAAGAAAAGGATGTAACAAGTAAGTTGCTGAGAACACTTCTACTTGCTTATGCCATTCGAGTCTCTCCAATTAATGAATTAAAGTCTATACCAAACATGCCAGTCTCTTTGGATGCTACTATCGGTAAGCTACATGATTTTGAGTTAAGTAATTTTGATAACAGTGGGTCTTCGGTAAACAAAGTTGAATCTACATTCAGTTCTTTTCATCTTGGTGAATCTAATGATTACAATGATAGAATGTATAAGTATGTTGAAGGAAATCACAGTGGAGCAAGTGAGAGATTTCACAAAAACATGAAGAAGTACACAAACTATATGAGGAAATCAGAAAGCAAGAAGAGTTTGAAGCATCATTGGCCAGAAGGTTACCAAGAGGAAAAGGTAAGTATAAAGGAAAGTTACCTTTAAAATGTTTTAACTATGATAAAATTGGACATATGGCTTCTAACTGTCCTGACAAAGAATCTAGTGAAAAGAGAGAATACCGAGATGAGAGATAGAAAGACAACCAATACAAAGAGCACCGAGACTTCAGAAGGAGAGATAGAAAGACATGCCTAGTAGCTTATGAGGAATCCAATGATGATAAATCTGATGGGACTAAGATAGAGGAAGTTGTATATGTAGCTATCAAAGATGGATCAGATGAAGAAAGGTATGAAGAAAAAGCCTTAGTATCACACATAAATAATAATGATTCTTGGATCATAGATAGTGGATGCTCACATCACATGACAGGTGATAAACACAAGTTTGTTAAATTAGAAGATTATGATGGAGGTTATGTAAGAATTGGTAATGATGCACCATGTCCTGTGAAAGGTAAAGGTTCTATCACACTTCTTGACAATGCTAAATGTGATGATGTATATTGGGTTGAAGGTCTGAAATACAATTTGTTGAGTGTAGCACAACTAAACAATATAGGATACCGAATAGAATTTCAGAAAGGAATTGTCAAAGTTCATGACAAACATGGAAAGTTGGCTGCTACCGGGACTCAAACAAGAGGTAATACATTTCATCTTGACTCAACTTGGAACAATTGTCTGTATGCAAAAATAGAAGATACCTGGTTATGGCATAAAAGGTTTGGTCATGTAAATTTTGATAACCTGATCAAAATAAGTAAGAAGCACCGAGTAAGAGGTCTACCGAGCTTGGAAAAACCTGAGAATGCAATATGTCGAGTATGCCAGATGGGTAAGATGACAAAATAAAGCTTTACAAGTAAGTCTTACACTTCTAAAGGAATTTTAGATCTTGTACACACTTATCTTTGTGGTCCTATGAAAGTTCAAAGTTATTATGGTGATAAATACTTCATATTATTTGTGGATGATTACTAAAGGATGATGTCCGTTATGTTTTTAAAAGAGAAATTAGAAGCCTTTCAAATGTTCAAATGGTATAAGGCAAGAGTTGAAAATGAAATAGGAAGATAGTTGAAATGTCTAAGATCTGATAGAGGAGGAGAGTTCATTTCAGATGAATTTAACTTATTCTGCAATGATCATGGTATAAAGAGACAAGTGTCTGCATCGAGAACACCACAACAAAATGGGATAGCTGAAAGAAGAAACAGATCAATTGTAGATTGTGCCAGAACCTTGATGATAGAAAAGAGTACCTCAAATATTTTGGAGAGAAGCAATAAGAACTGCAGTTTACACCCTGAACCGAGTACAATTGAAGAAAGGAACTATGAAGACACAATATGACATCTGGTATGGCAAGAAACCAAATGTAAGTTATTTAAAAATATTTGGAAGTAGATGTTATGTTCACAAAGATGACAGAAATGGAAAATTTGATCAGAAAAGAGAGGAAGGAACATTTCTTGGTTATTCCTCTAGGAGTAAAGCATTTAAATGTCTGATCAAATCATCTAACAAAATAGTGGAAAGTGCTAATGTGAAAATTGATGAATTTGCAAAAAGGAATGATGAAGGAAATTCCAAAGAACCAGAAGATTATGAAGAGTTTGTATATGTACAACCGAGAAGTCTAATCGAGAAAGCCGATGAAGAAAATACTCAGTTACGAATTGATGAAGAAGATCATACAGAGCCTACTGAGCCTATATTAGCAAAACGTGTTAGAAGAAATCATGCATCAAGTCAAATTATAGGAGATAAGGATGCTCCAGTGATGACAAGGAACAAACTGAGATAGAACACATGTTTGATATCCGAGTTTGAACCAAGGATAGTAAAAGAGGCATTAAGCAATGAATATTGGGTGAATGCTATGACATAAGAGATTGAACAAATCAAGAAAAATGAAACATGGACACTAGTCCCTAGACCAAAAGAGAAAAATGTAATCGGTACAAAGTGGATTTTCAAAAATAAGCTAAATGAAAAAGGTGAGGTTATTCGGAATAAAGCAAGGCTAGTTTGCAAAGGTTATGCTCAAGAAGAAGGAATAGACTATGGTGAGACTTTTGCACCTATGGCAAGACTTGAGGGAGTGAGAACATTGTTGGCATATGTTGCTTATAAAAATTTCAAGGTATATCAAATGGATGTTAAATCTGCATTTTTGAATGGTATACTAGAAGAAGAAGTCTATATTGAACAACCTGAAGGATTTATTGAAGAGAAGAATAAAGATTAGGTATGTAAGTTGAACAAGATTTATATGGCCTAAAGCAAGCACCTAGAGCATGGTATGAAAGGTTGCACTCCTACTTAATAAAGATAGGATTTATGAGGACTAGTGAAAACAATATGTATATGAAGAATGATGAGGATAATAGAATATTGATTTCAGCCATATTTTTTGATGATATTATTTTTTGTGGAAATGATTCTTTATGCAAGAACTTTGGAAATGAAATGTGCAAAGAATTTGAGATGTCATTAATCGGTGAAATAAAGTATTTTATATGTTTACAAATACTGCAAATGAAAAATGGGATTTTCATTACTCAATCCAAGTATATAAAGGAAATCTTGAAGAAATTTGGAATGGAGGATTCTAAACCTGTAAGTACTCCTATGACTACTACTTGTAAACTATCAAAGAATGATTAATTTGCATTTGTTGATGAGACACTTTACCGATTTATGATTGGAAAGTTGCAATATGTAGTTCACAGCAGACATGATATAGCACATGCAGTAGGTATAGCTACAAGATTTTCTGCAGATCCCAAAGAAACCCATATGACAGCAATCAAGAGAATTTTCAGATACTTGAGAGGCACTGAAGATTATGGTTTACTATATAAAAAGAGGAATGATTTTGACTTAAAAGTCTATACTGATGCTGATTGGGCAGGAAATATTGATGACAGGAAAAGCACAAGTGGTGGAGCTTTCTTTTTGGGAGAAAGACTAGTGAGTTGGCTTAGCAAGAAACAAGGATGCATTTCATAGTCAACTGCTGAAGCTGAATATGTCACTACAACATTGAATTGTACCAATATAGCATGGATTAAACAACTGTTGGAAGGTATGAATGAGATAATTACCGAACTAGTAACTAGATTTTGTGATAATACAAGTGCTATTAATATTTCAAAGAATTTGGTAATGCACTCTAAGACAAAGCATATTTTTATAAAGTATCATTATCTAAGAGAAGAAGTTCAAGAAAAGAAAGTTGTATTGGAATATGTTAGCACAAAGGAACAAATAGCAGACATCTTCATAAAGCCACTGCCAAGGGACACTTTTGAGTATCTCAGAAGTAAGTTAGGGGTCCTACCCCTATCTAGTAATCACTGATAGAGTTCGGTGAAAGCATCAATTCCATGACTCTACAAAATATTATTTGTGAGTTGATGATGATTTACACACTTTAGGAGGTTGCCTAAAGTTGTGCAAGAAATAGTGAATGAAGACAAGATGCCCCGATCGAGACTGAGATGATATATTTGTATATGTTTTAACAACAAGGAAATTACTTCAAAGGGGAAGTAATAATGGATTAGTTTTACTTTTGGCATTGTTGTCAAAGGGGGAGAAGACTAATGACAGGAGGAGAAGATTATAGGAGAAGTTTACAGCTCAAGGATAACAGGAGAAGAATAACATCAGTTCGAATCAATTGGAATAAATCAAGTTTGTATTGCCATCAATGCCAAAGGGGGAGATTGTTGGCATTACATGAAGTTTGTTGGTATGATGTTATTGAGAAGGTTGTTGGAGATTGATGATATAATTGATAAAGGATGATTACTGTCTTAATGATATTATTTTGTCATTGATGTCAAGCAATTAATTTTCTGATTCAGTATGATGTTGCCATATCTTAAAGAGTATGTTTTGATGAGTATAAAGATGTTGGTAGGTGACATTGAAAGAATGAGTAAATGAAGGGGAGTAATAAGTTATTCAATGGGCAAATATTATCGAGTTAGACAATGATGAGATTATGTTATTTTGATTGTTTTGATATCCTATATATGTGTATTCGAAGACTGAATAAGAAGGAGAAAAGATTTCATGTAATAGAATGAGTAAAGGTTTGATACTATTCTATTTTACCGAGCAATGAGCCAATCGGTAAACTCCAAGGTTATCGATGTCGTTTAAATAAGAAAGAAGTCCTTGAGTGTCATCAGCAAGCAAAGCTACCAAGATAGTAACCGAGATGAATACAAAATGTCTACCAAGTAAAGTTCAGAATTAACCGAGCGTCAACCAAGCAGTAACAGAATGCATTGGATGAATAAATACATTATTAAATGAAGGATGCCAATGAGTTGGAGATTTATAGAAGATTGGAATGTCGTGCAAGAAGTTTGTTAAGGATCAACGGCAATGAAAATTCAAGAGTTAGATCTACAACACAGATTGAACGGTCATAACCGAGCACAAGTACCAAGGAAGGAATACAAGTTTCAAGGCAAGATAAAACATTTTTTAGTTCGAAGGATTCAATGAACCTAGTCAAGTTTGAAGATTTGATGGCTAATATTAATCATGGAAAATGTGATTAAGGAGATTAAGTAGTTAGGAATTGCTTATAAATAAGGAATAGTTGATGAACAATGTATGCGGGCAAATAGAAGAACAGTGATGTTGTTGAAGTGATTACATAATACAGAAGATTGAAGAACAGAGTAAGAAGCCCAACAAGGAGGAAGATAAGTCTTATGACAAGATTATTTTGAGCACATAGAGTCTGCCATAACATTTCAGATGTGAAGTTGCAGATATATTTTATTACTGTTATTTATTTTTGTAAGTGACAGGAAATCTCTTAACCGAGTAGACCTAACAGTCTTATTTGTAAATCCTCTAGCAAGGTAACATTCTAATTGAGTGTTTGAAATCCTTTGACAAGGTCAATTCTAACAAAGTGCAATATTCTGATAGATCTGAGGGAAATCGCTTGACCGGGTCACATATAACAATGTGTTTATGTAATCTTTAACAGGATTGGCTTTTAACCGAGCATACTCTAGAAGAGTATATTTTGTTTGTGGCTCCGAAATCCCACAGTGGTTTTTCCCTATTTGGGTTTCCAAATTAAATCTGGTGTTAAATGTGTTTTGATGTTTCAAGTTTACCAGTTTATAAGTTTGAATGATTTACAATCATAGTTGCATATCAAGTAAGTTCTACCGAGGTTGAATCTGATTAGAACATTGTATTGTGAGTTTATCTGATTCACCCCTCCCCCCTCTCATTTAACTAACAATTGGTATCAGAGCTAGAACTCTGAAAGAAAATTTTAAAGGAACTTGAGGTAAGATCTGAAGATGTATAAAAGGGATGTACCAAAGTTTCTGCTAATACAAGAGTGACACGAAGTTTCCAAGTCAAAAAGGAATAGGTACCCAAAGTAACTGCTACAAAGAAGACTGCAACAAAGAAGAGAGGTTGGCAACTGATTCTCTAAGCAGAATCTGATGATACTGATACTGAGGAGGAATCCAAGAAAATGAAAGCAACTGGTAAAGCAACTAAACCAGTGAAAGAAGTGCCAAAGGCAATTGTTTCTATTAATGTCTTATCTTACAAGCCTATGACTGATTTTGAGAAGACAGTGAAAAAATTGGGGAGAAACCGATTTGATAATGTCAAGAAATATTTTGATCTAGTTGATGAAGATTAGAAGAACAAATTGTTCAATAGGTAATCAAATATTCATGTCAATATAATCAATTACCTTAGGATCTTAAAGATGATATTTCTGATTCTCTATATTCTATTCTTGCAAATAAGTGGCAAATTGTTGTTGACAAAGATCAATAAATTATTGATAATGTATTGTAGACACCTAAAATTTTCATGTCTAATTAAATAAATATTTTATTTATTCAATTATCTAAGCTTAATTCTTCTATTAATTAAATAAATCTTTATTTATTTAATTAATTCATTTATCCTCTTCTAGCCCTATTTCTCATTTAAATAAATACATTTATTTATTTAAATTATCCTCTTCCTAAATTAAATAAATATCTTATTTATTTAGTTGATCCCACTTCTTCTATTAATTAAATAAATCTTTATTTATTTAATTAATTCATTAACCTTTTCCACCTATGACACATGTCATTCATCTCTTAATTCATACACTACCTACCCCTTTCATTATTTTATTATTTCTTTTACCTACCCTCTAATCATAGCCGACCTCCTTTTACACCTCTCAATCTTATCCCTCCATTTCATATAGTGTCTTCTATATAAGGAGATGCTTCCTTCATTATCAAACCCTAATCAATCATTCTAATCACTCACCCTAATCAATCATCCTAATCAATCATTCTAATCATTCATGCTAATCATCTTTTATGCAATTGACTACACTACGATCCTACTTGCAACCACATTCCGTTCTTTGTTGAGCTCTTGTGCATATAAAATCTGAGAGCAAATATATCAAGCAAGATTAGTGGAGATAGGAAGAATGAAGATCCAAACCCTATTGGACATGTGATGGTATAATCTTTGTGATTTCATGTGATTTGCATTGTCTTAGGTAATCTTCATATGTTATGGTGGATCTTTGTTGATTGTTAGGCTAGGATTTTGTGGTTGAATTCATTTAGTCTTTCAATATTGTTATTATTGTTATCCATTTTCACCATATACATTTTGGCACGCCTCATAGGACATGGATTTTTCTTAGATCTGTATTTTTTGCAGATTTTTCTAACCCTATATTGCTATTTTGTAAAACAATTTGGAGAATAACCTTGTGCAGCTAGGGTTTTGGACACAAAATCAAAATCTTGGAGAGATGCAATCATATCTCACAAACGGCTAAAAAATTTTGCACCAAATTTTTTTTTCAGGTTGAAGAAAGTATCAAGAGCTCTCAAGCCAAAATTCAGAGTTTTTGGAGCACATTTTCATTTTCTATGAATTTTTTATGATTTTTCATAAAAAAATAATTTTGAGAGAAAATGAAAGAATTTTTTGGATTTTCTTACATTTTTGAAAATATCTCATAATTATACATAGGATCTACTCTTTTTTATTTTAATTTTGATGCAAAATATTTACCTAAAAATTGGATCTTTAAAAATTAGGGTTTTTCCTTATTTTGATCATATCTCACAAACAGATTTGAATTTTAACATAAATTTTTTTTCATAGGTCAGGAAAAGTATTAATAATATTCAGTAAAAATTTTAGATTTTTTGGATCTATTTTACATTTTTTATGAATTTTTTATAATTTTTCATAAAAAATTAATTTTGAGAGAAAATTAGCGAATTTTTTGGATTTTCTTACATTTTTGGAAATCTCTTAGAATTATACATAGGATATATTCTTTGTGATTTTAAATTTGATACAAATTCATTCCTCAAAAATCAGATCTTTGAAAATTAGGGTTTTGCATTATTTTACTCATATCTCACAAATTGCTTGGATTTGTTGTAGAAAATTTTTTGTGCAAGTTTCAAAGACCATCAAGACTCTCCAGTAAAAATTTCAGATTTTTTGGATCGATTTTGCATTTTATATGAATTTTTTATGATTTTTCATAAAAAATTAATTTTTGGAGCAAATTAGCAAATTGTTTGGAGTTTCTTACATTTCTGGAAATCTCTTGAAATTTTATAGGTGGAATTTTTTTATTATGAATCAGATCTTTGAATTGGTCAACAAAACACATTATTGAAGGCCCCTATTTCACAAAGTCTTTTGGATCTAAAATTTACCTAACCTGTGTGCTTGCAGGAAGGGGTGATTATTTCAAACAATCCAAACTACTAATAAATATTTGTTGCAGATCCTTGGCAAGGGTTTTTGGATTTTTATTGTGTGCCTTGGTTTCATAGACTAGCAAACACTTCAATTGGTGCACTAAAATTGAATCATTGTCTTTTGTGTCTTGAGCAATAGGCTCTTTTTGTTTAATCTTTAGAGGGCTTGTCTTCCCATGTGGTCATTAGGACTACTAGTGAGAAGAGAATGACCCAAGTGGTAGCGAAGAAAACCCACCTCTTCCGAACCACTATAAACAACTGTATTCATGGTGAAAACTATGGATAACGTGTGTTGATTAGTTCATACCGACACTATGTCTCCCCATAAACCCGTTTGATCAAATTTATTTGATCAGTTGTAGGGCGTAAGCCCTACCGGCTGGGAGCCTTCAGTATTTACAGAGCTAAAAGTGCCGCATGTATGGCCACACGAGCGGATGCCCTTACTAGCACCTTTTTGTTTTAGAAGCCCAAATCCTTCTAGTTGTTGGGGCAGGAGGTCGGACCTCTGGTAGCGGCCCACACACATACGGTTCTTAGTAGAGATACAAAGTTCGCCATGGGGAGTTTTCATGGGGACTGATGCTTGGCTGACCCGAGAAGTGAGTGCCGAGGGTGGAGCTAGTGAGGTCAAGCATCTAAGTATCCACTCTGAATAGCGTAGCCTCGAGGGTAAAACCTCATGTGGGATCAACAACTATTGTCTTGGCCCGCCATAAGAATTGTGCTTGACTTATTTTAAACATTCAAAACATTCAAAACCAAACAGCAAAACATTGTGTCTTTTGTGTTTTCAAGTGTATGCAAAACATTTTTACATCAAACAACAGACTTTTCTTGGAGAGTCTAAACACTTGCAAACATTGAGTCCTCATCAACATTGTGTCCTCTTGTCACGAAAAACAGTCAAACATTCAGATTTGGTCACAACTTCACAAATTGGAAAAATTTTACAGTCAAGCAAACAAGAACAATTAGTTTCGGAATTCTTGAGCTTCCTAGGTTGTTTCTCCAGGTTTTCATCTAGCATTCAACTTGTCTTTGGGTCTCACAAAATCCATCATTGCTTTATATCTCTCATTACATTCACATTTGTCTAAACTTGAGTCAAAAGGTCACTTGCTTGTCCTCATCATACTTTGTCAACACACTACATACAACAACACTTTGCTAAGTGGTCCCTCATCAAGGTTTCTTACCTTTGGGTCTCATTTGGTTTTACTTAGAGTCAAGGTCAACTTACCTCATCAAGAGAAACTATCCTCTCTTTGGAAGTCACACCTACTCTACTACATACATACTTGGTCTTACACTTTGGACATTGCAAGTACACTTCAGACTCATTTACATTTCATCCAACTCTTGGTCTTCCATACTCTTTCCATTTTTCATCTAGTCTCACACATCTTGGTCAATACCTAGTTCATGGTTGAAAACCGTCTTCAAAAATCTAGGAGAGAAACTAAAGAGGCTCAAGAGTTTGAAAACATGAGTTCTTATGAGTATGACAATGAGATCTTTTTCAATTCTGATCATACTACATTACCTGGCATGGATGTCTATAGAAACATTCCAAATGTTGAGAACATGGACACTATAAACAACAATGCTACACAAAATGACAATGTGGACAACTTTTCAGTACATTCAGCAGATGTGGAAGAATCCATTATGAATCCCCATTTCAATCGATTGGTTGAGGAAATAATGAGGAGAGATAGACAATACTTCTTACACATGATGGCACAAAGTGGAGCCAAGATACCTCATGATTTTGACATGTCTCAAATAATGGAACATAGACTTTTGCAACAACCTCACTCCAATATGGATCAAAGGAGACCTAATAGTGGAGGAAATAGAGGACCACACATGGTACCTGAATCACCATCAGCTTTGCTTCAAAAATCAGAGGTCCCACATACACATGGTCAAACATATGATACTCACCTTCGCAGACCATTATGGAAGTCTTATGGAGAAAAATATGCTCAATCACATATCAGTGCTAAGGATCAACCACCAAAGCAATGGGATATTCCAAGGCATGCTCAAAATTTGGACACAAGGAAACCTCATGTCAAATTTGGGGGCAATACAATAGAACATGACATGCCTGTAGAGTATGGTATACATGCACAAAATAGATACGGTGTTCCTCAACATGAATCTATACCAAGTGGTCCATATATGCAACATCATTACAGACCTCCTCCATATGAACATGTGTATGATCAATATCATCCATATATGCAACATGCACTTCCTCCAATGGGTACCTCAAACATAGGATATGGTCCAAGAAGTTGATCTCCACCTAAGAGCAATTTGGAGCAACAAATCAGGTACTTACAAAAGAAAATGGAGGACATAAATACACCGAAGCCAACATACACAATGAGAGACATATGTCCTTATCCATTTGACAAGAGCATTCCAATGCCTCCTTTTCCTACACACTTTGTGACACCTAAATTTGATAAGTATAGAGGAAAAGGGGATCCTAAGACACACATAAGACAATTTTTCACAGCTTGCATTGAGGTAGCAGCAGAAGAGACATATTTGATGAGATTATTCCCACAAAGCTTAGGTGATCAAGCTATGGAATGGTTCTCCCAACTTCCACCTGGAATTAAGTCATGGGGTGACTTAGTAGAGGCATTTATTCAACATTTCTCCTACAACATAGAGACAGACATATCAGTCACTACTTTGTGCAATACTAAGCAAAAAGAGGGAGAATCTTTTGCATCATTTTTACAAAGATGGAGAAATCTAGCTAGCAGATGCTCTTGTGAAATTCCACAAAAACAAATGGTAGAAATGTTCACCCAAAATGTTAACAAAGAGATTGGCTATGATCTAAGGAAAGCTTGTTTGTCCACCTTCAAGGATGTCATTGAAAAAGGCTTAGCAACAGAAAAGGTCCTAATTGAACAAGGAGTCATCAAGATATTCAAGGAAAACAAAGATGACTTTAAAGGAAAAGATAAGCCAAGATTTTGGAATAAAAACAAGAACACAGTCAATGATGGTGTTGTTGATGCCAACACAGTGCGACCCAAATTCATCTTTTCAGGATCAAGTTCTACAAACAATCAAGTAAATACTCAAACAACTTCCAGATCATGAAGGAAGTACACTCCATTGGGAGAACCACTTGAGTTAGTTTTCAAGAAGCTTGTGGCAAACAAGGTAATCACAATTCCAGATTTTCCTCCATATGAACCAAAGGTTAAGCCGAATTGGTGGAATGATGATGAGTATTGTGAATTTCATAAGAGCAAGGGTCATAAGACAGGACATTGTCATCGATTGAAGAACATCATACAAGATCTCATTGATAGAGGTGACATTGAGATTGAGGGACATTCGTCTAATCAAGAACATGAGATGTTTAAGGAACCATTCCCAAAACATGACAAGGGAAAAGCTAAAGCCACAAATGACCAAGCCAACTATACTAGAGCACCTTACAACTATGATTCAACTATCAATCACATATCAATGGACAATTACGTCTCTATTATTATCATCAAGGACAAAGCATCTGAGAATTATACTCAAAGACCCAACATTTTCCTAAAAGGTGTTGGATCTTCTTCAGAACCTACTTCTGAATGTCATGTTACAACCCACCGAGGTAAAATCACTTTGCAAGGTGCTCCAGCCAAGAACACCGCTTCCTCATCAACCAAACCTAAGTATGACCTTGTAGAACAATTAGGGAAGACACCCGCGCTTATTTCAATCCTTGAGCTCTTACACATATCCCCCGCACATAAAGCCATTCTCGACAAAATCTTGAGAGATACTGTTGTTCCTACTGATCTGAACGTGGACTAGTTTCAAGCCATGGTGGGATACCTTTCCGTTCCACACTCCCTTACTTTCACAGAAGCCGATGACGCATATGTAAGTCAGCCACATAATGCACCATTACACATTGAAGCCTTCATACACAAGCATCGAATAAAAAGAGTCCTGATAGATGGAGGAGCAGGTCTAAACATTTGTACATTGAGCACTATTAAACAATTGGGATATTTTGATAAAGCTGTGAATTCTACAAATCAAATCACCATTAAGGCATATGATGACGAAGAGCGTTCATCCAAGGGCACAATCACCTTACCTCTCAGAGTTGGGCCAGTTACAAAGGATGTGGTTTGTCAAGTACTTGATCTGGATCTCACATACAACATATTGCTAGGACATCCTTGGATTCATGAAATGAGGGCAGTCCCATCTACATATCATCGATGTATCAAGTTTCCACACAATGGAGTTGAAGTGACTATCAAAGTGGATCCAAATCCATTCATATATTGCAACAATATACAACCTAGATCAGAAATAACAATCCCAGTCAATCTCCAAGTTGTTCCTTCTTCAGCATATGTGGATCCAGAATCCTTGAAAGCTTCTACGTCAAAACAAGCAGAGCTAAAAGAAAAGTTCAAGTTTAAAGACATGGGATGTGGTGAGTATATTTTTCATGTTGATCAACTCACACTATCTCCTAAGGTATTCAGTCAACATGAACAATCTACAAACAATTTGCAGTGCCAAGGAATTGGGTATGAACCACCTAGTGTTGTGGCTACTAAGTCTGAATGCAAATCTCCTTTAGTGGTGCAAGCAACTCTTGCTATCAATAGTCCTAAGAGTGGTTCCAACGAAGAATCTATTGAGTGTATCACCAGCCCTCTTGATAACTCACATAGCTTTACCATATCATCCACTCATTCCATTTCCACTCCACTTCCAGACTTGGATCAACAAGAATTACAAAAGCCCTTAATCATTGGGGATCAAAAATCAAGCTTTGAAAAGAAAAATCTAAAAGTAAAAAATAAAGAAAAGTCCTTTAGTCCAAATCAAAATCAAAAGCTACTGGACTCTGCAAAAATCAAAGTCAAGGATAAAAATCCTATGAAGCAAAAAGAGAAAGAGTTGATCTCCCCTAATATCAAAATAACTGGGGGCAAAAGTTCTACAATTTTAAGTCAAAACGCATACTTGTTGATCCTAAGTCTCCATCATGCTATCCTACTTTCACTTCTTTTCGCAATCATAAGCCTTCATCACTCATCTACTTGTTCCACACATCCTTCCCCTTATGGCGATACATCATGGACCTTTAATGGAGCTTCCTCGAAGGACTTTGTTATCAGGGATGCCCAAACTTCTTTAGGTGACATGCATATGGGCCTATGTAGTCCACACACTAGTAATTCTATCTCAGTTCCTTTATCAAGGAAGACAGTCACTCAAGCTACACATCATTCAGTCAAGGAACAATGTAGTTACAATCACAAGGTCAAGCCTCGCACATTTGAGGTAGGTGACTTAGTTCTCAGAGAAAATCCTAAAAATCAACAAAACAGAGAGAAGAAGGGCAAGTTCGAGCCAAACTGGCTTGGTCCTTACATCATCATAGCAGTATATGGCTCTGGGGCATATCAGCTCTCAACTACAGAAGGTGAACCTTTGGAGGATCCTATCAACAACATGCACCTTCGCAGGTTTTACACATAGCTCTTCAGAATATCCTAATTCAAAAATACAAAAAAAATTATAAAACAAAAAAATCGTTACTTGGTGAAAACCTGGCAAACAGGCCCCTTGTGACACAAAAAACATTGAAAAATCAAAAAAGTAAAGAGAAATAATTTCGTCCAACGGTGAAAACCACTTTGGTGGCGCCCTGGGCGATTACCATGGTGAAAACTGGGTCACCAGCGCCATGCGTAGAGACATTGCTCCTCCCTCCTTCAGGATTCTCTTTCATCATTTCACTTTGCACACACTCACAACCTATTCATCCATAATAAGCTTACCCAGTCCCATCATGGCTTGTTATTGATCTACCTAAGATTGGTTAGCCATTCATAATAAACCTCCCTTTTCACATCCCTTTCCATCCATAATAAATCAGACCCTATCTGTGGCTAAGGCAAAATCCTACATCTAGTGATGGGTGTGGAACTGAGAACATCACATGTTTTGAGAAGTACAGTTTCTTCCAGCTTCCTTCAGTCTATCCGCACACAATCCGCAATAAAGCAACATTTGCATCACAGATCCGCAATAAAGTTTCATCTTCTCCACAATAAAGTATTAGTTTCATGGATTCAGTCAGTTTCAGATGAGACACAGCAGCAACAATGGGCTTCAACAAATCAAATCTTTCAACAGACTCAGACAACATTATGGTTCAGTGCTATCTATCCTTTCTGTGAAAGTAAACATTGTGACCACAATCAAATAAGACTTATACAAGTGACAAGCGACACTAAACTTGAGGACTACAGTGGATGCTGGTGTCGAGTCTTGGTTTTCTTTTGATTTCATCTTTTTTGGTGACATGTCTTTTAGCTTTTCCGGGATGTCTCTGACTAGAGATTCTATCTCCAGGATGTCTTTGACTAGAAAGGCGAGGATGGGGTATCGTCACCTATTTGTATTTGTTGTCTGTGGATTGTCTCTTAGTAATGCTATGACTTGTCCAAGGATATGAGGACACTATGAGTCTAGTATGAATTGGGGCATTCCTTGTTTGTGACTGTCTTATCTCCATGCAAACAGGTACAATGACTTTCTGGGTCGAACATATGCCTCGATTGTCATAACCTACATGCCATAATAAAGCTCAATGATGATAATGCACAAGAAGCTCTTTCACTTTCATATCTTCTGTCTTCCATCCCCCCTTTCTTGATTGACTTCCATCATCCTTCTCGAGTCCGCGTAGCCTGCTATCACATGACTGAGTATAATGACACACCAAAAACATTTGCATTTCATGTAGCTGCACCTACATTACCACATATAAGCATTTCATATATACATATAGATATCACAATTGCATCACATCCTGCACACAACACCTATTAGCACAATTTACATTTGCATTATTATATTCATCTGCATTTCATACATTCACATTTGCATCATGCATACACATATAAAACATAAACGAACAAAATAAAAAATATTGCATTGCATCATATACATATTTGCATCCATATCATAAGCATCACATAAGAACATCTCATCACATAGGTACACATGCATATAGCTGCCGCAAAGATGCATCATCTCATATATATATATATATATATATATAAAGTGTCATGATAAAATGATGTCAAAATCATCTGGCTACAATCACCCACAGGTGTCTACATCATTATACAAAATGGTACAAAACTGATACAGAGGAACTCACTGATCACTCCTGCCAACACTATTGGTAGTGCTAATCCTATCCATGTCATGGTATCCCATGCCACGTGTCCCACCCTCATCTCCAGTCTTGGATCCTAGAACACTCGTCTAAGGGCATCCTTGTCTCTGTCTCGATCGTACGGAATCAGCTCCCCATCAATCGGTATCCGCATAATCCTATATACATCCTCCAGGGTGACTGTCATCTCACCCATCGGAAAATGAAACGTGCACATCTCAGAGTGCCATCTCTCAGCCAACGCAGTCAGCAAACCCATGTTTGCCTGAAACTCAAGCACATACAACACATGTCTCAAACCCATCTCCTTGATGGCAGCTCTGTCCTCGAGCGACAACTCAGGTCGCAACCTCTGCATCGATGGGAATCTCTCCGGTGACTCTAGCATCGGCAAATACTCCTGTAGTCAAACAACTCAATCATGTCAGTTATAGTGGCAATCACTGTTTATCACAAAATTCTACTCGCTATCTAAATGCATATGGCTATCTACCCTAGTGACACTCACTGTTCATCACAAAGTGTTGCTATTTATCCTAGTGGTACTCACTGTTCATCACAAAGTACTACGTGTGTGACACTCCCTGTTCATCACAAAGTGTTACTCACATTTGTACTCCTTGTTCATCACAAAGTGCTACTCATATTTCAGTACTCCCTGTTCATCACAAAGTACTTTATCTTGGTACTCACTATTCATCACAAAGTGCCTTGATCTATCTTAGTCTTCCTAGAGGACCTGCTTGAGTGTATCCCCTCAACAGCTTATCCAATCGACAGCGTATGTTCATCATAGAACTGTCGATTTGACCTAGAAGATGCAAATTCATGCTTTTCAAATGCAAACGTGCTTACATGACGCAAACGCTTTTAAAGACTGCACAGACGCGCCTGTCTGACACAGACGCGCCTGCCGGACATAAACATGCCTATGCTCTGCATAGACGCACCTATTTGACACAAACGTGCCTTCTTGGCACAAACGCGCCTGAACAGCACAGACGCGGCCGCATTCAGCACAGACGCGGGTCCAGATGCAAACACGCCTGGCACAAACACAGACGCGCTTAGCAGACACAAACGCGCCTAGCACCAACACAGACGCGCCTGGACGTTTTTTGACACTTTTTGGACCCTAGTCTAAGTGCATTTATTGCCTTATTCGACATGCATTAATGACAAAATTAAATGCGTCAAAGTACAAGGAGGTTTGGCGGTACTTACCGGCTCTCCTGCCTCTGCTGGCCTCTGGAATCGGCGAACGCGGTCAAATCTGTGAACCAAAGACATCGCTACTGACTGCTCCTGCTCTTTTCTCGCTCTGCACTTTGATCTCGTGAATGTGTAGATGACAATGAGGATGTATTTCCCCCCGTGGTCTATCTTATAGCCTACCCTAGCCCTCACCTTCATTTTCCGAGTCAGTCTTCATTATCCTGTGACTTTGTCACTTTATCCGGTCAATCCATTATAGCCTTTCTTTCTTATCGAGAGATTGTCTGGGATTTTTCTAGACATTTTCATCCAATCTCTCGAGGGGGCATATCATTCCCATTCTAGGGCAACTCTGTATTAGTTCATCTTATCTTCTTTGAAACAACACGACAAGCCGCATTGTCTCAAAGAGGGGCAAAATGTAGACACCTAAAATTGTCATGTCTAATTAAATAAATATTTTATTTATTTAATTATCTAAGCTTAATTCTTCTATTAATTAAATAAATCTTTATTTATTTAATTAATTCATTTATCCTCTTCTAGCCCTATTTCTCATTTAAATAAATACATTTATTTATTTAAATTATCCTCTTCCTAAATTAAATAAATATCTTATTTATTTAATTGATCCCACTTCTTCTATTAATTAAATAAATCTTTATTTATTTAATTAATTCATTAACCTTTTCCACCTATGACACATGTCATCCATCTCTTAATTCATACACTACCTACCCCTTTCATTATTTTATTATTTCTTTTACCTACCCTCTAATCATAGCCAACCTCCTTTTACACCTCTCAATCTTATCCCTCCATTTCATATAGTGTCTTCTATATAAGGAAATGCTTCCTTCATTATCAAACCCTAATCAATCATTCTAATCACTCACCCTAATCAATCATCCTAATCAATCATTCTATTCATTCATGCTAATCATCTTTTATGCAATTGACTACACTACGATCCTACTAGCAACCACATTCCGTTCTTTGTTGAGCTCTTGTGCACATAAAATCTGAGAGCAAATATATCAAGCAAGATCAATGGAGATAGGAAGAATGGAGATCAAAACCCTATTGGACATGTAATGGTATAATCTTTATGATTTCATTTGATTTGCATTGTCTTAGGTAATCTTCATATGTTATGGTGGATCTTTGTTGTTGTTAGGCTAGAGTTTGGTGGTTGAATTCATTTAGTCTTTCAATATTGTTATTATTGTTATCCATTTTCACCATATACATGTATTTATTCAATATTTTCCTGAATTATCTAGAGATGAGTTAGTTGCCTTACTTGATAATTACAAAGGACAATTTATCTCTAAGGAAAGAAGATTAAAGTTAATGAATGGGAAAATTAAATTTGTTGAAGTTGAGACTCATCAGATAGCTCAAAATTTCCAATGGATGCATAAGCATTCAAAGTCTTATGATGATGAGCAAATTGAGCCTGCAGTACGACCGGAACTGGATGAGGAAGAAATAGTGCAAGCTCATGTTGTCTATCCTATCAAGAAGAAGGATGAAACTACTTCCCAACTGAGAATTTTTGTTGATGAAATACAAGATACTATAGATCTATCTGGGGACATTATTGCACCAGATATGTAGCCACCTAAAATTATTGATTCATAGGTTAATATAGTAGAGATGCCGAAAATTTAACCAAGTGTGGATATTCCACCCCCACCGGTAAATGATCAACCAGTGAAATCATAACTCCCACTAGTTTCACAGACCACTAAGGAGAAACTTGCTGAAAAAGTTGCTGAACAGACCTCTGAATAGGAAAAGGAGAAAGAACAAAAGGAAGAGAAAATTGAGAAGGAGAAATCCATTGAACCGGAAAAGGCATTCATCAAACAACAGAATAATGATGATGATGATGACTCATTTGGCATCAAAGGGCCTATAAATGTTGATAATATGAGTGCATCGGAATCGTTGGAGTTAGAAAATGTGATGCAATCCAAAGCTCAGAAGAAGAGGCTTAAGGAACAGAGAATGGAAGCTGAAACCATTCAAAATGCTATAGATATTCTCTCAAGCCTTCTACCGGAAATAGCTACAGGGAACTTGTCAACTCCCATTGGCAAGCTTGGCCAGTTGGTTGTTGATGCCTCTGACCAACTTAAGTCCCTTGAGGAAGTAGTGTAGACCTATGCAAAGAAGAGCTACAGGAAGAAGCGAGGAGAACATATCATGAAGGATATCGTTATAGGGAGAATTGCCCTATCCCTGAATAAAGATTTGTTAAGAAAAGCTATTGAAATAAGAGGGAAAATTATTTCATTTATATCAAATGGTTCATTCTTTTATACTGATATCAATCAAAGGCAAACAGAGACCGAGCAAGAACTAGAAAAGATATGTAGTGCCTACATACCTTTACAGGATTCAATCTTAGCTTTTGGCAAATCTGTGGATGATTTACAAAACCGGTTAGATATCTATGATTGTGAATAGGCAAAAAGACTCTGATCCCTGAAGGAGTTGAAGAATTTACTCAGACCAAAAGTGGACATGTTACAAAGAGCATACAAGGATACAAAAGCAATTTTGGCTACTCCAGAGACATGTACACTTGATGCAATGGAAGAATTTTGTACACAGGTCATGACTACAATAGAGATCACTGAAACCTTGCTGGAGACATGTGAAAATGATTTTTCTCAATTGAAGCGTAGTTTTAGTCACATTTTTCTAAGAATTGAAATGAATACTCCGTGATTTAGATTTTCAAGTTTTTGTATATGTAAACATTTTGACACAAATTTTGCTATATATATGTATTTTGCTTTTCAATTTGGCATTGTTGTCAAAGGGAGAGTAGAAATATGTATGTGTTATGAAAATTTTGTATGTACTATTAAGGGGGAGTAGATATATATGTGTACAATTTTTGTAAGCGTACTTAGTTGTATAGTTGTAAATTTTTCTAAGTGTTGCCACCAATGTCAAAGGGGGAGATTGTTGGATTGATGATGATTGTAATGAATGACTTCATATATTGTCATTGATGGAACATGTATACACACACATATGTTCACATTGTCTACCAATATTACTTCTAAAAGTTACTTGTACTGCAACCAGTATTAGAATTTTTGTTTATGATGGTTTAGAGAGTGTCAAACCGGTACATCTAGTCAACCAGTATATATAGGAATGACCCAGCACCAACTTGAAGGTTCAGTGGAGATTATCAAAGAAGCAATGATTGACGATCGGTTTAGATGTTGATATGGTTAACTCCAACCGGTATTCATTGATTGTGTGATGAGTTATCACTGGTCATGATGAGTTACCCTAACTGACAAATTTGGGCGGTAATTTATGATATGTTTGATTGTCCAGATACACTGCACCTAGGAAATTGTGATATAATTTCTAAGGCCAACATGAAATCTAAATGTCTATATAATAGCATTATGATGAACTATTTTAGATATAATATGAGATGATTTGATGTGAAGATAGAAGTGTTATGATGTTGAAAATATTGCAAAGTATGTTGGTGATGCAGTTTTGAGTGTGTGGAAGAGGATCTATTCAAGCAAGTTGTGCTACTTTTAGATCACACCACCTGTTGTTTTCTAATCACTACAACAGTTAAATCCCCTAACTGGGTAAGCTCTAACAAGCTTCATTGTACAAATCCTTTAACAAGGTGATCCATTAGTTTGGATTCAGAAATCCTCTATCGAGGTTACTCCTAACAGGGTATAGCTCCTAACAGATCTTTGGGATCTTTAACGGGATTCGCTCCTAGCAAAACTTTTTTGTAGACTTTAACCGGTCAGTTACCTATTACTGCAGATAGTTAACTTGTGAGTCCCTTCTCACCGTGGTTTTTCCCATTTGGGTTTTCCACATATAAATATTTGTGTTATGGTGGATGTTTTACTTATTGTGGATGCTTTAATATCATTTTGGATTGCATGCATAGTGTTTAGTAAACTTGTTCAGTATATCTATCGGTCAGTGTTTAAAGTAGTATTGTTTATGGTGTCACTGATTCACCCCCCCCCCCCCTCTCAGTGCTTTATAAGTCTATCAGAAAGAACTTATATTTTCATCTTCTTACATCTTCAAATTTTCATATCTCACCCGATAACCTTCAAGTTTTGCAATCTTTACTGCTTGGTCACCTTCATATAGAGTTTCAAGCTTCAACCAGATCTTCTTTGCATTTTCCAGCTCTATGACATTCAACAATTTTTCATCTAATAGGGCACTTAAACAATGCTTCTTTTTCTCTGACATCATTATCAACATTCTTTTGTTCATCAACAAGTGCTTGAGTTCTAGAACTAGGATCATGAGGTGTATAACCTTTTTTTGTTATCTCTCATATCTTAGCTCCAAGATATCTCAGATGAATCTTCATACACTCGTTCCATAATTTGTAATTTGTACCATCAAATATGGGACTCTCCTTCCTATAGAAGTTAGATGAAGAACTTGATTCCATTAGATCTCCTCAAGCGGTTAAGCTTCTATAGAGAGGACCTTGCTCTGATACCAATTGTTAGAATGAACTGGAGGAAAACTCAGATGGGGAGAGGGAGGGGTGAATCAGTTTTCCACAAGTTAAATAGTTATTGTAGATTATAAACCTTCTACCAGAGAAAAATAAGAGCAACATAGTGAAAGATAAAGCATGAGAGTACACAACACACAACACCAATATTTTTGACGTGGAAAACCCAGTGAAGGGAAAAAACATGGTGGGAAATCCTACCCACAATTAGATAATACTTTTACAGCAGTATGTGAAAATATTACAATGGGGATTGCACTTGCAATCAGGCCAATAGCTTAGAGGACACTCCTCAACACAAAAGGAAGTCTCATTGACTTACATAATCAATGGACTATAATCTGAAGGAAATGAACTATGAAAGTAGCATCTCCTAATGCTTGGTTACAGTTTCGGTTAAGCACAGATGTATGCCCTGCAACACCAAACTCTCCACAACACTTTGTTGAATGATATATCCTTGTTCACACATTTACCTCTCTTAGATAATGCAGACAAAATATCGATACCCAAATTACATAAACATGTCTCCTAAATATACAATCATCAACCTTGATAACAAGGTCAGCTAAACCCTCAACCCTCAACTCATAGTTACAAAAATTACATCACGCGATACAAAGATCGACCACCATACCAATATTATGATTTAAATTACATAGCATGAACCTACTTCAAATTCCCAAACAATTACATCCACAGTAAATCCTGCTGAGATCAACCAGAACACATTACACCAACCGAGAAAAACCCTCAGTATCAATAACACAAAATATCCAACTGGACCCAAATTGGATCACCAGATCTTCACGCTAGCCAATGCGAAGCCACCAAACAATTAGGACATGATCAAGAAGACCTTTAGCATGTTAAGAGCCATTTCTAGAAGCCGGATCAAAATCACTTAACCATTTCATACCAACTGGGACCAAGAACATCAACTGACAGTCTATAACATAGTCAATTGCTTCTGGAGCACCAAATCATGAACCAATTGAATATGACATACATATAAAAATCATGAATATCCTTCCAAAACTAAATCCAACAATTTGAACATACCAGAGAAAAATCACTAATAACCTCTTCCAAAACCATGTCCAACCGAAGCAGGTCAACAACCAACCGGAGCAGTGTTGACAACCAACTGGAGTAGTGTTGTCATCAATGACAAGACATACTCAATTCCTGCATATTGTCAATAGATGTAGGGTTGAGGCTTGTCATGCGCTTGTTTTCTTGACATATGGCTTTGAGTTTGATACTATGAATCAGAAGGTGGATGGAATATAATCCAGCTTTTATATTATATTTTGAATATTAATAAAATATCTTATTACCGACCAAATAAAAGGAAATATTAGATGGATAAAACCATTGTAAAACTTCATAAATTAAAATTTCCTTAAACATGTGCATTAGAAATATCTCATTATCAATATATGTATCATATGGTAAGAAAAAATATTTAATATATATGTACCATGGTGAAATTACTAATTTTTTGTACTTAATGTATTGATTATGAATATCTAATAAAATGTGCACTATAAAGATTAGGATGCAAGACATCATGAATAACAAGTCTATTATTGGAATTTGTAAGTTGAAAATAATGATCATTATTGCATGAAAAATAAAGTGAATCATCATTATCAACCACACAAGTGTTAGAAGGATCCTTGTGAAATAAGTCAACATGGGAAAAATAATAAACACCCTTATCATTATTTTGAGGATTAGTATCTCACAAATCACAAAGCCAAGATGCATCCATAGAAGTGAGGTGTTTCACATTTATGTAGATAGTCTAGAATTACTAATTTTATGTGAATTAGAAACATGGATGAAGGAAAACAAATGGACCATTGAGAGGGGGGATGGATCAGTTGTAATTGAAACTTGAACTTACTTTATAATCAAAGATTTAATAATAGAAGTCAAGAGACTATGAGAAGAGATATTAAAAATATTTGCACACATATACAAGGCAAACACATAACACAAGATATATAAGGAAAACCCATGGTGGGTAAAAACCTTGGTGAGAAATGCTACTAGAGTCTACTACTCTAATCCAGCCTCACAATGAAAGTGATTATACATTTATGGGCGCCAACCCCTGAGGTTTATGAGCACTAACCCAAAGGATCACCAACCCCCTATCCGAGCACCAACTCAGATGATTACAATAAGTAAATGTTTAGTTACAATTAAGTACCTGTTTACAAATGAAGTTTTGTAACTCACAATTTGTTCTATGCACTTGAATTTGCTTGACTCTTTTTCACTCACAATCTTTGTTCTATGC
Organism: Cryptomeria japonica; assembly: GCF_030272615.1. Lineage (NCBI taxonomy): Eukaryota > Viridiplantae > Streptophyta > Pinopsida > Cupressales > Cupressaceae > Cryptomeria > Cryptomeria japonica. The sequence continues at coordinate 274,738,379 of NC_081413.1, forward strand.
TCTTTGTCATCTACTATCTATCCTCTTATTATCTCTACACACAAGTCTCTGATCTCTTCTTGGTTCAATCCTCTTTTTTTGCCCCCCTCTATGTGAATAACCTACTGTGTTATTTTCCTTGACTCTCCACCTCTGTTCTCTTCTCTCTCTAATCTTAGGTCTCAGTTCTCTGCTCTGAAGATTTAGTCATATGTTCTTTTTCTCTACTACACTAGGTGTGCATTTTCTTTTGATTTCTTTACCCTTGTATATTTCTTCCATGTTCATCACACCTCTATACAACCTTTTCACCTATGTGTTTCTTGTTCCTTCCTTTTCTCTGCTCTTCTCTATTCAACACAAACACACACTCTACACATTCTTCGCTACTTGCCACTGTGTAATATAGATGATTTGGATTTCTGTTGTGTGCTCTTTTTATGTGCTCTATTTTGTATCCTTTGTACTTATCTTCTTCACCTCTTGATTGTATCTTTCTTACCTTCTTGGCTTTGCCTTCTTAGTCCTCTCTTTCCTTCTCTTTGCTTTGGCTTTAAGCTCCCTCTAATCTCCTCTTCACATCTGATCATTCTACATGTAGTCTCTTTTGCGATGTTATACCTGCACTAGCATTGTGTTATACACACTTGCGGAAATTTCTTCTCTGCGCCCTCTTCCTTTTTATTCTCTATTCTGTAACCTTTGTTTTAGCAATGCTTCTGAACCTACATGCCAACTACATACTCTCTCATAGTTTTTATCTCACACTCTTACTTCACTTTTTTGTATCTTCTGTTTTCCACACTTCTCACCCACTCTACATACCCACACTCACCCATTCATCCAGCTTACACACTTACTTCACCTCAGTGGAAATATATGTACATCAAGTTTTCCCTCCAAAAATTAAAAAAAAAATCTTGAATGATTTGCCTTGTCTCATCATTTTAGTCTAGCAACCATCTAAATTTAATGCACCCTTCCTCCTACTCTCAACAACTCTCCAATCTAATTTTACTTTTGCACGCAATCCTCATCCTAGAAATAATCGATAAACTACAACATTGTTCAACTTTTACTCCATTTCTTGTTTTATGTTCTGATTGAAAAATAATCTTGTTTGACACATGTTCTCTTAGATTCATAGACCAACTAAACATTTTGTCCAAAGAGCATTCACATGTCACTCAACCATATGGTGTATGGTGGGACCAATCAACAAAAACCCCTGCTCACAAAAAGGTCCACATGTAGAAGAAATCCACATTGGATTCATGGGCTACATGTTGGTGTCTTTCGCAGATCAACTAACACGCGTGTTATGCGCTTTCACGAAAAACATGGACTTCCTGCAGGCTGGCGGGATTGCACCTAATCTTTTATTTTAATTATCTTGTGGGATCATTTTTCCCAAGTCCTTGCTACGAGTTGTCGGGGCTATCATTTCTTCACGGTGAAAACTACCTCGCAAAGGCTTCTGTCTTAAGTCTTCCTTGCTACAGGATGGCGGGGCAACTAACCCATCATAGTGGAAACTACCCTGCAAAGACTTTTTTCCTAAGTCTTCCTTGCTACGAGATGGCAGGGAAACAAACCTGTTGTGTTATTTACTTCCCTTGTAGCAGTTTCACAGTTTCTTGCAAAATAGCGATAGAAATAACATGACGTGTTATGTGATCCCTGTAATAGTGTGCAACTGACACTCCCTATAAATCCATGCAACTAACACGATGTGTTAGCCTAACTGCAACTGCTTTTTTTCTTAAGTCAAACCAGTTTGCTCAATGCCTTACCAAATCAATGGCCTATGTCTTCTTTTCAAATTTGCAAGTCCTAATAACACAACCCATGCTTGCTTTCTATATCTTCATGTGGGACTAACAAAGTGTGTTATGTTATGTTGCAACAACACTTTTTTTGAGTCAAGCCATGCCACTTGTTCTCTGTGGCATTTATCATCTCTATATCTCTATCCACTACATCTTCTTAACTATTGACATCGATGACAATATAATGTCAACAATGAATTATATCATCACTATATCAATGATATTGCCATGAAGTAGAGATTAATTTCATTATGAGAAGAGAAAGAACTATCACTAGTAGTAGAGGGATTAAAATTGTCATAAATCACACCATTAGGATAGTCATCATAGATATGTCATCGTACCAATAATATATCACAAAGATTACCATAAAAAAATGATATCAAACACAGATAACTATGCTCCAAAAATAAATATTTAGCAAAAGAGGAACATGAATAAGTATCTATAGATATAAGAGGAGAGTGAACATAAGATGTAGACCTAATATTTTCACTAGATATAACGTTGTATGAAGCAAGATATCTAGAGGTATAACAAGAAGGTGTGACTACACAATCAACCATCATAGTAGGGTAATAATATTTATGAATCATGTATAGAAATGAGGCAAATTCACTGAAGCTAGAAGTACAATAATCGTCATGAATATTTAATCAGCGTGAGATGTAAGTGAATTATCAATACAATTCATATCATCATAACATATAAAAGAATGTAACTTGCATATCATTATTTGTAGAATCCTCATAAGATGCATCATCAAAGGGACATGAATTTATAGACATAAAAATAAGGATGACAGGAAATGTAGAACTCATAATATCACAAGAATAAATATCATTATAAATATATAAAGTTGTTATTTCATCACACAAAGTATTATCTTGAGGTATATCACTAGGAAGTAGTGTTCCATCATCATCATCCATCATACAAGGGGCATAACCATCATCAATTGAATATTAAATTGAAATAAAATCATCTAACACAAATGGTAAATCACTAACAATGTTCATAAAGGAGGACAAGCTACAAAGACATAAAAAAATTACCTATGGATTACAAAGCATCAATAATATGAAAGAAGGATGAAATATCAAAAGGATCAAAGAATAAGAAGCTTTGAAGCTTGAAAACACCTTAAATCCTTTTATATAGGTATGGATATAATCCAAAAAATGATTCCTTGTGAGGATCCATGATAATTTTTTGAACAATGAAGCATAATCAAAGGCTGGATGGTTAAGGATCAAATAAACAATTAAAAATGAAGGCCCAAACTCTAGTCCAAAGAATATCAATGAAATACAAATAATAATATATCAAAACTTAATTAGATATAAAATAAAATATATATAATACAAAAAAATAAATTGAAACCCCAATGTAGAAGCAATAAATTGTAAGAACAAAATACTAGGGACATTAGATAAGTGAGGTTCACCATTTTATATAAGGGAAAACATCACATTTCACATTAATATCTTAGGATATATTAATTAATCCAAAATAAATAATAATATAACCAAGGATAAAGAATTGTGACTATTATAGTACTAGAATAAATGTATAAAATTTAAATAAATAAACCAATGATACTTAGCTTTAGATCTGATGAATGTGCTAAAAAGCTAAGATTTCTTAGATAATTGTCTTTATATTAAGAAAATGTGTGTGTGTGTGTGTGTTTTTTAAAGTTCACTTTCACAACTATGATTCTAAACACAATGTCTAGATCTAAACTTGACATGTGGATTTGTACTTCATCAATTTTAGAGTGTAAAACTTGTTTGCCTTGATGTTTGCAAGTTGTCTACTAGGGCGATGTTCATAGACAATGCAAAAGAGCTTAATAGACTAGGAGTGTTGTTCTTTAGTCAAACACTTGTTGTTGAGTCAATAATATAAAATCATGATTGAAGACAACAAACAATCAAGCAATTGATATTGCTACCCTTAAGACAAAGGTAATTGACCTCGAAAAGAAAATGGTGCTCCTCTCTAGATTTAGTTCAAAGGTGATGCACAACTCTTGTACTAAATTCTATTTGATGGAGAGGAAGGTGCCTAGGAAGGATGTGAAAGATGAAGGAAATTATAAGAACCTGTTTAAATTCCTCATCGAAAATTGGGGTAGCCTACTTTCTTAGCCACTTGTTGGTTGTTTTTTGGTGTTTTAATCATTTAAGTTTTATAAACTTTAATACTATTACAAACTTTTATACTACTAAGTTGTATTACTCTGAACTGCTCTTGATATTGTTTAGGTGTTGTTAATGGCTATGTTTATACAAGGTCAGCACCCTTGTTTTGTTGCTTATTAATATAAAAAACAAACAATCATGAAATATGTTTGAAGAGTTGATACAATATTAATGTGATGTTTTTATAGTGACAATATGTGTTACTCTTATAATTATCATATATGTTGTAAAGCCCTTTACTAGTTTCTATATGTATGTTCTAGAAAATCAGAATGAATTAGAGTTTATCTAACACCCTAATATACAATTTAAAACATTTTACACTTTATTTAAGACTTATCCTCCTTTACAATATCCTAATATACAAATTGATTTTTAAATAAAGAAGAGACATCAAAATCAGTCACTAAATGACTATGGTGATTGCATAAAATTTTGTATTATTATTTCAATAAAATAATAGTCAATCGCTAAAAATGTACAAAATAGAATCAAAATATTCATACAAACAGACTATAATAAAATAGATAAGAAATATATATATATACTTTATCTCTCATTCATATATATATACTTTATCTCTTAATCATATATATATACTTTATTAAATCTGGGATAAGACGTGAAAAAAAAAGTTAAAAAGGATATGATATGTGAACTATGATGTCATACTTCCACATAGAGTGGATAATTTGCTTTTTATTATACAATCATAAATAAACCACAAACAAAATAATGTGGTGGGCCAAAATGTCTCCCCACTCTTATCCTTTTTAAGGTCCCCTCTAGGTTTTATTAATGTATTTGATAACCATAAAAAACAATGGAAAAATTGAATTATTGCAATTTCTTTATTGTGAATTGTGAGTTGTGTGGAAAAAAATTGAATTATTGTGAATTGTGAGTTGTAAGGAAAAAAATTGAATTATTTTTTAATGGTTTGTTGATAAATTAGAGTATATACGTAATAAGGTTGAAAACATGTTATATTATAGTTTTTGTTTAATATAGAATTTTGATATTTTAACATATTTGAAAACTTTCTTATTATGACAGATTATATCACAATCAATCTAAATAAGAAGTAATGCCAACTAGCCAATTATATCATTGTATTCTATTTTATTCTAATATTTTAACAATATTTTCTAATATTAGTTTTCTAAAATTAATAATGTGAGTTAAATCTTTCATATTTTATTGCTTTGTATTAAATGAAAAACTAATTTTATGTATTCTCTTTGACCTATTTTTCATTTAATTTTAACTCATTTTTGAAAGACCAATCATATAACTTTATTTTTCAACTTACTATTTTTAAATATATCATATATTTTTGAAATGACATTAAAAACTATTATTATCATCATCATAGTCATTTTATCTTGTGAGGTGGTGTGCTGAATTAATAAGAAATCAAATCAGTTGTCATGCATGAAAAAGTACTTATTGTTTATATAAATTTTCATTATATCTACTATAGTGAAAAATATTAAGTTTACGCTACCATATGTATACATCTTATTCAAATAAAAATTCAAAACTAGAATTTCAACTCTATTGATTATCTATATTCAAATTGAAATGATGTTGTCAATTAATTAAAATAGCTTTGTATCTAGTGGTGGTACTCATAATTAATACATGTAATTTCAAGCATTTTAATATCTCTAACATAATTAGCAACTCTAGTGTTAGCTTATAGTATAAGCTAGTCCTATAAGCTCTCAATCTATCTTTTGCCTTTAGAAAAGGTGTTGAGACCAAGCTTAAAGAACAAGCCCCTTAACCTCTCCACATTCAATGATGGATTTTTGTCCTTGCTCTTTCGTCTTGGGACAACCTCCTCCAACTCAAGTAACATCTTTGATTCCTCCTCATCCTAATTTGGATTTCTTTGTATTTAAATTTATAGTATAGATCAATGGCTTAGTTAACTTGTTTAAATTAAATGCACAATTCAGGTAATCTCCAAATATATTACACTATTTAAATAATTATATTTTAACTTGGTGTTTACATGAGGGTTTCTAGGGTTTATAACATATTTGTGTGACTACATCAAATATTTAAAACTAGCAAAAGGTGAAGAAGTACACTAGCTTTTAATTGCCTTGATTTATTCAAAAGTAATAATTGTAGGTAAATTTTTTATGCAATTTGTAAAAATAGAGATTAGCTATTAACACAATTACTATTATTTTTACTTTCATACATTTTGTAATTGAAGGGGGAAGTCACTATGTGATTTTTTTTGTATATAGAGATAATTTCTCACCAAAATAATTGAATAAATTGATATATTTTAATTGCTTGCGATGTTAGCATCTTCCTCTTTTATTAAAAATGACTAGATTTAATCATAAATAATTGAATAAATAGATATATTTTAATTGTTTGCAATGTTAGCACCTTCCTCTTTTATTAGAAATGACTATATTTAATCATTTATTTCTACCTCACTTTATTAATATATTTTGATTGAATGAAATAAATAAAAGTAAATTAAATTTTAAACTCGATGGATTAAATTGAATTTTTTTAGTACTTTAATGCTTTCTAGATTCCATTATGTATATTATTTTTGTGCATCTACATCCATGTCACCCCCATCAACCACTATAGAAAGGGAAAATGGGTAATGAATCAAGTGGATGATTCACTTAAATAAGTGTTTCCATTTTTATTTTTTTGCTGATTTTTGAGAGAAATAAGAGCTATTTCTATGCTTAATAAGTACATATGACTTCAAAAGAAGTAGCGGATTCATAGAACTTCTTGATACTTTTCAATTAGGTATATTAATAGACAAAAGAACCACCAAGCTTTACATAAAAATATCATATAATGGGTATCTAAGTGTTAAAAAAATAGTTGCCCAAGAACTTAAATTGGTAGAATCTCAATACTTAACATATGTCCAAACATGCTTTGCATTTTATTTGTTTATGCTGTGTAACTCACTTCTCATTGGCTTAGGGAGAATAACTAAAGGAAATAGGCTACAACTTATGTTATGGCCTTGATTCTATATTGTGTATTGTGTTATGAGTAGTTGGCTTGTGGCTACCTTAACTCTTAAATAAGCTACATAATTATTATTCTAATCAAATATATGAATTAAGATCATCCTAGGAGTTATATTTAAACTTACTAAGTTTTTACCTACAAGTGAAAGAAGTGAATTGCCAGAATACAAGTAATAAAAAATTTCTTTTTCCATTTCATAAACAAGATGCATATTTGAAACAAATCCCATTTCATTGCATCATAAATCATATACAATATCATTTTTATAAACATATGAAAGTATTTACATTTTTCCTTTTCAAATTTCCATTTTCTTTAGGAATATTTGAATACATACAAAGCTTCTATGAGCTTAATGAAACACAAGAAAAACAAATGGGCTAGATGTCCTTGCTAACATACATCCTCAAATTTCATCCACCAACTGCATGAGGAAGAGCATCACTCAAGTGCCTTTCCACTCAACCAAGACTTTATAGTCCCTTGTGCCTCTTCTGATAGTAGTGAATTGACCCTTCGACGAATAGATTGGTTTGGTGACCTTAAAATAAAAGCCTTATGAGCATAGTGTTGTGTCCTACATAACTAGAGCTACCATAAATTGGCTACAACCTACATGTATGGCATTCCTTGTCTAGTATGTAAACCTAGATCACAGTGAATCGATAGTGTAGATAGTGGCAACCTACACTACTTTGGCCAAAGAATTCATCACTTATTACTTCGAGTGTGAGTTGTATGTCCACCCACTTCATTGTTCGATTTGGTAAACTGACCATTTATTCTATTCCTGTATCATTCCCATAAGGTTAATAATAGAATGACTAACTAGGTTATTCCCATCCACGAATAGATCTAACCCAAGGATTAACTGTTGGATATTGCTGAGAAGTTTGCTGGAAATATGTTTTGTCATTGATGTCAACATATTCTTCTGTGTATTCTAGTGTTGCAGTCAGAGTGGATGAGTTGGTTTGGCCAGTGTGTTGCAGATGAGTTGTTGCGGTTTAATGGGTTTAGAAATACTTATCTCTCATTGATTTAGAAAAGCTTTTAGAGGTTCGCATGATGTTTTGATTGAGTTGTGAGATCTAATATTATGGTTGATATTCAGTTGTTTGTATTATTCAGTATTCTGGTTTGTGTTCAAAGGTGATGCACAACTCTTGCACTAAATTCTATTTGATGCAGAAGAAGGTGCCTGGGAAGGATGTGAAAGATGAAGGAAATTATAAGAACCTGTTTAAATTTCTCATCGAAGATTGGGGCAACCTACTTGCTTAGCCACTTGGTGGTTGTTTTTTGGTGTTTTAATCATTTAAGTTTTATAAACTTTAATACTGATACAAACTTTTATACTACTAAGTTGTATTACTCTGAACTTCTCTTGATATTATAGTTTGGTTTGTTTAGTGTTGTTAATGGCTGGTTAAAGCTACCTACGGGCTATATTTCTACAGGGTCAACACCCTTGTTTTGTTGCTTATTAATATAAAAAACAAACAATCACACAATATGTTTATAGAGTTGATACAATATTAATGTGATGTTTTTATAGTGACAATATGTGTTACTCTTATAATTATCATATATGTTGTAAAGCCCTTTACTAGTTTCTATATGTATGTTCTAGAAGATCAGAGTGAATTAGAACTTATCTTTTTTATCTAACATCCTAATATACAATTTAAAACATTTTACACTTTATTTAAGACTTATCCTCCTTTACAATATCCTAATATACAAATTGATATTTAAATTAGGAATAGACATCAAAATCAGTCACTAAATGACTATGACGGCTACATAAATTTCTGTATTATTATTTCAATAAAATAAAAATCAAACACTAAAAATATACAAAAATAGAATCAAAATATTCATACAAACAAACTATAATAAAATAGACAAGAATAAGAATAAGAATTATATATATATATACTTTTTTAAATGGAGGATATGTGAACTATGATGTCATACTTCCACATAGAGTGGATAATTTTCTTTTTCTTATACAATCATAAATAAACCACAAACAAAATAATGTGGTGGGCCAAAATGTCTCCCCACTCTTATCCTTATGTGTTACACGTGTCCTTTTTAAGGTCCCCCATACGTGAATTTGTTCCCCGCTAGGTTTTATTAATGTATTTGATAACCATAAAAAACAATGGAAAAAAAATGAATTATTGTGAGTTGGAAGGAAAAAATTGAATTAATGCAATTTCTTTATTGTGAATTGTGAGTTGTGTGGAAAAAAATGAATTATTGTAATTTCTTTATTGTGAATTGTGAGTTGTAAGGAAAAAAACTGAATTATTTTTTAATTGTTTGTTGATAAATTAGAGTATATATGTAATAAGGTTGAAAACATGTTATATTATAGTTTTTGTTTAATATAGAATTTTGATATTTTAAAATATTTGAAGACTTTCTTATTATGACAAAGATTATATCATAATCAATCCAAATAAGAAGTAATGTCAACTAGCCAATTATATCATTGTATTCTTTTTTGTTCTAATATTTTAACAATATTTTTAATATTAGTTTTTTAAAAATAATAATGTGAGTTATATATTTCATATTTTATTGGTCTATATTAAATGAAAAACTAATTTTATGTATTCTCTTTGACCTATTTTTCATTTAATTTTAACTAATTTTTGAAAGACCAATCATATAGCTTTATTTTTCAACTTACTATTTTTAAATATAACATATATTTTTGAAATGACATTAAAAACTATTGTTATCATCATCATAGTCATTTTATCTTGTGAGATGGTGTGCTAAATTAATAAGAAATCAAATTAGTTGTCATGCATGAAAAAGTACTTATTGTTTATATAAATTTTCATTATATCTACTATAGTGAAAAATATTAAGTTTACGCTACCATATGTATACATCTTATTCAAATAAAAATTCAAAACTAAAATTTCAACTCTATTGATTATCTATATTCAAATTGAAATGATGTTGTCAATTAATTAAAATAGCTATGTATCTAGTGGTGGTACTCATAATTAATACATGTAATTTCAAGCATTTTAATATCTCTAACATAATTAGCAACTCTAGTGTTAGCTTATAGTATAAGCTAGTCCTATAAGCTCTCAATCTATCTTTTGCCTTTATAAAAGGTGTTGAGACCAAGCATAAAGAACAAGCCCCTTAACCTCTCCACATTCAATGATGGATTTTTGTCCTTGCTCTTTCGTCTTGGGACAACCTCCTCCAACTCAAGTAACATATTTGATTTCGCCTCATCCTAATATAGATCAATGACTTAGTTAACTTGTTTAAATTAAATGAACAATTCGTGTAATCTCCAAATATATTACACTACTTAAATAATTATATTTTAACTTGATGTTTACATGAGGGTTTCTAGGGTTTATAACATATTTGTGTGACTACATCAAATATTTAAAACTAGCAAAAGGTGAAGAAGTACACTAGCTTTTAATTGTCTTGATTTATTCAAAAGTGATAATTGTAGGTACATTTTTATGCAATTTGTAAAAATAGAGATTAGCTATTAACACACTTACTATTATTTCTACTTTCATACATTTTGTAATTGAAGGGGAAAGTCACTATGTGATTTTTTTTTTTTTTGTATATAGAGATAATTTCTCACCAAAATAATTGAATAAATTGATATATTTTAATTGTTTGCAATGTTAGCACCTTCCTCTTTTATTAGAAATAACTAGATTTAATCATTTATTTCTACCTCACTTAATTAATATATTTTGATTGAATGAAATAAATAAAAGTAAATTAAATTTTAAACTCGATGGATTAAATTGAATTTTTTTAATACTTTAATGCTTTTTAGATTTCATTATGTATATTATTTGTCTGCATCTACATCCATGTCACCCCCATCAACCACTATAGAAAGGGGAAATGGGTAATGAATCAATTGGATGATTCACTTAAATAAGTGTTTCCATTTTTATTTTTTTGCTGATTTTTGAGAGAAATAAGAGCTATTTCTATGGTTAATAAGTACATATGACATTAAAAGTAGTGGATTCATAAAAATTCTTGATACTTTTCAATTAGGTATATTAATAGACAAAAGAACCACCAAGTTTTACATAAAAATATCATATAATGGGTATTTAAGTGTTAAAAAAACTAGTTGCCCAAGAACTTAAGTTGGTAGAATCTCTATACTTAACATATGTGCAAAATGAAAGAGAGCCAGTTGGGAAAGGAAAACAACGACCTGAGGGAAGCGACCAAGGCGATGATGCTCTTGGTACAGAATGCTGAGGAATCGATTAAGAGTTTTTAATTAACTTGTAATGCTAGGCTTGGGGCCAATTTCTTGCTGGCCTCTTGCTGTCCCTTTCTCTGCTGCTGGTTTTTTTTGCTGGACTTTTGCAGCTGTCTTATTTTGTTTCCTTCTTGACTATCTATCGAATGTAATCACGTTTCCGGTCACTTAAAACCTGTTTTTACTTAATCAAAAACATATGTTCAAACATGCTTTGCATTTTATTTGTTTACCTTGTGTAACTCACTTCTCATTGGCTTAGGGAGAACAACTAAAGGTAATAGGCTACAACTTATGTTATGCCCCTAATTCTATAGTGTGTATTGTGCTATGAGTAGTTGGCTTGTTGCTACCTTAACTCTTAAATAAGCCACATAATTATTATTCTAATCATATATATGAATTAAGGTCATCCTAGGAGTTATATTTAAACTTACTAAGTTTTAACCCACAAGTGAAAGAAATGAATTACCAAAATACAAGTAATAAGATTTTTCTTTTTCCATTTCATAAACAAGATGCATATTTGAAACAAATCCCATTTCAACTTTTTCATTGCATCATAAATCATATACAATATCATTTTTATAAACATATGAAAGTATTTATATTTTTCCTTTTCAAATTTCCATTTACTTTAGGAATATTTGAATACATATAAAGCTTCTATGAGCTTAATGAAACATAAGAAAAACAAATGGGCCAGATGTCCTTGCTAACATACATCCTCAAATTTCATCCACCAACTGCATGAGGAAGAGTACCACTCAAGTGCTTTTCCACCCAACCAAGACTTTACAGTCCCTCATGCCTCTTCTAATAGTAGCAAATCGACCCTTTGATGAAGAGATTAGTTTGGTGACCTTAAAATAAAAGCCTTATGAGCATAGTGTTGTGTCCTAGATAACTATAGCTACCATACATTGGCTACAACCTACATGTATGGTATTCCATGTCTAGTATGTAAACCTAGATCACATTGAATTGATATTGTAGATAGTGGCAACCTACACTACTTTGGCAAAAGAATTCATCACCTATTACTTCGAGTGTGAGTCGTATGTCTGCCCACTTCATTGTTCTATTTGGTAAATTTTCCATTTATTCCATTCCTGTATCATTCCCATAAGGTTAATAATAGAAGGACTAATTAGGTTATTCCCATCCACGAATTAACCTAACCCAAGGATTAACTGTTGGATATTGTTGAGAAGTTTGCTGGAATGATGTGTTGTCATTGATGTCAACATAGTCTTCTATGTATTCTAGTGTTGCAGTCAGATTGGATGAGTTGTTGTGGTTTAATGGGTTTAGAGATACTTATCCCTAGTTGATTTAGAAAAGGTTTTAGAGGTTTGCATGATTTTTTGATCGAGTTGTGAGATCCGATATTATGGTTTATATTCAGTTGTTTGTGTTATTCAGTATTCTGGTTTGTTCTCCACATTGCTATGGAATTTCTATATCTTGGTTTGTGGATTTGGAAGAGTGTTTGCAATGTTCATATGTGTCCTCAATTCAGATAGTTCGCGATTTGGAAGTCCGCAAGTGAATCTTTCAGTTTGTTAGTCAATTTAACACATGTTCTTGAAGTTTCGGTATAATGATGATAAAGATTCTAGTAAGTGGTGATGTTGAGGTTGTTGTTGTGGCGATTCACGTTTCTTGTGGATGTTTCTAGATCATGTTCTATTTGTGTTGATGGTCTGCATTGATCGTTGTGCGCGTTATTGATAATTTTCTTGACCCGGTGGTGTTCTTCGAGTTATACGACATTCATGATGATTGTAGTGTGTTGCGGATGTTCGAGGCAAAATTCTTGGAAGTTTTTCTTGCATGAGGTGTTGATTTAGGTCCAGACTATGTCTTAGTCGACATTGTTTTCCTCTGCATGTGTTGTTGCAGCGTGTGAGGTTATTGTTTTATAATTTGTGTTGAGGTTTTAGCTGACCTTGAAATATAGGTTGATTATTTGTATAAATATATGTAATTGTCATGTTGCAGATTTATCTGCTCGATATCTACGTGTGCGAACATCATTTTGATCCTTCAGTTATAGAGGAGAAGTGCAAAGAAGTGTGAAAGAGCAGAGTTTGAATATATGTGCCTAACTAGAACTGTAACCAGACATGAGAAGATGCTATTTTATCAGTTCATGATTCTCTAGATGTAATCCGAATCTTTTTGTAAGGTAGTGAGCCTTCCCCAAGGTTGTATCCCTTCTTGTTTTATGATTTGAGCAATGAGCTCTAGGCAATGTTCCTAAATGCATGTGTATTCCCCATTTTAATATTTACACTTACTCCTAATAGGGTATTAACTCATTGTGAGTAGGTTCCCACAGTGTTTTTTCCCTTAACCAGGTTTTTCATGTCAAAAAACTTGGTGTTATTGATGTGGTTTTGATTTATGCTTTTATTGTTTATTTTCAAATCTAAATTTAAGTTTGAGTTGTGTAGAGTTTGAGGGCAAACTGATTCACCCCCCCTCTCAGTTTGTTGCGCCATTGTTGCCAACAATTGTTATTTGAGATAGATCCTTCAGAAGAAGCTTGACCATTTGAGGAGATCCGTGATGACAACCTTTGCTTTTAAGAAGGATAGTCCGAGATTTGATTGAACAAATTAAAATCTCTAGAAGAATTGAATGGAATGTAATTTGAGATGCATCGATGAAGACTATTGGAAGATTACTAAGAATGTGTATAATGCTCCTCTGAATGGTCCTACTATTCCGGATGAAATAAAGGAAGTTGAATTATTTATTAGAGCTAAGGAAGCATCGCTAAGTGCCTTATCTGATTCTGAGATGACTAATGTGATAGATTTGCAAACTGCTCATGAGATTTGGAAGACGCTAGAGACTTTGTATGAAGGTGACAACCATGTGAAAGTTGCTAAGTTGCAGAGCTTGAAAGGAAAGTATGGGATGCTGAAGATGGGAAAAGATGAGAAAATTACTCCCTTTATGCAAAAAGTGAATGAGCTGGTGTTGAACATTAGATGTGCCAGTGGAGTATTGGAAGAATCTGAGATTGTTGCCAAGGTAATAAGATCCTTTCCTCCTGCTTACAGGCATAAGGCTAATGCTATTGAAGAGATCTGGACTGTGACAAATGTGACTAGAGATATGTTGATTGGAAAGATTGTTTCTTTTGAGTTGAGAAAATTTGGTGAAGCCCCTCCTAAATCTGAATCTACATTTAAAGCTACTATATCTGGGAAGCAGAAATATGATCCGGGAGAAAGTTCTACAAGAGTATCTAGATATGAGAGAGTTTGAAGAAGATGAAAGAGAGCTTGAAGAGATTGAAGCCTTGATTGCCAGAAGATTGCCTAAGGGTGCCGGTAAGTATGAAGGAAAGTTTCCTCTTAAATGTTTTTCATGCAATAAGATAGGACATTTTTCCTCAAGGTGTCCGGAAATAGTTTCTAAGAATCCATTGAAGCCATATAAGTCTAAATATCAAAATAAGTGTCATTTTGTTGTTGATGAAGGTGTGACAGATGATGATTCTAAGAAAGGAAATTTAGGAGATGAATGGATGTTTATTGCTATCAAGTAAGATGATCTGGTGATTGTTGATTCTACTAGTTGCATTAATAAAGAGAAATATTTAGTTGCTAAGATTAAACAGAAAGATGAATGGGTTATTGATAGTGGTTTCTCTCATCATATGACAGGTGATAAGAGTAAGTTTGTAAGTATGTAAAATTATGATGGTGGTGTAGTAAGATTTGGTGATGACAAAGCTGGTATAATCCATGGTAGAGGTTCTATTTCTCTTGATGGTAAGCATAACACTGATGATGTCTTGTATGTTGAAGGTCTAAAGCATAATCTTTTGAGTGTTGAACAAATGGTTGATAAGGGATATGAATTACAATTCAAGAATGGAAAATGTAAGATCTTGAGTAGCTCTGAAATAGAAATTGCATCAAGTACAAAGACTAAAGGTAATATCTTTCTCTTGAATGCTTATTGGTAAAAGTTGTTTGATTGCTTAGATTGATGAAAGTTGGTTATGGCATAGAAGGATGTGTCATGTAAATTTTGACTGCATGGTTAAGATAAGTTCTACTCAAGTAGTAAAAGGTTTGTCTAAGATTGTAAAGCCTTCTAATATGATATGTAAGTAATGCCATGAGTTAGGGAAGCAAAAAAGAGTTTCTTTCAAAAACAAACAATATACTTCTAATGGGATATTGGATCTTGTATACTGAATTGTGTGATCCCTCTAGAGTGAGAAGCTTGTAGGGTGATAGGTATTTCATGTTGCTAATTGATTACTATTAAAGGATGATGTTGGTTACCTTCTTAAGGGAGAAGGTTGAAGCCTTGAAGAAGTTCAAGATTTTCAAAACTATGGTTGAGACAGAGACTAGTCTGAAGCTGAAGTGTCTGAGATCTGATAGAGGTGGTGAATTTACTTCCAATGAGTTAAATTATTTTTGTGAAGAGCATGGGGTGAAGAGATAGTTGCTCCATAGACCCCTCAGCAGAATGGTGTTGTGGAGAGGAAAAATAGGACAATTCAGGAAGTTGCTAGAACCACGATGATTTAAGGAAATGTTCCACATATCTATTGGAGATAAGTTGTGAGTACTGCAGTGTATACCTTTAACCGGGTGCATATCAAGGGTGATACCAGTAACAACTCCTTATGAGTTATGGTTTGGTCATGTTCCTACAGTTAGATATTTCAGAATTTTTGGTAGTAAATGCTATATCAGAAGAGATGAAGATCTAGGGAATTTTGATGCTAGAATTGATGAAAGAATCTTTCTTGGTTATAACAAAAGATTATGAAAGATAGTTGAAAGTGATAATGTGAATGTTGATGAAGGATTGAAAGAAATGAGATCTTGAGGATATGATTCACATGATCAAGATGTCAGTGCAAATAAAGGAAAGCAAGTGTAGACCCAGAATCAAGTTTAGATTGCTCCAGAAAAGCCTGAGAATGAAGAAGATGCAAGTGCTAGTGCAGAAGAAAGAGGTCAAGAGTTTGAAAATCAAGAAAATCCTAAGACTCCTAGGTATGTAAGGATGAATCATTCAGAAAATAAGATCATAGGTGATAAGAATATAGGTGTGATGACTAGGAGAAGAATTGTTGAAGAGTATTGCTTGATTTCAAAGATTGAACCTAAGAATGTTGATGAAGCTTATAAAGATGAAAATTGGGTTAAAGTAATGGAAGAATAACTGAATCAAATTGAAAAGAATAATACATGGATTCTTGTTCCCAGACCTAAGGATAAAAATGTAATTGGAACTAAATGGGTGTTTCAGAAGGTAAGGGTTATTCTCAGATGGAAGGTATTGATTTTGAGGGGACTTTTGCTCAGGTAGCTAGAATTGAAGTTGTTAGACTATTTCTTGCTTATGCTGCTTACAAAGATTTCAAAGTGTATCAGATGGATGTCAAGTCAGCCTTTCTTAATGGTGAGCTGGAAGAAGAAGTCTACATTGAGCAACAAGATGGTTTTCAGTTGACAGATCAAAAAGACATGGTTTGCAAGTTGAAGAAAGCACTGTATGGATTGAAGCAAGATCCAAGAGCTTGGAATGCCAGATTGGATAAGTATTTGTTGAAGCTTGAATTTAATAAAGGTACTACTGATAGTAATCTGCACTTCAACATTGATAATGATAACATCTTGATTGTTGAAGTTTTTGACATTTTTTTGGTGGAAATGATGGTTTGTGCAAGAAGTTTGCTGATGATATCCAGGATGAGTTTGAGATGTCTATGATTAGTGAGATGAAATTATTTTTGGGATTGCAAATAACTCAGTTGGATAAAGGTATTTTTATATCTCAGTCTAAGTATGTGAAGGAATTGTTGAAGAAGTTTGGTTTGGATGATGCAAAACCAGTTGGTACACCTATGGTGACCAGATGTAAGTTGACAAAGGATAATATTTCTCTGAAAGAAAATCAAAGCAAATACAGATCTATGATTGGTGGATTGTTGTATTTGACTCAAACTAGACCAGATATTATGAATGTTGTATGTCTTGTTGATAGATTTCAAGCTGATCCTAAGGAATCTCATGTTGTTGTGAAAAGAATTTTTAGATATTTGAAAGGGACATTTGATTTTGGTTTGTGGTATCCTAGAGATGATGATTTCACTTTGAGTGATTTTACAGATGTTGATTGGGCAGGTGATGTTGATGACAGAAAGAGTAGTAGTGGTGGTGCATTTTTCTTGGGTGTAAGAAGAATAATGCTACATCTCTATCTACTGCAAAAGTTGAATACATTGTTGCTACTAGTAATTGTACTCAAGTGATTTTGATGAAGAAGATGTTGAAGGATGTTAGAGTTATTTTTGATGAGCCTACTGTTATATACTATGACAATTCAAGTGCTATAAACATTTCTAGGAATCCGATGTTGCATTCTAAACTAAGCACATATCAATCAAGTTTCATTTCTTAAGAGAGAAGGTGAAGGAGAAGGAAGTCAGATTGGAGTATGTATCTACAAAGGAACATATTGCAGATATCTTCACGAAGCCTTTGCCTAAGGATAATTTTAAGTATCTCGAAGAGAAGCTAGGGGTGATTTCCCCTCCTGATGAGAACTAAGATGCATGGAGTTACATCAGTCTGGTGGACTTTACAAAGATATCTTCTGATCTAGATTGATGAGTGAGGCGGCTACTCAAGGGGAGTAGTCAATGTGCTATTCAGATTTGTGTGTTTGTCCTAAAGGAAGAGAGAATCAAGTTTGGTGTTGTATATGCCTTTTGCATTGATGTCAAAGGGGGAGAGAAGCATGTGAAAACCTACTATATTCTATGATGATCTCATGGGGAGATTGTTGAGAGTTATGGGAGATTATTGGTTGTTTATTTCTTTGTTTGCATTGATTGTTTTTCACATTCATATGTTGCCATCAATGCCAAAGGAAGAGATTATTGGATATTGCTGAGAATTTTGTTGGAATGATGTGTTATCAATGATGCCAACATATTTTTCTATGTATTCCAATGTTGCAGTCATATTGGATGAGTTGATTTGGCCAGTGTGTTGCAGATGAGCTATTGTGGTTTAATGGGTTTATAGTTACTTATCTCTAGTTGATTCAGTAGAAGTTTCAGAGGTTCACATGATGTTTTGATCGAGTTGTGAGATCCAGTATTATGGTTGATATTCAATTGTTCGTGTTATTTGGTATTCTGGTTTGTGCTCCACATTACTCTGGAATTGCTATATCTTGGTTTGCACATTTGGCAGAGTGTTTGGGATGTTCATATGTGTCCTCAATCAGATGGTTTGTGATTTGGAAGTCCGCAAGTGAATCTTTCATTTTTTCAGTCAGTTCAATGTATGTTCTTGAAGTTTCAGTATAATGATGATGAAGATTCTAGTAAGTGGTGATGTTGTGGTTGTTGTTGTGGTGATTCACATTGCTTGTGGATGTTTCTAGATCATGTTCTATCTGTGTTCATGGTTCACATTGATCGTTGTGTGTGTTATTGATCATTTTCTTGATCCGATGGTGTTCTTCATGTTATGCGACATTCATGATGATTGTAGCATGTTGTGGATTTTTGAGGCAGAATTCCTGGAAGTTTTTCTTGCATGCAATGTTGATTTAGGTTAAGATTGCGTCTTAGCTGACATTGTTTTGGTTTGTATGTGTTGTTGTAGCATGTGTAGGTGATATTGTAGTTGTTGTTGTGGTGATTCACGTTGCTTGTGGATGTTTCTAGATCATGTTCTATCTATGTTGATGGTCTGCATTGATTGTTGTGCATGTTATTGATCATTTTCTTGATCGAGTGGTGTTCTTCATGTTATGCGACATTCATGATGATTGTAGCATATTGTGGATGTTTGAGGCATAATTCTTGGAAGTTTTTCTTGCATGCAGTGTTGATTTAGGTCCAGACTATGTCTTAGCTGACATTATTTTGGTTTGCATGTGTTGTTGTAGCGTGTGAGGTTATTGTTTTGTAATTTGTGTTGAGGGTTTAGCCGACCTTGTATTATAGGTTGATGATTTGTATAAATATATGTAATTGTCATGTTGCGGATGTATATGCTCGGTATCTGTATGTGCGAACATCATTTTGATCCTTTAGTTGCAGAGGAGAAGTGCGAAGAAGTGTGAAAGAGAAGAGTTTGAGTATATGTACTTAATTGGAACTGTTACCAGGCATGAGAAGATGCTATTTTATAGGTTCATGATTCTCTAGATGTAATCCGAATCTTTTTGTAAGGCAGTGAGCCTTCCCCAGGGTTGTAGCCCTTCTTGTTTTGTGATTTGAGCAGTGATCTCTAGGCAGTGTGCTTGAATGCATGTTCATTCCCCATTGTAATATTTACACTTACTCCTAACAGGGTATTATCTCATTGTGGGTATGTTCCCGTCATGGTTTTTCCCTTAACCAGGTTTTCCACATTAAAAATCTTGGTGTTATGTGTGTTATTGATGTGGAGTTGATTTATGCTCTTACCGTTTATTATTATATCTAAATTTAAGTTTGAGTTGTGTAGAGTTTGAGGGCAAAATGATTCACCCCCCTCTTAGTTTGTTGCATTGTTGCCAACATTAACCAAATCAATCACTCCTATATACTAAAGATACACTCCACAACACAACTCTAACTTAGCTATTACATACACATGCATAAATATATTCATAAAGATTATCAATTTTCTATAAACTCAAGAATGCATATCCTACAGCTAACACAATCTCAATCATTGCTTTAATTAAGTCTACAATATCTTATTCTATGTACATAACATATCACAATATAAAAGAAAAGATAGAATCCTCATGCTTATATTATAGCTTCCTTGCAAATACTAATTCCTTCTCAGAATCATATGGGCTTCACAAATTATCCACTAACATAGAATCTCACAAGCTCTCAAAGATAAGAACTATCCTACTTCCTCGCAATACTTGAACTATTCTCTTTCTCCAATTAAGGACAATGAAAACAATGAACAATATGTGAAATGAAAAGAGGTTATGAAGATGAGATGATTGATTCCCCAAGAGAGGTCCTCTATTTATAAACAAGTTTGAGGGACTTAATGTTATTATTAAGTTCTCTAAATTGCCACCACTAAGACTATGTGGCTTCTCTTCTAACTATAAAGTCGACACATAAATAGTCCTACAAAGTTCTACTACGAATCAATCATATTTACTAAGTTAAATATGATTATTAATACCTATAAATCACCTTAAAAAATAGGTTTCTATCTCCAAAACCCACATACCTATCGATTAAGTCTTCCTAATATTTGGCATGAGCACTTAACTACATTGACGATGCAAAATGCTAAAGATGAGGAGGCACTTGTTACACAGATATTTTTCCTAAGGAATAGGTCGATGCTAGTTACCTACCATAATCAACCACCTTTACCTTGCAATAAGTCTCCCTAGCTCGAGAAACTTCCAACATGCATGCATGAGCAACGACTTCCACAAGTCTCAGTTTGCACATAGAATTGTGTCACACGTTATACCTACTTGGTCAACTTAGTCCAAGATCCATATGGTTGATGATAGTACATACCACACCATATATATCAACCTTAACAATAAGCAACCATCTAAACATGTGTGCAAGGAATTTACCCTTCTCCTATGTACTTAGAAATGTGGTGGCTTGCCTTATTCACATGCTACTTTACCTTGTGCGCTCACCTCCCATGCACAGGCCATGCTAACACTTATGCACCCACCATTATGTGTGTGTGGGGGTGAATCATGAGGCTTACTCATCTGGGTTGATACGAGTCAACTAGCTCCTTTGACATGGTCAACATAATAAAATATAGACCGATCCACATATATTTATATATTAGTATATGTATGTATATATATACTGTAGTCACATAAATCTGTCCAATTTAATTAAATAAATATTCCCTATTTATTTGATTAAAAATCCACTAGCCATCAGTTAATTAAATTAATATTTAATTAATGCATCTTCAATCATTCTCCTATTAATTAGATAAATTATTCAATTTGTTTTAATTAATTCATTAAACCAAATTCACAAATCAATTAAATGAATAAATCATATTTATTTCATTTAATCCCCTTTTCCTCTTTTAAATAAATTAAATAAAACATTTATTTAAATCATTTATACCCCCCACTTGCATTTTCCTACAAATGCAACTTGCACACATTTATTGAAATAAATAAATTTATTTTAAATAAAAATCTTATTTTCCCTCACCCACCAAATCCACTTGCATTCCTAAACCCCCTTCTAGATTCTTCTAAACCCTTCCTAATTAGCCTAATCCATCCCCTAATTATTGTCACAATCCTAAGCAACTTGAAGTCACTTCTCAAAGACTTCAAAGTCTTTGAAAAGCATTAAATGCTTTGTGTGTTCAACAATTTAACCTCCAAAGTTTTCTAAAACCACTAATGGCTCTTACATGACCATTTATGGCTCTTACATAACCATTTATGGTTATTTCAACTTGCACTCATGTGTCTCCTCAAACATTTATTGCTTTGACCATGGTTATCCCTTTTGCCTTTGCACAAGAGTTTATCCATTGGATAAAAGTTTTATTCTTTGAATAAAGAATTTATTCATTCAACCTAACCTTGACCTTAACTCTCAGGTCATGTCAAGCATTTAATGCTTATTCCCTCTCCTCTCAACCTATCTCACATTGACACTTGTCATCCTAGGATTGGGTTGAAAGCCATCACATGGATTGAATATCATTCAATCCTGACCCTTGTTGAGATTACTCAATCTCAACCATCCATTGCTCCATTTTCCCTATACATAGAGCCCATTTCTTCATAATCCAGATCCTAAAAACTTATATGCATCTAAGTTATAGAGAATTTTAGAGAGCATTTAGCATAAATCACTAATATCTTGTCACTTTGGTTTAAAATAAATCATTTTAATATCATAGAATCTAGCATTAGCTTTTTATTCACATTTAGAGTAAATACTTCAATCTCAAACCTCCATAAGCATCCATAGTGCAAAAAGCTGTTGAGAGCTACACTAGTTTGGAACTTGGAGAGAAGAGGAACAAAGGAGAAGGAGCTAAGAGAATTTTAGGAGGCATTTGGAGATGCCTCATCATATTTACTTTCCTAGTTAAATATTCTCTCATGCTTTTGGTATCTCTTTTGATATGCTTGTTTAGAATAATCTTTTGTTGCTAACACCTTGTGTGTGTGTTGTCATCGAACATATTTTCTAACCCTTTTTGCAGAGCATCATATACATATATTAATATTTATATATCAAATAATCAAGTATTAAATCTAAACAATTAAAACCTATCATAGAGATTCAACCCAACATTCCAAACAAGGATATCCAAACCAAAACGTTACAAAACATCACTAGTTCGACATAAGGTAACTTACAACCATACCCACTAATTTAACTCAACTCGACCAACTAAGATGTGAGTGTGTGATATCTCAATAAGTCACATATATAAGATTACCAAACCAAGTTCTTCTCCTGAGTGATACTCTTCCTTCCTTCTAGAGGTTTGTTCATTTCTTGCATCCAACTTAGCACATCAGAACAATAGTCAATTGTTATTAAAACATCATATATTTCATCTTTAAATATTCAAAATGTCACATTGATTCCATATTCATCATGTGCTAAAGTATTTTAACTCAACCAAGTAATAGTAAATAGTGATATAACAATGGGGTGTAACATAAGTTAGTTATTATCATCATATTGACTATTGACATGTTATTGAAGACTATTGGAGGTATCCCACTTGAAGTGGATTAGGAGGTTTCCCCCTCAAAGTGGCATATTATTATCAAGTAATTACATCATTTTTTCTATTATAATCATCTTATGAAATTTATTTCATTACAACTTAGTGTTCTCTTATTTTAGCATTGATAGTTGATCTTTATATGATGAAACATTAAATTGTTATATTTATCCCATTTTAAGGAGCCTTAAAAAAGCAAATAAAGAAGTGGAGGCCTCTTCAGGTGGTTATGCCAGTTTGAATTAGGATGTAGCAGAAAATTCAAATTTAAATTTTGGTTGTTCTAATGGAGATTCCAATGGTGCAGATTCTATTGCAGTTTATAGGAATGACGAAGCCCTTGTTGTTGGTGTTGGGAAAGGTGGTGGTATTCTTGATGAGATCTTGTCAAGGGGGTTAGTACCTCAATTCTCAAAAAATCTATTCCCTTGGGCCCAAATGATGCATGTGATTAGACAAGGTACAATCCTAAAGGTTCTTCTCTGGTCCATCTTCACTTGCATGGTACTTCAAGAGATTCTCACCCCAAAGGTCCTCTTCTTGGTAGGGTCTCTTTCGGTCTGGATTCCTCTAGATGCATGGGTGTTACTTCCAAGTGGTTTTCCTTGTTTGGTGTAAACCTTAAAAACAAGATCTCTTCCCCCCTTGTTCAAAACTTATCTAACTAGTTGGTTGGTGAGTTTTCTATCTTGATTCTTCATACTTTAATCGGTAACAGTGTCTCCCTTATGGATATATCTCTTGTGGGTAAGTTTTTGCATCCTCGCCCAAATACTAAACTAGTGCAATATTTTACGTAGAAGGAAAAGCAAACTATGGGCCGATTTGATGTCTTAGTTGTGGAAAGGGGATTCTTCTCCTTCTTATTTTCCTGTGAGGATAGTTTATGGTCCATCTTATGTGGAGGACCTTGTCTTATTGTCAAATCAACATTAGCTCTTAAGAAATGGGATCTTGGTTTTTAACTTATCTAACTGTTATTTTACTACAACTCCAGTTTCGCTCGAATTTCTTGGCCTCCCTATAGAATTTTGGGTTGAAGAGGTTTTCAAAGGCATCACAAGTTCATTTGGTCAACTTCTAACATTTGATGAAATGACCTCCTCTTACAAGAGGCTAGTATTTGCTTGCATTTGTATGAATGTGAAGCAGTCTGCTAATCTTCCCTCTTCTATAAAGATTAAATCCAAGTTGGGTGACTACGCACAGAAGGTTGAGTTTGAATCTCTACCCTTTGTGTGCTTTTAGAGAAAAAATTCAAGATACTGGGCTAAGAACCACCCTTCTAAATTCCAACCTCAAAAGAAGGTTTGAAATAAGATAGGTAATGGGGACCTAAAGGTTGTGCTACCAAAGAATGGTGAAATAGGTAATGACTACACTAAGGAAATTTTTGCACCTTAGCCATTTTCTCATCCTAATGAGGTTTTATCTGATGGGGTCTCTGAGATTCGGGACTCTAGTATCCCTTCTTCTATAGTAGTGGTTTCTTGTGGAAGAAGGAGCTCCCCATTCCTAACTTGAATCTCTTGGAATAAGTTGTTGGTAATCCCTTGATTACTATTTTTCTTGAATGCATTGGGTACCCTTAGTCAGTGTAGATAGGGAAGGTCCCAAGATAAACAGTCTCACTAAAGTGGATGTGGAATGTATGCCCCTTGCGTCTTTAAAGTTAGAGGGGTTTATGGATTCAATCTCAATGCGAGAACCCAAAATGGGTGATGGTGTAAGCATTGATGAAGATGTGGGCACTCCTTTTACTATGGTGAAATATAGGTATAGAAGAAATCCTACCTCTGTTTCATCATCTCAAGGGGTAACAACCATAACTAGACAAAAAGCTGACAATGGTGAATCCAGGGTAAAAGTTAGACTCTCTAATTTAGATATAGTTGAATGTATACAAAAGACTCTCTCAGAGATGTACTTGAAAAGACCACCTCAAAGAAAATAAAATGTAGAATAATAAGATGAAATGACTTAAGAATTCCTTCTTCAAATATTGTGGCCTCCATAGCTCTAATATTGATGGTGCTTCAAGTTGGATTGCTAGATTTTGGAATCCCAAAATAATTCAAGGTTCTCCTCTCCTTGAGGATTATAACCATGTTGTTGCTTTGTTTACTCATTTTCATGATGGTTCCTCTTGGATCACATCTAATTGTACACATTAAAAATTAGGGAAACTTGTAAGAGGCTAAATGAGAAACCACTAGCTCAAATCAATTACCAATTTCTCAATTTTAATGTAACAACCAAAAGTTCAAGAATAGAAAAATATATTACTTTTACTAATTGTAGAAATTCATATATTACATGTTTAGCTGAAATAAAAATTGTTAATAACTAACTTCAACTAACTAACCATTCAACAACAAAGAAACATTAACTAACATCTAACAACATCATAACTGAAAGTAAAGAGCGAGAAGGGTTTAAAGGTTTACAGTGTATTGAATTTTCTGATGAACATATGCTTATCTCATTTCAATAAGGAGGGGGAGAGCATCATCAAGGGCTTTTTTTCCCAACCACAAACCTAAGTCCCCCATGTCGCTTGCTACTGGAAGGGCTCAACCCTTCACAAGGAAAGAAGATAGAAGACAAAAAAAATACCAATGAACCTTTGAAACTAGTGTTTATAATCTATACTAACCAACCGATCATACACTAAAGGTACCTCCTAACTTTGCATGACACTTTGGCTAGTAGTGTATCTGATTCTTATGAACTGATGGATGCATGCAAACTATAGCATCAGATTGGCCAAGATTATCATAATTAGCACATAGAGTGTTATCCATGTTCACCACCCTTACTCGGCTTATTTAAAGAAGGGTTGCACACTTGCAACTTACTCAAGGGTCCAACTGACCACCAGTAAACTAATCCAAATAGACCCAACGATTTAACTCTATCCATGGAGAGACTATCATATGTTCTTCTTAGTAACTGGGTGTTAAATTTATTGTTCTAGAAATGGATTTTGTCAGTTATAACAAACTGCTCATGGTTACTTATTCTTGGACTAAGTTTGGCTTACTTCCATAAATAATTACATAGAATAACATGATAGTTATCCCAAGGACACGGTCGGCCTTGAATTACATTCACAATGGAATATCAGAACATCACAAACTAGGGAATATAAATTGTCTTAGTCCAATATCATCCAAGATTTAATAGCACTGTACAAAACAAGAAAAATACGATTGCCTTAATCAAGTTCAACCAAGATAAACAAAACAAAACAATCGAGATACATGGTTTGCTCTTAGCTAAATAACAACAAGGTATACAACTTCATGTACTTCATGGCTCAGATAATGAGCTTGCAGATCTTTTAACAATGACACTATTATTTAGTATGATGATAAGAACCATGTGATTACAATGCCACTATGTGATGACTCACAACAAAATCATGCATATCAGGAGTAACTAATTAGGTCATACTCATTAATAACTTTGCCTAATCAAGCATGCATCCTCATTATATTTGGTACGATCACTAAATAATGATAAATAATATTTTTAGATCAATCAAGAAATAGAGGTAGAGTAACATTTTCCTTTCCTGTGATTTGATAGAGAGAGAGTTCCAAGACTTTCGTCAATCTTGATACAATCGGCTTGAACACTACTCAATATAGCAAGCTTCCAAGTAATACTTCACACATAGCCAAGACATAGTAATGCTGCCTAAATACTTCCTATTTCCTAGCAAACACGATATAAAAAGATAAATGATTTTAGCAGAGAAACAACACGATATCACGTATAACCAAGTCGGCAACCCCCTACAAGGATTCCAATGCCACATAATTAATAATGCTTTCTAAAGAAGTTCTAGCTTAGTGATCAAGCACTGACGCCTCTAACATAACATCCAACAGTTACAAGAAGGCCTCCACCACCAATATGGTGGCCACCTCGATCATGGTCGGTGGTCTTTCAAAACAAGGTGTAAGATAATAATGCGATCCTTTGCATATTGCACACATCCAATGCAATAATGGATATATTCATATACATACATGTACATTATCAACATACGTATGCATATGAATATAACCCTGAACACATGAATCCATAAAAATGCCCTTGGAGGCAACAAGGAATACACACACACACATATTCAACAATCAAATAAGAGAGATACAATTAACAAAATAAGCAATACATCAAGAAAATAAACTCAAACCAAGGATACCTAACTATCAGTTGGTGCAAGGGTGACAAAATGACTCTAGGTCAACATCAATAAGGTGGTATGGACCTTACTCTACCAAGGCCAAGATGATCAAAGTATACATCTAATTAACCGAACCTAGGACTCACTGGCAATGTTCTTTTCTAATATTTGCAAGCTCTCCTTGATGATACTCTCCCTCCCTCCCGAGGTTACCATGTGTCCCGCATCCACTTGGTTACCTAAAAAACCAGTTATTTAGATCTTAACCATAATAACTGAATAGATGAAATATCAATTTTAAAATAACTTATTTATTTTCTAATCATTAAGATTTTTCATCCACATGAGGAAACAAATATATAATCATTGTTTAACTAATCACAAAATCATAATAAGCATAATTCCAAAGTCTAAAAAGAGGGATGCAACATATTCCCCCTCTTGTGAATCATTGTCCTTGATGATTATAAAACATAATTTAAAATTCTGAACATGAAAACAAGTTCATTATTTCTCATAATAAAAGTTCAATGGTTTTTAAAGAGATGAGGAAATTTCTGATGGACTTCTTCATAATCCTCCTAGGTGGCATTTTCTTTTGCATACTAGTCCAACTAGACCTTGCATTAAGTAACCTTGTGGTTACATAGGTGTAGCTTATGCACCTCGAGTATTCTGAGTGGTTTGATCATAACCACTCCTGGATCCTACACCTGCAAGGAATTCCAGTCAATCATGTGCTCAAAATATACCACATACTTCTTAAGATATGAAACATGAAAAACATTATGCAATCGGGTGAGAGCCAGTGTTAGAGTAAGTATGTAAGCTATTGGGTTAATTACTTACAAGATTTCAAATGGTCCCACATATCCTATTGCTAATTTGGAACCCTTCCCAAACTTGATGGAACTTTTCTATGGTTTAACCTTGAGGAGAACCTTCTCCCCTATTGCAAATTATCTTGGAGTCTGTTTTGCATCTGTATAACTCTTTTGTGAGTCGTTAGCCTCTGCTAACCTTTTCTTGATCAACTTCACATGATATTCCATTTCCTTGAGCATCTCCAGCGAGGATTATTCTATCCTCTTGCCTATCCTATTTTATGGGAGTTATGCATTTCCTTCCATATAGTGCTTCAAAAGGTGTCATTTTTATGGTGGATTGATATGAGTTATTATAAGAAAATTCTACTTGAGGAAGGTATTCTTCCCATTTATAATGTTGATCCATTCAATACATCCTCAAGAGGCCTTCCAAAACTTGATTCACTCTCACTGTTTGACCATTTGTTTCTGAATGGTAAGCTGAATTGATGTTTAACTATGTTCCCAATTCTGCAAATAATTTTTGCCAAAATTTGGACATAATTATGGAATCTTTGTCAAAGATAAATTTCTCAGATATTCCATGTAGTCGAAAGATTTCCTAAATAAATTTTTGAGCAATTATATATGCACCATCAGCTAGATTTTTTGGTATGAAATGTGATACCTTGGTAAGCCTATCAATTACCACTAGAATGACGTTATGTCTATTTCTTGACATGGGTAGACCTTACATGAAATCCATACTAATAATTTGCACTTCCAATTTGGTATGGCATGGGGTTGCAGTAGTCCTGTTGGATGTTGATGTTCTATTTTCACTTTCCGACACTAAAAGCAATCTGCCACAAATCTTGTTGCATCCTTCATTCCCTTCTAGAAATATAAGGGTTTAACATCTGCTAACATCTTCATCATACCGGGATATCCCAAGTATGCTGCCATATGTACCTCTTTCCATATCAATTTCCTTAACTCTAGAAGGTCGAGTATGCACATTCTCCCTTGGTACCTTAGCAAACTATCTAATTATATGTTGTACCCTTCATATCGAGGATCCTATGAATTACCTCGTAAGGCCCCTCATACTTGATTGTAGAATTCATCACCTTCTAAGTTATGTAGTGCCCAGGTTCTGAGATTCATACCCATGGTTGCCATAGCTGACAAATATCTCTGACAACTTAATGCATCTGCTACCCTATTCTCCTTTACCTTGATATAGCTAAATTAAAATTCATAATCAGAGAATAACTCCAACCATATTCTTTGTCGAGCGTTTAGGTTAGCTTGAGTAAATATATACTTCAACACTTGATGGTTGGACCGAAGTTTTTATGGTTTACTCATAAGATAATGCCGCCACATTTGTAGAGTGTGCACAATAGTTGCTAACTCTAGATCATGCGGATCACAAATCTGCTCATAAATATTTAACTTCCTAGATTTGTATGCAATCACTTGATCATTCTACATGCGGACCCCTCCTAAACCCTTACTTAAGGCATCTGTGATTACCACAAACTAGCCTTCAAGATATGGTACCTTCAAAATAGGTGCAGTAGTTAGTTTTTCCTTTAAATATTTGAATGCCTTCTGGCATTTTTATGACCACTCAAATTTATTTCCCTTTCATTGGAGGGTGGTCATAGGATGTGCTATTTTGGAAAAATTCATCAAATTTTTTTTGTAATACCTAGCTAAACTCATGAAGCTCCTCACTTCTTGTACATTTTTAGGTACTGGCCACTCCACTATAGCTTTTATTTTTATTGTGTCAACCTCTATTCCTTCTACAAAAATTATGTGTCCTAAGTATTGTAACTCTTTTTGGAAGAAGGTGCATTTGGATAACATTCCATACAACTTATGCTCACATAGACAGTGAAGGACTATTCATAAGTGTTGAAGGTGTTCCTCCTCATTCTTTGATTAAAATAGAATGTCATCCAGGAATACTAACACAAATTTGTCCAAACAATCTTTAAACACATTGTTCATTAAATTCATGAATGTTGCAGGTGCATTGGTGAGTCCAAAGGTTAATACAGTGAACTTGTACTGTCCATATCTTGTTTTCAAGGTCGTCTTATGAATATCTTCCTCCTTCATCCATAGATGATGATAACCTAGCCATAAATCTATCTTGGAGAACACTACAATCCCTCTCATCTGGTCAAATAAGTCATCTAATCTAGGTAGTGGAAACTTATTCCTAATGGTGAGCTTATTGAGCATCTGATTATCTATACATAGACGTAGTGTCCCATATTTCTTCTTAACAAAAATCATGACGACTCTCTGTTGATGTTTCCAACTAATTACCTGAATTCACCTAAGAATGAGCCAAATTCTATCGACGGGAACTTAGATCAGTGGCAAACTAATGGGATTTCAATCAAATATTGAATGATCCCCTGCACTTTAGGCTCAATAGGACCTAGGGGTGATCCTATGCAATATGTAATATATTTGCAATGATAATGATGAGTATTGCCAAAATGCGGATTGACTTCCTACACATTTAGCTAGAATGCATGCACATAACTCTAGGTCAACTCAATTCATAGTTATTTAATACTCATGCACAATCAGGAGTGAACTCTTACCTATTTCTACTCGTGCAAATAGAAAAGGGAAAATGAGATCACTATCATTTTAAGCTGTATCTGAAATTCACTTGTAATCCTCAAAGATTAGGGCCTAATCCTAGCAATAGAGTCATAATCTCATGAATCTTAAACATTTTTATGAACCTTTAATTAATTAGTTGCAAAGATCCTATACAATGATGCTCGACATCAATGCAAATCAATAGACTATTTTGAGTACCTTTTACTACACCATATAGGACAAAAATTATTTGCACTCTACAAGAAGGGATATGTTGATATAACTACACCCTTCAATGTTGCTGCTACAAAATTTGGTGAAACGACATGATGTTGATGTGTACAATGTTGGATGGTCACTTCACTTGAAGACAAAAAATTTTCTCATGTTGTTGTTGATGACATGAAGATGAGAAATAAATAAACAAGTAACATTTGAGGACACTTTGTGAATTGACAAAGGTATTGAAGATTTTTTGACTGAAGTGTCTGTGTTCTCCACATAAACAACTACTTTGAATCTACATGAGATACCTGTGATCAGTTGATCTGGAAAGGTTCCCATTGTGAATTTTAATTATTCTTAAACACGGTCTATCCCTCCTAGTACAATGCTTCGTTGTTCACTCCTCCTCTAGTGTGCAGTGTTCTTGATGCTAATATGCAATTTGGTAACTTTTCGACCACTTGAAGCTTTGGATATCTTGCAACCTACTTTGAGTTTCTCTGCACTAATTATTTACTGCATTCCTTACCTCTTCTATAATCTGTTGAACTGAAGGTAGGAATGACAAGGGGTGAATCAGTCCAAAACAAAAATAAATGCAACATATAAACAATTAAACATCAACACACATCCAACACATGAATACCAAGATTTTCTACATGGAAAACCAAAACAGGTAAAAACCATAGTGAGTGCCTACCCACAAAATATATTCACTATGTATATCAGATTAAAAAGAAAAGAGCTCATTTGGACTTGCAAACCAAGGCTAACTGCTCATGGTTCAAGATACAAAAGAGGACTCGCAAAACCTGAAGCTAGCTGCAAGAGAGCAAGATACAAAAATGATATGAAAAGAAGGATTTCCTAATCATGAAGTTGTCCTTGAACTCTGCATCAAGCAACCAACATCAGAACACACACAACTCAAACTTCAACTGCCAACACTCTGTCTCATATATCTGCCACAATCTCAACACAACTTGTGTATCATTTGAAGGCAACTCTTCTTCTCTGCTATTCACAAAACCTCACTAATTATCACACATCTACACTTCTTCACTTATTCACTCTACACTGCTCTTCTCATCCCCATCTTATTTAACTTAGTCATGCACATCTCTTATATACAAGATAGATCATCAAAAGCTTGAACGAAGTTGACCTGAACCAAAATATACCTTCCAGACCAAAAAAAGAACATGTTGTTCCATTCTAGGAGAATGAGAGGACCAAAACACATCTTCCAAAGATCAATTCATCGATTTGTAATAATTGAAACACAACCAACAACATATCCACACGCTACACATCCATATAAGCAATTAACGGTCAAAACAAGCTCTCCAATGCGAATAACTCAAATCCGGATCTCCACACGCTTCGATGAGACCCATAACACATCAAACAATCTCCCATAAATCATATCCAGACCTAAGGATAGGTCAACCATAGAATATCATGACCAACAACAAACAATTCTACAACACAAAAAGAACACAAAGATATTTCTGCAACACAAAATAATCATATCCATGATACCAAAACTATATCCAACAAAGATAACCATAATAAGAAATGTCAGCAACACTTTTTAGACTTGAACACTTCCAAAACAACCAATGAACACCTACAACACCAACACAACAAGATATCTCTACACCACAGACATTTCAAACCAATGCCAATCTAGAACAACAAATTTGACATCAATGACAACCACAACAACACATACTTCCAACATAATCCTTCCATATATTGCATCTATCTCAATCACTTTATCAATTATCAAGTGATATGTACCTATTTGAAGTTGATTTCCCTCATTAATCTTGTTTATGGATTCCTATGTGCTCTTTTCAAAATCTGTCTTCCATATCTCCGGGCTCTTCACTTCTCCACTTTTATTCAATATCTTTGGAGGAGTCTAGTGCTGAAGTGTTTTAAAAGAATCTATTATTTCCTTCACAACCGCTTCTTTCCCCTCAGTGTATTGAAACTCTTTGATTAAAAAATTTAACATTTTCCAAGTGGCACTGATAATGGGTGGGGATGATGGAAGACTTTTAACAACCAAGTATAAGTCCTTCAATGTTCCAAATTGTAGTTGCCATACATAATTTCGGGGTTTCAAAACTGCAATAAAGTATTTACACTACTTCAAAACTTGGAACAATATTTGATATAAATTGTAGACATCATCCAACTTGTTTAAAACTATTTTTGACAAATGCAAAATTGTTCCCCTCGTTATTTCTAATGATTTCTTTTTTTCATCATCTTTTGCCCTTTTTAATAGTTCATCCTTTTGTTTTAAATCCTACTTCATTGCTTTTATTTGTGCTTTCATGCTATCTATTTTGTGGATTGATAAAGATGCAAAATTCTAGGCTAATGAAGAGGGTTGCTCTTGTGGTGTGGCATTTGTTGCCAAGAGGAGTGGGTCCTTCATCCATGCAACAATCTTCAACTTTGCATTCTCCTGAAACAAGTGATTGTATGATTTGTTCATGTCTACCCTTTCCTAAATAAACCTTTCCAACATCTTTTGTTGTTGTAGTACAACATCTCGGGCAAAAATTGTAGAATTCATGGTGATGGTAGCAACTTCCAAAGCAGTAGTGTCTTTTAGAGTTCTTATTATCCCTTCATCACTAGTTTTTTCCTCCACTCCGATCAATAACTATGACTTTCTTGTATTTGGGGTTGTTACCAATTGTGATAATTCTTTTAAAGTAGGATGGCACTCGGGTACCACTCACACCCCTTTTATTATTGAATTCTGCAACATACAATGGGTCTTATTGCTTCCTTATTTGATGTAACAAAAATACATCTTCCAAGTTCTAAGATGGAATCAATAACATACCACTATCCTTTATGATTTGTCTCACCTCTTTAGATAATATTGTGGCTTAAGTTAAGCTCATACAAAGTTGTAACCTCTCCAATTGATTTGCCCTCTGCCTCACCCTTCATTTTTAACCACAATCCTTTAAACTTTGGTGTTTTCATAAATTCATCATCATATATAAATCTTGCAATAGCCACACATTCATTATCAATCTAATCCAAAATAAGTGGTGCATCCACATCAACTCTATCATGTGGCTCATGATCTATAACAATCTCCCTTGGAGGAGATCTTAGTGATTGGACTATTTCTTGTCCTACTGCTAAGTCCTATAGAGCATGACCAGCCTCATCTATACCCAGAGCCTTTTCAGTAACTTCATAATCAACAATGGGAGCAGATGGGCATTGTTGCATTGTTGGCTAGTCAGGTAACATTGTTTCTCTCCTTTCTAATAATAGTATCTCTAACCTAGGAGGAACAAATTCATACGTTTTTGCTTCTTGTTGAGGCATTTGTGGTGGTTCTTAATCAACTCCTTGTACCATACTCTCTCCCACTTCTTCAATAATTAGCTTTTCTACCTCAACTAGTTTTTGAGCATCTTTAAGTCGTTTACCCTTTATTACAACATTTCCAGTATAAATTCTTTCAAAATTTCCAATCATGAACTCTATTCTCCTTAGGTTACTCTTCTCCTCAAGGTAAAACCCAACAAAACTTGGGTCCCATTTCTTCCTCTCAATCTCAATGCGGATTAAAATAGAACATTTTATCCTTCTCTAAAGTACCTCTCTAGAGTCATAACAATTCCTAATTAGGTCCTCCACATAGAATAACTCATGGAGGTATTTCCCTCTATGCTTTTGAGTTTTTAACAAGTTAATGATACCTTCTAGATCATAACATCTTTTTTGTGCCAATTTCAAAGAAATTGTTTTGTTTATATAATATTAGACCTTTTCTAAGGTATTAGATACAATGGAAAAATCACTATAACTAACATATTTGGGAAGGAAAGATCCTTTCTTCTGCCTATGCATCAACTCCTTCTCTTTGCACATGAATTGCAGCATATACTCAAGAAATGCCAACCTAGGAGTTACAAAAACAAGGAGTTGGTGTGGTGATTGAGGATATCCATCAATTAAAATGAGAGTATAATTAGAAAATAAAATCCAATCACCATGGTTAAAACCTCCATCTTCATTTATCCTTTCTTCCTTTGGCTTCAACAGTTGCATCATCGGTTTTGGCAACCTGTCAAGATAATACCCACACCATGAAGTAACTTTAACAAAAAAGTACTTGTTTAAGGTCAACTAATCTACAATTGGACACTAGTTGTCCCATGAGTAGCACCACCTTTGAACTGGTAGTGCCCTTCCATGTTTATTAGAGAATTTCAATCCTAACCTATCACTCCACTCATACCTGTGTTGATGTAAAATCATGTGACACACCATAGCATAATTTTTGAAAAAAAAAATCATTCCATCCTCCTTGAATTTGATCAACCCTTGATGTTTCTCTTCCTCAAAAAATGAAGCAAATTCATAAATCACATTCACATACTTGTATTGAATCCTCATTTCCATCAGCATAATCCCAATTAGCATTCTCTTCTCAAGATATTTTCCCAGAACTTGACACAATGCATAGTATGTGTTAACAAAATACTTTTCAAACTTCTCCACCAAGAAGGGTTCCTTTTCTAGATAAAAAAATGCAGACCTTCCTGTTGTCCCATCTCTTGGGTCTGAATAAAGGTAGCTCATTTTCCCTAAGAAGCATCTTTTTCTTTTCATAGTCTATTTTCAACTTATCTAAGTCGATTCTTGCTAGGGCTTGCCCATTCAGAATAAATAATTCAATAATGGAAGTCCTATTCAAATCCAAAATAACTTTTCCCTTAATGTCCTAAACAATTTTTGTAGCATAATCATATCTGATAGCTAGGAATATGATCAAGTTAGGCTCAATGAAGACATCTGGAAAAGTCAACCTTGCCAATTCTAGGGACCATTGATTAGACATGAGGGTAGCTCATTCCTTCTTTTATAAAAATATGAGAATAAAGTCCACCATGTAACAAGAAAGTGAGAACTTCCACAATGAGAACATGCATCTGTAAAAATATCCCTATCTCTCCAATCTGCACTCGACTCTAGAAGAATTTCCAAATATCTTGATAGAAAGGTTTTCTCCCTTCCTCATCTTCCTTCTCCTCAGGTTGTTACGTAGTACCCATGAGATCTACCCTCACTATGTTAGCATAAGGTTTTTCCCTCTTTTGCGCTTGTTCTTTATGTTGGGGCCTAGGATTGTGCAGAAAACAACTCATCTTTCTTCTTCCTTGGATATCGAGGAACTTTTGGCTTAGGTTCCAAGGAACCAGAGGCTTCTTCTCTCTTATTTTTAAGAGCTCTAAGCTTCTTGGGTTTTAGCTCAACTGGACTAGCAAAAGGAATAGCACTAGAGCCTACACTGGGTTCTACAACTATGTTTACATGGTGGTCTAAATTCACCTCTTGACTTATTTCTATTGAAACTATGACTACCTGTGACACTTTCTTCTCCTTTTTACCAGATGACTCATCTTCAATTTTTTGACAACTATAATAACCTAAGGTTATTTATAATTTTTCTTTATAAGAAAACTAGATACATAGACACAAAGGCAACCGAGATTTTCACAATTCAAACACAAGAAGAACAAACCAACTCATCATTTTAATTTGCTCCTTTGAAACCCTAGTTCTCTAATTTTGATAAAATCGCCTTCACTCTACTATGCTTCTTTGCCTCTAAATCTTCAAATGCAAGGTTAAAAATATCTTTTATTTGTGAATTTATTTCCCTTGGTTTGTAGCCAACTTCAGTCATATCAACATTAATACATTTGACGCAAGTAGTTTGAATTGAGTAGTCGAGTGTGCCTTTTGAACCTGGGCCGCTGATCTCACCACATTTGTATCTTGAAGGACCAGTATTCAATCTTCCCACTTTGACTTTTTCTAATTATGCAACATTGATCCATTGTGGGAGTCACATCTCATCTTCCTTAGGCCCACTTGACCACTTTAGCCTCACCCGCAACTCCGTAATGTCATTTCCTCTCACTTTTTATGATCTTTGGGCTTGCGGAGACATACATTTATTTACTTGTCACTCGTAGCTCCACAATCTAATATTCCCTTATGTTTTCTAAATGTGGAACTGCGAGAAGACTCTTCACACTGGCTCCTATCGGTAACTCCATAAGTGTATTCAATAAGCCATTTGATCACTTGTGGACTTGTAGAGCATTGATTTTCACTTCACATGCTTTACACCTTCATCTTCGCACTCTCCAAGGAAGCCTAAGGTCATAAACTCCACCTGCGAACTTGTAGAGAAACCTCAACACTTACATCTTACATTCCACAAGTCTGTAGGCAATGACTTAGCGCTCAAATTTAATTTGCATATTTGTGGAACATTGAGTCACTTAAGCAATTCAAAATGCACATGCTAAAAAAACTTGATTGACAAAGGGAATAGGGGTCATCTACTAGGAAAATTAAAACACTTTATATTTGACTTAGGGAAAATATAAAGACCGGTTTTCACCAATAGTCCTAATGCGATGGGGTTGGTTGCCTAAAAATGCAGAAGACATAACATTATAACTTAAGAACTATGACAACCGATACAATAAGTCAACAAGGAATTATAACAAAAGGGAGACAATTCAAAGAAAACATGGGCATTTTCAACACTTAGGCACAACTATGGAAAACCCTAATACCCACAAAGGGAGAAACAAGGCCATACTTAGCCAAATTTTGTGAAATTATTAGTAGTCCTAATAGTGGCTCTAGTTGTGGATGCTTGATCACCTGGATCAATGTGATAATCCATAAATCTGAGGGGAAGACCAAACTAACTAGGAAGACGCACAAACATATATACAATTTGTACACTAAGCTATTGTGAATGGAGAAGTGTTAAGAAAAGAAATGTTTCAGGAACTATCCATGCACTGGTAGTTCATGGACTTCACCATCCATGTTTTTTAGAAAATAGGAATCTGTACCATTTTTCTCAGAAATGACAAATGGGCCCAACCACAAGGCCTCAAATTTTACATGCTTCCCTTTGTCCTAGCTCCTTGCATTCCACATGAGCACTAAGTCATCAACATTGAACTTTCTATTAGTTTCCCTTTTGTCAAACAAATATTTGCTTTGATGTTGCATCTTTGCATTCTTCTATTGAGCTTCACTCATGACCTCATCCAACTCTGCAAGTTTTTCCATCCTTTCTTCCATTGGTTCTGGTATATCCCTATCATTTTCTTGGATGAACTTATACACTTGTGACAAGTTACTCATAAACCAACTCAAATGGTGATTTTCTAGTTGCCTTTTTAACAGTGATCTTGTTAGCCCACAAAGCAAGCCTAAGATTTCAATCGCATGATCTTTTGTTTTCATCCAAGGTCCTCTTGATAATCTTTAGGATTCTTTTATTACTAGAATCTACTTTCCCATTCTTGTGTGGGTGGTATGGGGATGAGTACGAGATAGTTATTCCATATAAACCACAAAACTCAGTGAATTCCTTTGATCTAAAGCACATTGCATTGTCCATTATTAAACTTACTGGGCCTATCATTCATCAAGAAGTTAATAACCACTTTACTATTTGCTTCCCTAGTTGGCACAGTTTCTATCAACTTCGTGAAGTAGTCAGTTGCAACTAGAATCCACTTATCTCCACCACTGGACTTCTCTGCAATCTCTCTAATGAAGTCAATGCACCATTGATAAAAAGGAGCTTCAATTTGTAGGTGTCTGAGGGGTAATGCACCTGCATATTTAATTTTACCAAAAAAAAATTGACGGGCTTCACACTTCTTTACATATTTATAAGAATCAGTGAAAAGAGTAGGCTAGTAATAACTTGCCCTTAGAATCTTATGGGCAGTTGTCTTAGCAATTTAGTGGCCTCAAGATACTCCTTTATGTAATTCTCTCATCAATTTACCAACCTGGTATTCATCTAAACATAAAAGAAATACACCATCTTGATCCTTCCAATATAAATCACCTTTAATAAGTACATACTTGAGGGTTTGTAACTTCAATGTTCTCTTTTGATTATCAGTCAAGTTGTTAGGGCACTTCATATGTTTCAAGAAATACAAAATATTAGTGTACCAAGGAGTCCTTTCAATGCTATAGAATTTCTCTTCACTTGCATCCACATTGTTCACTTGTACTACATCCAAATTAGTCTCAGCCATTAACTTTGCCAATCCTTGTCCTCTGATCAACTTCATTGCTTGAATCTCCACATTAAACTCCCGGATCTTATTGATCCATCTACACCTTTGACTTATCACTTCAGTTTGGACAGAGATGTCCTTCACAGCTACATTGAGAACATATATGATACAACTTTAGCACCCACCAAGTATGGCCTGAAGTTCTTAATGACTTTCACCAGTTCATATACTTGTTTTTTCTGCAATGTCATACTTCAACTCCACTGCTTAGAGTGATTTTTTGAAGAAAGTTATCGACTACTCATACCCATATTCATTTTTTTAGAGCATAATGGTTGCAATTGTATGAAAAGATGCAAATGAAAATATTTGGAAAGGTTTGCTACAATCTGGTGATTTTAACACTCTTGCTTCTTTAATATCTTTCTTAATGGCAACAAATGCTTCAATAGCCTCTATAGTCCAGTCAATCTTAGCACCTTTCTTCAACATTTTTTGAGATTGGTTTGACAATCTCAATGAAGTTGGAGATGAATATTCTCACAAAGTTTATCTTCCCAAAGAATGATTGTATGGCTTTGACTATCTTTGAGATTGGAGTCTTGTTCATAGTTGCATCTCTTTCAGGCTCTATACAGACTCCTTCTTTTAACACTGTTGGTGTAAATAATTATTCATCTTGGATATTATTACACCTTACTTAAGTTTACTTAGGAAATGCATTTCATAGTAGTTTAGGTATGAGACACTTGGGTGTTTGTGCCACATTGGGATAGTGTGTGTAGGAAAATTTCCACCTTTTATGGTGTGATCTTGTTGTTACACTCCACATTCAGTGGGTGATCCACCTCATGTGGAATATTATATTGTTTCTCCTACCTACCCATACCTATTTCCTACCTACCCTTGTTTCTTATTGAGCCACATGTCATGTTTGTGTGCTCACATATCCATATAGCCTTGCCTATATAAGCAGGCTCATTTTCATTGTATGTAATGATTGATGATCCAGTTGATTAGTATTTTCTCTTAATAGAATATAGTTTATTCCTATCAATATTTTTTCTCTCTATTGTATTTTTCATTGAGCCCTAGATCTTGGCAAAATCTCACATGGTATCAGAGCCTATAGGGCTTCATTGATTAGTCTTTTGGAGACATTTTGGAGGCTTCAATTTTTGAATTTGGGGATCTTCTTTTTTGGGGGGCGTCATATAGCGATTTGGACATCACGGTTGAATCCGGGAGACCGTTTCCATGAATTTTGGCTATAAATTTGGCCTATTTTGGTGAGAATTTTTTTTTGCCCATTTTGACTATTATTGTACGAATTTCAAAAAAAATTTATTAAAAAAATCTTTTCTGAAAAAAAAAACAAATTAAAAAAAAAATTATCAAAAAAAAATTTCCAAAAAAAAAAAAAATCAAAAAAATAGTATTTTGGGGGTTCCACAGACACCCCCCCCCCTTGTGACCTCCGTACCTGCAGGCTTTGCAGGTCTTCGCGGCCCCTGCCACTGTACCTGCACGACCCCCGATCTGCAGCTTCGTCGGATCTATGCTCCCCGCACCCACTTCTGCAACCGCCGACCGCTACCTTCCGGCACCCCGTCGGCCACGCTGTCCCGCCTAGCGACCAGTCTACCGCCCACCGGACCCCTCATCCGTGGGCACCTCCTGTAGCCGCCAGCGCATAGTACTCCCGTCGTGTCCTCTGCCTCTGGCAGTAGCCTCCTCCACTCCAACAAACTTCCGTCAGACTCCCGGTCCTCCGACAGCCGCTGTGTTCACCGCTCCTTGCTGCCGACTGCTCACTACCCTACCGGACCGGCCCCGACCTCCCTCAACTCACCGGTAGTCTTTTAAACTAGCGGACCCACGTCTACCATGTGGCAGGAGGCCACTGACCTGCAGTCAACATCCGTACGCCACGTCACTTTTTCGTACTGTACCGATGTCAAATGGTCAAGGAGGCAAAAATTTTTTGACGGGAAAACAGGCGTCAAATTTAAGCCCATCATTTGCTGATGTCAGCACCACATCAACAGTATTTTGAAAATTTTTGCAAGCCCCTCTCATTGAGCTTTTTGATTTTGCAATCCAACTTCAAA
Organism: Cryptomeria japonica; assembly: GCF_030272615.1. NCBI lineage: Eukaryota > Viridiplantae > Streptophyta > Pinopsida > Cupressales > Cupressaceae > Cryptomeria > Cryptomeria japonica. The sequence goes on from NC_081413.1 coordinate 274,779,595, forward strand.
TGGCCATATCTTGCTCATTTTTGCTCCTTTTTTGGTGCAATTTTTTTTGAAATGGGCTAGAATTTCGTGCTCTTCATAGTGGTGGAAGAATTTTCTGATTTTGATGGATGTATTTTTCAAAAATTGCAGATCTTCATGACTGTACCTATATAATCCCCGATTTTGCAACTTTAGAGGCTTCGTTTGGGGTCACACGACCTCCTTTTTAGGTGCCTTTTTTTTGAAAGTGCATATTTTTTCCTCTACTTTCATAATCTATCATTTGTTTGCAGTGATTTTAAGTAGAAATTGTACTTTCATTATTTGGCCATTCTTGGCATATTTGGTACTTGCATTTTGCTTGGATCTTAGTTTAGATCACTAGCAGTATTTGTTGAAGTCTCTTAGATCTCATTTTGAGAAGTTGTAAATTGAAATCAGAAGTCCACTTTGCCTTGTTTTGCAAGTGGCCCATTGTATACGCACTAAGTATAAAGTACCAAATCACCACTTTGGGGGGGGGTTTATTGATTGAGTTTTTTTGGGGGGTGTCTTGTGTGATTTTGCCTCTCTCTATCTTATGTTTTTTCATTTTGGTGCTATGGGTTCTCCTAAATTTCCACTTTTAACTCCTCATAATTATGCATCATGGAAGATTAAGGCATGGAGTAAACTAATGGAAAAATGACTCATTCATTATGTAAATGAAACTATTACAGCACCACCTGATCCTAAGGCTAATCCTAATGCTCAAATTGAATGGCTTACTAAGAATGCTATGGCACTTGGAACTCTTAGAAAGTATGTATCAGATGACCTCATTTTTCACATTGATAAGTGTACTACAATTAAAGAGGCTTGGGATATTTTAAAGAAATTGTATGGTCAAGTTGATGAGATTAAGTGCTACAAGCTTGATAGTGAACTCACAACTTTGGATCCCAAGGATTTTGATACAATCCAAGATTATGTCACAAAAGCAACTGAGCTAAGAGCAAAGCTAAAGGATTGTGGAATTGACAAAAAGGATGCTCAATTGGTTTATAACTTGTTGGACAAGCTTTCACACCCATAGGTTAGCTCAAGGTTCCTCATACACTTCTTCCTCATTTGATTCATTCATAGAGATGTTGATACTTGAGCAATCTAAGTTGACCATGATGGGGATTCTCAAATCTTCAAAGTCACAAGCTTTGGTGGCTAATAAAGGAAATCAAAGCAATCTAGGAAGAGGCAAGAATCAAAAGCAACCTACGTCAAAACCACAACAAGATGGAGCACAATCTTCCTCTCCACAACAAGGTGATACACCATTCTCACCTAAGAGGAAATCATATAAGGACAATCTTTTTTATGGATATTGCAAGAAGTCGAGACATGATGAACATCATTATTATATGAAGGATATTGATGAGTTGAAGAATCTTCTTGAGAAGAATAGAATCAACCTACCTTCTAGAATGTCTTCCTCGGCTTCTTCCAAGGATAAAGGAAAGGATCACTCTTTTGGGATAGATAAAGGAAAGGGACAAGCTCTTTGTGCTACTACAAGTCATGATTCAGGGAGATGGTTTCTAGATTCAGGGGCTTCTCATCATATGGCATCTTTGCAGTCTATGTTTTCTACATTTGAGCCTTGCCACATGCCACATATTCTAATGGGCAATCATAGATACATGGATGTGATTGGGAAAGGATCTATTGCCATTAGGGATAACTCCTTCAATGATGTGTTGTGTGTACCCCACTTGACAAATAATCTTCTTTCCATCTATCAAATCACACATGGGGAAACTAGGAAAACTGTGGAGTTTACACTTGATACAGTTATCATTAGAGACTTGGAGAGTGGAGCTATCATTGCGACTGGGGTGGTTGATCATTCATCTCGATTGTACTCTTTTTTCAGATTTTGGTCCTATTGATGAGGTTGATTCTTCCTATGTTGATGATTCAAATTTTGAGGAGAACTTTGGGCATTTGAACTTGGGGATTCTCACTTGTGACCCCATTCTTGAGCCTTGCATTTCATCTTCTTCTCTTGATATCACACCACCTATTGCACCTGATGATGTAGCTAGTGCGATAGTTTTGCCTTCTTGTGATTCAGTGCAGCGGGATTTTCCATGTCTTCTAGCTTCAGTTGATTGGGATGCCTACTTGACAGACATTGCAGGTTTGTTTGTGGAGTCCTACATTACATATTTGGGAGACACCACTGATGACATTCATCTTCTCTTTGATGAAGATGATCCTTCTTTGATTGTTGCGAGGGATCACTCTGACCCTCTTGTGCATTCTCTACATGATCAATCTTTAGAGGTTGACATGATTGTGGATACTTTTGTACAACACTTGGAGGAGGTCTCTTTATTTTTTGAGGAGACATATGAGTCTTTGGATATTGTTCTACATTCATCTCCACTAGATCTTGGAGTACCTTTTTCAGTAGTGTGGCACAGTTTACCACCTTTGGAGGAGGTTACTTTCAGCATTGACATGGGGACACTTGAGCAGTTTTTAGCGATTCCTTTCATCATGAGTATTTTTTCTACATCTTCCCTTCATGCTTGGGGAGACTTTTTGGATCCACCTTTGGTTTTGTTTCTTCCTAAGGGGAGGAATGTGGTTTGATGTTCGTGGAGCAATTTCTTCATTCATCTTCGAGCTTCTATCATTGGTGCAAATTCCACATTGAGGGGGGGCTTCCTAGTCTCTCTTATTCTTCTCTCATATGGGGGGGGACTTTTTCCTCACATGGGGTTTTGTCCTTCACACACTTCTATGAGAGTTCTTTGTATCTAGTTTTCATCTCTCTTTTGGGGGAGGGTTTTTTCCCATTGGGTTTTTCTCTCTTTCCCCGCTTTGTGAGAGATTTCATTGCATTGGTTTGCATGCATTTGCATTTGTACATGGGTACCTAAAATGGCCTAGTAGTCGGGACCCATCTAGCATTTCTTAGTTGCATTGTAGACTTAAGTGCATTCCCCTAAGTTGCACTTAAGGGGGGGTGTTGGTGTAAATAATTATTCATCTTGGATATTATTACACCTTACTTAAGTTTACTTAAGAAATGCATTTCATAGTAGTTTGGGTATGAGACACTTGGGTGTTTGTGCCACATTGGGATAGTGTGTGTAGGAAAATTTCCACCTTTTATGGTGTGATCTTGTTGTTACACTCCACATTCAGTGGGTGGTCCACCTCATGTGGAATATTATATTGTTTCTCCTACCTACCCATACCTATTTCCTACCTACCCTTGTTTCTTATTGAGCCACATGTCATGTTTGTGTGCTCACATATCCATATAGCCTTGCCTATATAATTAGGCTCATTTTCATTGTATATAATGATTGATGATCCAATTGATCAGTATTTTCTCTTGATAGAATACAGTTTATTCCTATCAATATTTTGTCTCTCTATTGTATTTTTCATTGAGCCCTAGATCTTGGCAAAATCTCACAAACACAATATGCCCGAGTAACTTGCCTTTAGTCACAACAAAGTTGCCTTTCTTGGGATTTAGAAATATCTCATATTCTATGGCTTTGGTGAAGATCTTTTCCAAATGCATAGAATGGTCTTCTACTTTCTTAGAAAATGCAGTCAAGTCATCTTGATATACCACCATGATGATGTTAATTAAATAATCAAATGCAACATCCATGGCTCTTTCAAATGTTTCTTTAGCATTTGTCAACCTGAATGGCATTCTTACATTGACATGAGTTCCCCAAGGAGTAGTAATATCTTATACTGCTCTGACTCCTTGACTTTAACATGATTGTAGCCTAAAATTCTTTCCATTTTAGACAACAAATCACATCCAGTAGCCTTTTTCAACATAGCCTCCATATTTAGAAGTGGGTAGTTGTCCTTCAAAGAGGAGACATTCAAATTTTTGAAATCTACACAACCTTATGCCTTCATTCTTCTTTCTAACTAGTATCAGATTCGAAACCCAAGATGAACTTGCCTAATGGACTTTATTATACCTCCATCTCTAAGCTTCATTAACTCCTCTTGCATTTTTGGAGTCAAAGTTGGGTTGATAGACCTTTTCTTCTGCTTGAAGGGTTTTGCATCCAGTTTCAATGGGATCTCATGCTAGAAAAGATCCTCCCTATATTCCTTTAGGTCGTCATATGACCATACGAATACATGCTTGTACTTCTTGTGTAAGGCTATCACAATTGTTCTAATATTGGGACTGATTTTCTTTCCAATATAAACATTTTTTGAAGCTGAATCAATTCCCAAATTCACTTATTTGAGCTATTACTTATTTACAGGGGCAGGTTTCATGGCACTATTGCCCTTGTTGTCAAACACTCTTTCTAGTGCAACTAACCCTTTTGGAATCTTCCTAATTTTTCAGTTGTACAACCTTATTTCCAAAAATAGTATCTTTTCCATCTATTACTTTAAAAAAGGCATTAAAGTTAATTTCATGTGCCTCGTATTGGTCTATGCACAACAAAAATTTCAACAAGTCATCATCATCCTAGAAAACCTGCTAATTACAAATATTATTAAGGATCGAAGGTCTAACTTTCACTTCCACTTTTGAAATCCCTTCTAGAGTGATATCCCCATTCCTCAAAGCTATATTCACTAAAAAATCAGCCATAATATTATTACTTCTATCCACCTTACTTCTATCCACCCAATCAATTGAAAAGGAATCAAACAACTCCATGGTGTCCCGAAAAACAAACTTATACTATTTCAACCTTTTTTTCTTCGAGGAATATTTGGACTTGACTTGTGAAATAATCAACTCAGAGTCTCCAAACATAGTTAACATCTTAATACCATGTTTCATAGCCAGGTCGAGGCTTAATAGAAACGCCTCATACTCAACAACATTGTTTGTGCAATCAAAAGATAACAAAAAGGAGTCTTGAAATTCTTCCTACCAAGAGCAATAAAAAGTACACCTGCTCTTGAACCCTCTTTACTACAAGCACAATAAAAATACATTTTCCATAGTCCTTCCTTGTCATATTGAAGCTCATCTTCCCTGGGGTCTTTGTTTTGCAGTTGAGGCTCAACCATATTTACTCTGAAATTACCCATGTCTATGTCACAAAAGCAAATCATTTGGTCCAAATCTATCTTTTCAACTATGTCTTTAGACCGTGGATCCCTACTCAGTCTAACTTCTTTCCCATTAACAGGATTGGTTGCATATGACAAATACTTCAATACATTCCCCCCTATAGCTACAACCCATTGTTTGGATAATAACATCCCATAATTAGGAGCAATATTTGCAACTGTTATGCCCACTCTATATTTAATTTTAGGGTAAGAGGCCAGCTTCACTTCTACATCTTTCATGACTTCTAAAATTGTGACAAACCTATCATTCATGGCATAACATTTACAATATGGAGTATCAACCCATAAACCTAATTCCTTCATCAGTGTCATGGGAATAAGGTTAATGGTAGCCCACGAATCTATTGTACAATTCTTGAATAACTTATTGTTGATCAATAAGGTTGTGTACAAGGGTTAAATTTGTGAGGGAGACTTGGTGATTGTGGTCCCTAAGTATACCTCAGGATTTTTCATTATTTCTAATCTAACTTCATTGATTTGCTTAGTTTCTTTCTCTTGAGTTTATGATAGTTTAGAGTGTGGTCCTGATTTAGTTGAAACACTAGACAACAAGGAGACAACATTGTTTCTATATTCTTCAATTTTCATCAGTTTCAATAGTGGTACATAAAACTTAGTTTGAGATAATATCTTAGCAAAATCAAATGTTGGAACATTTGGAATGGAATGCATCTCATTTTTACTTATCTCTCCCTTGTGATTACTCTCCTTATCAGGGGTTGGTTGAGGCTTGGTGATGTGGTTCATAGGAGCCTTACTTTATACTTTGTCACCTTTTGATGTCTCCTTTGGAACATATTGTTGATTATTTATATATTTGGGATCTTTGTCCTTATCCTTGGGCCTTTGGACTTTTGCTTGTGATTTACTTGCATTCTGATTCTCTTTGATGAACATTCTCCCTCGTTGTCCATGTTCAACATTTACAGTCTGATTCCTTAATTGGTAGTTTCTCCTTGTGATGGGCAAGGTCGTTGATGTCACAACTTGCATCATTTCAATTCTTATGTCATCGACTCAGGGTGTGTCTAAAAGTTGTTTGCGATAAGGATAGTACCACTCTGGGGGGTTGTGCACTGTTGAACAATGACCGAGGTCGGATCATGCTCCATTAGGAGCTAGTTAGAAGCTATCAAGAGCTCTTGGTTTTGACTGTCAATCTAAAATCTAAATGTCTAACAATATATCTATAAGAAGATTTCGAGTTTGACAATAGAAATGTAACAAAATCGAATTAAGATGGAATCATAGAATTTCCTAAAAGGCTTGAAAATACTTTTAAACATAGGAATTTAAATCTAGATTAAGTGTTGAAAGTAGATCTAATTACACTTGCCTAAATCAAACATAACACCTAAATCCATGATCTAACTTAACAACAATTTTGCTTCCATTTTTCACCATCAAACTAACCATATTATTAACCATGCTATTACCAATCTAATATACAACAATTGTACTATTCAAACAACAATGGAAAACTAAGGATTACTTCTCCTAACAGTAACATTCAACTTCAAACTAATATTGACAAATAGAAAGAAATTACCAATAGTTAAAACTTAACATCTCAGTGAATGAGAACTAAAGTGAATTAATCTAAAACTTTGAAAGTACAGAAGAACTAAAATCATAACAAATATTACCTCCCTTTGGTCGAGCAGGCCTTGCTCTTCCTCTGAAGGGATCTTGAAACACAAGAACTCATATCAACTTTCTACTTTCATTGATATGTACTTCTGGAAGGAAGTAAAACAGGTTCTGAGTATTACAAAAGGTTCAACTCAACTAAAACTAAGTACTAACTAATTTTCCTAATTTCTAACTTACTACTTCATCTGAGAACAATGGGATATATAATATCCTTATTCAAATTTCAAACTAAGGTTACCTGTCTAAAGTGATAGTAACAACAGGAGAAAAAGAAACTGAAGGAAATAAATCAACTCCGAGGTGAAATTGAGTTCTAAAAGATGTCGATGAGGCATGCCGATGAGGCAGTAACATAAAGAGAGATCAAGGGAAATTTTTCATTTTGAAATAACTGGAGATTATCATCTTCTATGCGGCAACTGCCATGAACCTTGTCGAATTCTGCTTGTTTACTCAAAAATATATTTAAAAACACATAAATGAAGATAAAACAAAATATGAAGATATAATTATGATTATCATCATATTCTCATCATTTAAACAAGAAAAAAGATAAACATTGCATCATAAACATTACTTCTAATATTACTTATAATTAGCAGAATATCATAGTAAAAATTAAATAAAAATGTGTGCAAATAAGGTATGCCTCTAGGCATATTAGTCTGAAGATTAATAAAAGCATAAAATATAACTATAATAAAAGTGTAATGTTTCTTCCTCATCACCTTTCTTGAGAAACTGCTACAATTGTAAGATATTTTATTTCTTCTCCAGTTGGTCTTCTCACATTTATATTCTTTTGTTAGTTATCAACAATATTCATGGTAGCATCTTCATGGTCCTTATCCTCATGGTCTGAGAATATTTGCTGCTCACTGGCTGACTCAAACTATCTCGAGGCACTAATGTCACCATTTTCTACGTCATCATCTAATGAGTTATATACATCTTAAACAACATATGGTTGTATCAATTTCATATTAACAGTATGATCAATTTCATATTGGTGATATTCTTGCTCATCACCAAGTTCCTCTATATCTAAAATGGATTGTGCAACCACATAATGCATAGGGGAGTGTGGGAGACTACACACCACACATCAAGGATATCCTCCACCATATTTGCACTAGGCCTCTTTAGGGGATATGTGGTTTCCTTACTTGACCGTCCTCTTGCATTGTTACTACTACTACCAATTGGCTTGCCATCATGCCAGTTTATATTGTAGGGCATGTCATGTAGTTATGGCCTATCATTTCTCTGAGATTTTGATCTATCATGGGAAATCCCCTTCTCATTCATAGCAAATTTATAGCTAAGGTCTTTGAGGGAATTCATAACCTTATCCAAATTTTCTTCCTCTTTAGGTTTCTTGGTTTGATGAACCTTAAGATTTTGGAGAATCCTCACCTCATCCCTTTTTCCAAACCTACCAAGTGCTTTTCTATTGTTTTCAATTTTTGGATTCAACTTAAAAGGATGTACCAATTTTTGAGGATTCTTGTTTCTTAATTAATAGCCTATCTTGGGGTCAAAAGACTTCTTATAAAAAACCACACACATGGGGTCAGTGAGGTGCAAGTGTGCAGGTATCTTGTTATAAAATTTGTTGAACTTTGAATTGAATTATTCAACTGACTAGTTGTACCCCACTTGGATATTAGTAAGTTCATGGAGGGAAAATTGGGGGTCAAAGTGATCACCATACTCATAGTTGAAGACCCATCTAAATTCATTCCATGAACTTTGATTGATGCATTAGGTAGTCTTTTGTACTATTCTCGAGCATCATTAGTTAAGGACTCCATAAAAAAATTCATAAATACATATTCATGCTCTACTTCAAAGTTTTCCATGACATTCACAAAGGCCCTTAGATGATCTTGACCTGAAGTTGCATCATTCCCTGAGAATTTTGGAAGAAAAATTCTGATCTCATTGTCTATGGCATTAAGATACCCTTGGATTCTTGTAAAGTCCAATTGTTTGTACCTATCCAGTTGCATAGGGCCTTTAACATTAACATTTTGGGCTTGATTTTATGGCCCTTGTTGTTGATTACTAGGTGGAGGAGGAGCATAATTGTATGCACCAATAGGGGGATTTACATTCTCTTGATTCAATGGATTTACGTTGCCTTGGTTTAGTCAATTCAAGTACCCTTGATTGAATTGTTAGTAGTGATATTATTGAGCAAGTTGATGTTGGCATTGTTGGTATGCATTGAGACCACCAACGGGGTTGAAAGGGGGTACTGAGGTGGGATATGTTGGTAATTATATTCATGTCCAATATACTAATGATGCATATTTTGTTGTTGATTAAATCCCCATTTTCTTGTAACCATTTCATGAATACCTACATGGGATAAGGATGTATTTGCAATGATATATGATGTGTTTGAGGCCCTAGAAGCTAGAGGAGCAGATAGTTACATACTTCCTTGCAAAACTGATGAGATGTGTTGACTCACTTGTGATTTATTAGAAGCAATGCTAGTGGATTGCAATGGCATGGAGCTAGCTATAAGAGCTGATGTATGTGTCTTGTTCATTGTAGATATTAGAGCATAAGACAAATTCGATGTGGGAGGCATGCTCATAGGAAATGTTACAAGACGAGACATAGGTACACTTGAGGGCATGGATACCGAAGTTTCACTTGATGAAGTATTTATATTTGGATTCAAAGAAACATACATTGATGGGTAATCTATGAGATTTAGTATTTCTTGTGCCATGACCTCTCTTTGCTTCAAGAGATGTGATCTTATCATTTGAGATTTCATTTTCTCAATTTCAATCTAGACCTCTTGTTTTGTTGGTTCTCTTTGGGGACCACAAGATGTAGAGCTAGTGTTTGCATTGGAAAATTGGATTGGATAAGGAAGTTGAACAAATGCCTAGCTTATTGATGCAGGGTGTGAGGCAATGGTTACACAGTAGCAGCTAATCTTTCCACATAACATTTCTCACATTCTCTCTAAACCTTGACCCTTTAGATTTCTAGATACAACTTATCTTGAACCACTTTGGCCTGAGCAAGATCTTCATTGAATGGATTCTTATATTCTAAAGGGTTTCTATTTTTCATTGGGAAAGTAATAAAATGAAGGCTCTCTCTAGGGGATTAATTCTCACTTCCACTTTTATCTACTACATAAATGGGTGTGTGAGAATCACTAAAATAATTTTCTACTATATGCTTCCCCTTTTGATAATTCAACAAACATAATCTATCATCTACACTATTTACAGAAGTCTCAAAGTTATTGTTTACTAAATCAGATGTAGAAGGGGATTTAGGGGTACCTTTTCTCTTAAAAGTCCATCTTTTGTTCAAGAACTCCTAGTGAGACCACTTATCTGCATTCTTCTATTGACCAACCTCTTTGCCTTGGTTTGGCATGGTTTTTGAAAAGTTCAAATTCAAAATTATGAGACTCCTTCGTGTAACTGTTTGTTGGATCTTCTCACCACTCTTACGTACTCATTGGATTCTTGCATAATCAATTCAAAAACATTATTATTCAAAGTCACCACCTAAACATGGTAATCAAAACACGTTTAAATATGACCAATTGTGTAAATATCTCACAAATTCATCAACATACGGCTAAATAATTGACTCTTGTACACCCTAGACAAGCTACTGGACTGCAATTTGCCAAAATACTTATAAGTCCCGAATAGAATCATTAATTTGTTGGTGTTTCCAACTGATTACCTAAATTAACTTAAGAATGAGCTAGATTTTGTCAACAAGAACTCATATCAGTGGCCAACTAACAAGATTTCAATCAAAGATTGAATGACCCCCCGCACTTTAGGCTCTCCAGGACCTAGGCAGGTGACCCATTGCAATATTTAACATATTTGAAATGATAATGATGAATATTGGCAAAATGTAGATTGAATCGCAACACATTTAACGACAATGCATGCACATAACTCTATATCCACTCAATTCATAGTTATTTAACACTCATACAAAATCGAGAGTCAGTTCAACCTATTCCCACTCCCACAAATAGAAAAGGGAAAATGAGATCAACATAATTTTAAGCGGTATCTAAAATTAACTTGTAATCCTCAAAGATTAGTGCCTAATCCTAGTAATGGAGTCATAATCTCATGAATCTGTTGAACATTTTCATTAACCTTTAATTAATCAACTACAAAGATCATATGCAATGGCGCTTGACATCAATGCAAACCAACAAACTACTTTGAATTCTTCCTAATGATCGCTAAATGCACCTTCCATTTTGTTGAAATCTATTCACATAGTTTAATCCTTCCCTTGGAAAGAACTTGTCAAGAAATTTCACAGCTACAACAAAATTTTCAAAGACAAACAACTGTATCTTTGATATAAGAAATTCAAACAAAACAAGACACATAATTAGGTGACAATTCAAAGTATTATTTATTCATGAAAATTTCAAACTTCACTTCAAAAATGACATTCTATTACTTCTGACTCACTACTCACTACTCTACTCACCCAATTACAAAATTTGGAATCTCAAAACCCCTTGCAATTGGTCTTGAATTACTTCTTATAAAAAATGGAGCAAAACAAGCTTCGGGCCGAATTGCTGACATGTTAAAAATTTATTTTCCTACATGAGAATATTTTGAGTACCCTTTACTACACCATATAGGAAAAGAATCATTTGCACTCTACAAGAAGGGATATGCAAATATAACTACTCTTTTCAGTATTGTCGCTACAAAATTTTGTGAAATGGCATGATGCTGATGTGAACAATATTGGATGGCCGCTTCACTTGAAGATAAAATTGTTGTTGACACTACTATTAATGATGAAGATAAGAAAGAAATAAACAAGTAACATTTGAGGACACTGTGAATTGATAAAGGTATTGAAGAATTTGTGACCGACGTATTTGTGTTCTCCACATAACCAACTTCTCTGAATCCATGTGAGATACCTGTGATCAATTGATCTAACAATATTCCCATTATGAAGTTGAATTATGCTTAAATAGAGTCTATCCCTCTTAGCACAGTGCTTTGTTGTTCCCTTCTATCCCTCCAACTTATTTAAAACTATTTTTAACAGATGCAAAATTGTTCTCCTCATTATTTCTAACGATTTCTTTCTTTCATCATCTTTTCCCCTTTTCAATAGTTCATCCTTTTGTTTTAACTCCTACTCCATTTATTTCATTTGTTCTTTCATGCTATCTATTTTGTGCACTGATGGAGATGCAACATTCTAGGTTGATGAAGAGGATTGCTCTTGTGGTTTGGCATCTATTGGCAAGAGGATTGGGCCCTTCATTCCTATAGGAATCTCCAACCTTGCATTCTCCTGAAACAATTGATTAAATGATTTGTTCATGTCTACCCTTTCTTGAATCAACCTTTCCAATATCTATTTTTTATGCTCTGCAGCATCTCGGGCAAACATTACATAATGCACGGTGATGCTGGCAGCTTCCAAAGTGGTAATGTCTTTTAGAGTTCTTATTATCCCTCCATCAACAATTTTTTGCTCCACTCTAATCAATAACTGTGGATTTCCTATATTTGGGGTTGTGTTCTATTATTATAATGATTTCAAAGTAGTATGGTACTCAGTACCACTTAGACCCCTTTTATTATTGAATTCAGCCACAAACAATGGATCTTGTTGTTGCCTTATTTGATTTAACAAAAATATGTCTTCTAAGTTCCAAGATAGAATCAATAACATACCACTATCCTTTACTATTTGTCTTACCTCTTCAACTGATATGTGGCTTAATTCAAGCTCATCCAAATTTGTAACCTCTCCAATTTCATTTCCCTTTGTCTTACCCTTTATTTTTAACCACAATCCTTTAAACTCTGGTGTTTTCATAAATTCATCATCAGATATAAACCTTGCAGCAACCACAACACGTTCATCATCAATCTGGTCCAAAGTAAGTGGTGCATCCACATAAACCCTATCTCATGGCTCCTTATTTTTAATAATATCCCTTAGAGGAGTGATGTAGAGAAAGGACTAACATCAATTAACATACAAGATATACTTAAATAAATTCAAGGTGCATTCCGATTACACCACTTGAATACACTGCTTCTTTGGTATATTTCACACATTTCATCTTAAACTTCAGAAATAACATACAATATTTGACTTATCATGTCCGCTTAGTATGGATTTTAATGGAATACAAGTCATCATTACATCAAACAACTCAACAATCTATCATTTGGTTAAATCCTCGTGACAACATTTACTATGAAAAGACATACAAAAACATCCATATCTTTACCAAATTATCAAATAATCCAAATTCCTTTGTAGGAGCCTTGTGTAGAAATGTAAATAAGACTCTCACCAATTTTGAACCTTTTGGGATGATGCAATATAAAGATATAGTTTTCTTAATGCTTGCTGGAAACCCTAGTTTTATCACAGACCTACTCTCACAAAAATGTCATAACTCATTCAAAACTTAATGAAAATGAATAAGATAAAAAGGAAATAAAACTATAATCATTTCTCCACATTTTCCTATTTATTTTAGACCACTATTATACTGTACCAATCTATACCATACATTTATTTCTAACTGTTACAAGAAAAATTAGTCATTCGGGACAACATGTACCAAAAATGACATAACTTTTACAAATCCCAATGAAAATTGATGAGAAAAATTGAAAATGGAAGTAGATCCACATAAATAACTTCTCCAACTAGTTTCAAATCATTACATGAAATATTAAATGCATACAATCGAAGAGAACATTCTGCAACGTGAGAAAAGTTCAGAAATAATGCACAAAAATAAGGGTTTCTTCTTCTTCACAATCTCCAACAATCTCCAACCCTCTCCAACAATTACAATATACTTGCAGAGAAATCTCTTCACAAGAGTATCACTATTAGAGGTTCAAAGGTATCTCAATATCCATAAGACTCTTACACACAACCTATAGCTCACGCACCTCATATATAGGAGATACAATACAAGAAACCGTCAAACGGTATTACAAAATTATGGGCTAAAACCACCCAATAAAGTAGAGTCGACCTTATCTCCATTATATATGCCTAATGATGTGTAAAAATACACACCAACAAATTTTCCTCCCTTTTGCAGCTCATTTAAGTGTCTAGTGCATTTTATATTTCCTATTTCAGGAATCCAAACTTCCAGAGGCCATAACTTGTGAACCGAGTGTCTGATTGACAAACTGTTTGATGTGCCATAAAGCTCGCAAAGTGCTATATTACATCATAACCTGATATTATGGTTACACTCACTTTTCATGGAATTTTGGAGGTTCTAAATTCCTCAAAAATAATTTTAAACCTTTCATCGCACCTTTCAAAAACAGAAACTTTAATATCTTCAAAACTAGCTATGATCTTGTGATCAAAATTTACCGACATTATTATCTAGCCAATATAAAGCTTTGGAGAGAATTTTACACCATTTTATGCTCAAATTAAAACCTACTATAAATAGTAACCTCATGTAAATGCAAGGTTGAGACACCATTTTCCCAACACATGAGCTCTATTCTCCTTACATGATTCTTCTCCTCAAGGTAAAACCCAACAAAACTTGGGTCTCATTTCTTCCTCTCAATCTCAATGTTGAGTAAAATAGACCATTTTTTCCTTCTTTGAAGTACTTCTCCAGAGTCATAACAATTCTTAACTAGGTCCTTAGCATAGTATAACTCATGGAGGTATTTCCCTCTATGCATTCGAGTTGTTAACCAGTTATTGATGCCTTTTGGATCATAACATTTTTTCTATCCCAGTTTCAAATAAAATATGTTGTTTATATAATCTTGGATCTTATATAAGGTATTAGATTGAATGGAAAAATCACTATACCTAAGACATTTGGGAAGGACGGATCCTTTCTTCTACCTATGCATCAACTCCTTCTCTCTCCACATGAATTTCCACATATACTCAAGAAATGCCAACTTCGGAGTTACAAAAACAACGAGCTGGTGTGGTGTTTGAGGACATCCATAAATTCTAACGAGATTATAATTAGAAAATAAAATCTAATCATAATGGTAAAACTCTTCATCCTCATCTATCCTTTCTAGCTTTGGCCTTAGTAGTTGCATCATCCTTTTTGACAACCTGTCAAGATAGTACCCATAGCATGAAGTAACTTTAACAAAAAATCACTTGTGAAAGCTCAAATAATCCTCAGTTGGAAACTGGTAGTGCCCTTCCATGTTCATCAAATAATTTCAATCCTAACCTATCACTCCACTCGTACTTGTGTTGATGTAAAATCATGTGGTACACCATAGCATAATATTTGAAAATAATTTTTGTTCCATCCTCCCTGACTTTGATCAAGCCTTGATGTATCTCTTCCTCAACAAATGAAGAAAAATAATACATCACATTCACATACCTGTGTTGGATCCTCATTGCCATGAGCATCATCCTAATTGGCATTCTCTTCTCAAGATATTTTCCTAGAACTTGGCACAGTGCATAGTATATGTTAACAAAATAGTTCCTTTTCTGCATAAAAAATGGGGACCTTCCTATTGTCCCATCCCTTGGGACTGAATAAATGCACCTCATTTTCCCTAAGAATCCTCTTTTCCTCTCATAGTCTGCTTGAAAGTTATCTAGCTCAATTTTGATGTTAGGGCTTGGCCACTCAAACCAAATAATTCAATTATGGAAGCCCTATTCAAATCCAAAATAACTTTTCCCTCAGTGTCCATGACCATTTTGTAGCAAAATCATATCTGATAGCCAAGATTCTGATCAGGTTGGGCTCAATGAAGACATCTAAAACAATCAACCTTGCTAATTCTAGGGACCATGGGTTAGACATGGGGACAAGCTCATTGCTTCTTTTATTAAAATATGAGAATATAGTCCACCTTATAACAGGAAGGTGAGCACTTTCACAATGAGCACATGCATCTGTAAAAATATTTGTTTCTCTCCATTTTGCACTCAATTCTAGGATAATGTTAGAAATTAGGATCTTAGGATACTAATCATTATAAACAAGATTATAAAGTAAATGAAATATGAAACATACATGCAAAATGTACACATTACACAAGATATACATGGGGAAAACCCTTTCGGGTAAAAAACCCCATAAAGCATCATTTAATTAAAACACTTACAAATATAGTCTATCATAAAATAGACATGAACCTGGGGACACTCCTCCAATACTTCCACATGGCCAATAATACCTCATATGCATAGTGATACAACTCAGCATAAAGCTCCAAATTCTCACCCTCTCAAATGAGAGAGAACCTCCTTAAATATAGGAGGAAGGGTGACTTCACTAGTCACACCTTTTCAATAACCCGCACTCATAAATAATTAATAATCTAATAGTTATTAGATTATAATTATTTCAAATGGGATATGCTTATAAAGCATATAATATATAAGGTTTTATAACCTTATATTAGAACATTATATATAAATGTTATAAGGATGTGATCCCTAATAACATTATGTTCTAACACTCCCCCTTAATGTTAATAGGGGATCACATGTGAATTTCCATAGAAGAAAAAATGAAGCACCCCAGTAACGTAGGTCTTCTTTGACAGTGATAAATAGGGACACAAATATATGCCAACATGAAGATCATGCATTCCGGACTACATGAAAGTCATCTTGTCATAATTTATAATCCCAGTGTTTTAAAAATGATGTTGTGAGGTCTTAAAAAAATTATATTGGAGCCGCGGTCCCCTCAAATTAGCCTCTCCCCAGGTTCATTACATAGTGCCCGTAGGTCTTAATACAATGCTTTTACAAGTGGAAGATTTACAAGGAGAAGAATTTACAAATGCCCGTAGGACTTAAGCACAAATGTGCCTATAGGACTTACTAATGCCTACCTACAGTAATTAAAAGAAAAAAGGACTTACATATGCCTATCTGCAGGCTTAAAGGACTTACTAATGCCTATATAGGTCTTATTTCATACCTATTAGGACATATGCCTACCCGTAGGATTTAAAAACTAGGATTTAGCCACTAGGTGGTGTCATTGGCATGCACACTCCCCCTCAATGGCATCACCTAAGGCCAAGCATTATTGAATTTGGAGCATATAATGCCTAAAGGTCTTATGCCTATTAGGTCTTAAATCTAGGATTTAGCCACTAGGTGGTGTCATGTACACTCCCCCTTAATGGCATCACCTCAAAGCCAATCACTGCATAGAGGATTTCAAAGTGATGGCTAAAATTATAATATATAGTATGTGCTCATGATCTTCAAAGTGTCTTTATTATAGAATGATTTCAATTGAGTGAGGTGCCTGTTGGGTCTCAAATCAACAGATTGGATAGGTTCTAAGGAAATGCCAACTCCTATGATCAAACCCTCCAATTGACTTGGCCAACTTATAGAGTGAACCTATTTGGTTACTAACTCTCTCACTTTAGGCTCTGCAGGACCTAGGCGGGTATACCTACTCACTAGTTGTTCCTTCAACTAATGCTTTTTATAGCAGATTTAGTGTCTTAATCTGATGTCTCCTAGTCTCAGAATGGCATAAGTTTCTTAAACAAACTGACTTCAAATGTGTGTATTGATCTATGTATCTTACAAAAGTATATATGTTACACTTTGGCTAAATTACCTACTATACCTACTCTACTAATCCTAATGCTTAAAAGTAAAGGGTAACTGGTATGGTTAAAGGGTTTGTTTACAGATGATCAGTGCCTTTCCTCTTATTTGGGCTACAGAGTCTTATATTTCTTCAGAACTTATTGTGTAAACTTATGAGACAGTTTTTAAACCCACCACCTCTCGATGAGTCTTTCAGTTACTGTTTCTTATGAGCTCTACTTCAATGTCTATATTGTAAACTGCTTGAATGGATTTAACCCTAACTTTTAAGAGGCCATCCAAGGAAGAAATACAGGGAACAATTACAATTCACGAGTAAATCTTTTTTATCCAAATCTACAATATGAAACACAGAATTTTACTGGAAGAACACGAATAACCTTATCCACTTTTAGATAATATCATAAGCAATTGCCTTCTGAAAATATGTTAACTCTCAACACATATGAGAAAGAAAATGCAACTAGTTATTTTTGATAAAAAGTTTAAAAGTACAAAATTGCCTCCACCTCTTGTATCTTTGTTTTCTCTCTCTTTCTTTTTACATTTTACATCACACATATATATGTGTTTGAATGGTTTTCATACCCCTTTGGGTGAAAAGACACCCCCCTTTTAAATAAAAATAATTCCAAATCCCGAAATTGCCTTAGTTTATGTAATTAATTGTCACTTTACAAGTTGTTTAGGCATATTAGAGGTATTTTAAGGCTATTTTATGGGTATATAATGGATAAATGGTCTTTAAATGATGTAAATACCCCCTTTGGTGCTTCACACTCCATTTTTCATGCCCATTATTGTGTTTATGTTATGGTTTCATATTGTGCAACAAATATAAAATATATTACTTGTACCTATTCAATATATATATATATATATATATATATATATATATATATATATAATTTTTCTTGCTCCTTGTCTTGGAATTTGGAATTCTAAAAATTGCAAATTTTAGGGTTCCAACAGTGCCCATGATCTTCAAGGTGCCTTTATTATAGAATATTTTCACTTGAGTGAGGTGCCCATGATCTTCAAGGTGCCTTTATTATAGAATGCTTTCACTTGAGTGAGGTGCCCATGATCTTCAATGTTCATTTTGATCTTTAGAAAAGATATTCTCTAGAAAGAGTAAAGTAACTTCAAGTAATATGGTACTTTCATATGTATCCAAATGGAACTCTTCCATAAATCTTCAAGGCCATATTGATTCTTCAAGAGCTACATTCATATTTTGCCCATTTGATTCAAAGACAGATAGAAGACAGTCTTCTCATTAAAGTATTGCATCATCCATATAATAACGCTTGCACCAATTTTCATAATAACACATAGCCTCGTCATAAAAGAAACAATATAGTTAGTAACATAGTAATCAATTAAACTTGATCTTTGGTGCAAAGAAAGAACACAATATTATTTTTGTCATTTGCCAAAGATCATATAATTTTCCTTATAAATATAAAATATAGTCCAATGATTGGTAGAAAGGATATCAACATATATTTTCATGAGAATAGGAATGAATAATTTGTTGTCTTGTTTAAAATACAAAAATAGACATGCTACTACATATAGTAATTATCCATAAAAAATTAGGCAACGGGTGAGCTATCCTTTCTAGGTTTGCTCCCCAGACAGTTTATAAGGGCGATAGTCACCCATTATAAATAGTATGATTGAAAAAAAATGGATCAAATATAGAATAGAATAACAAATCGCTTGGATCTCCAAAAAAAAGGATGCTAATGAGAAATTTTTAAATTTACTTATGCATATTTACTAGCTTGTACATTTCATAAGAAAATATTTTACCCTACATTTATAGATAGATAGATGATTTCCTGTTTATCATTGTGATAGTTTGATATCAAGGAATTTGATTATAAAACATACTATAATCAAGAATATTCTTAATGTTAACATAAGGCATATCCTCCATCAAATACCTATAAAAATTAAATTTGAGATAAATCATGATGTTCCTTCCTTTATTCATACTAGTTCACATGTGACTTTTGTGATGCACTTAAAGGACTAATATAAATAATAATAGGTACTTTGCGAGGGTCATATGAAAATATGAACTAAGACTAGATGAATCAACTGTATTAAAAATTCATATGGAAGGATCAACACCATTAGTTATGAAGTGCTTGTTTATTTGTTCATGTCTCACTAACAAGTTATTTATAAAAGATAGCATAAAATGACAAAAGAGACATTACTACATCCACTCATACTAAATGACTATCAAAGATATTATAAAGAACAATTATAAGGGAATTATGAAATATCAACACTTATAATGGATGATATAGGAAAGGACAAGTCTACACCATCTCTAATAACATTGTGAAAGAAGCCCCAGTAAGACTATTCTTCATATATATACCTAATTTTCCATGAAATCAAATTATTTATTATGTGCATATCCAGCTACAATTGCAGTCTTAATCTATTTGAATTGAATTCTTTCAAACAGTTCACTTCCCTTGTGCATTTTGAAAAATAAAATAAAATGTAGATTTTAGGTTGGACTAATGAAGCATTTCCATAAAAAGCTTTTACATGTTTATTCATAAAGTACATATGACTCTCTATGACGTGTCTAACTTATAGATAAAAAGCTCGTGCTTTCACATGGCACATTAAGAGTTACATCTATTTGCTTCTAAGTGAGCCATTTTGTCCAAAGATATCATATTTGGTTCATCTTGAAGTGTTAAAAGTGTCCATGTAAGGGTTAGAGTCATTTATGTCAAAAATACAAAAATTGTAAAAATTGTAAAGTTGCAACATTGCCAAAAAGTGCAACAAAAGTGTAAAAATAAAATCCATTGGTCATGAGGTGGTTAGAGTAATTATAAAGGAGTTGTAAATGGTTTATAAAACCATGTTTGGTCGAAATCAAGAGGGTAGATCAGTTTGGAGGGGATTTGACAAAGATTATCCATCAAACCCTCAAACTGTCATGAGGTTTTAAGGAATCTGTGGCTGTCATAGATCCATGAAGGATCCCATTTGGTGTAATTTTTATATTTAGAAGTTATTGAATGATATATTAATGAAATATATTTCAGATGAATCATTTCTTATGCATTTTTGTGGAGTATTTGGCAAGATATGTTTATCTTAACAATAATTGTCAAAACCCTACCAAGGGTTACCCATTTTTGGGAAAATGATCATAACTTTTGATTTAACCGTTGGATCGGGCTCAAATTTTGAGAGGAATTGTGTAACTCAGTAATATAAATTTTCCATGAAGCGATTGTATTTAAGATCAATATTGTAAATGTTATTGATAATTGTTTGTTACAGTTCATGGTGAAAGACAAATTGGTGAAGGCAACAACAGTCCGGTTGCAACATTTGGTGTGGTCACATGAGGAATATTAATGAAGAAAGGCTATATGTGTTGGAAATTTCTCTGAATCTTCTTTCCATTTCTTTTTGTCTTACTTAATTTGGTTGAGAATTGAATTTTGTGTGGTTATTTTGGTGAAAATAGTTTTTAAAGGATGAAACCTTGAACTAGGGTATTCCATGGCAATAAAGAATTTGTTCTCTCATGTTATGGTGAATATTATGATCTAAAATTTTGAATGAAGGTTTTTAGAGATGTAATATAACCTTTGAAATTAGTTTGGAGTTGAGAAGAATTTTTTATCTTTTTATATGCCTCTTGATTCAAGTTTAAAGTCTACCCTTGAATGAAGGTTTTATGGTTTGTGATAGATGCTCTGCATCAATGCTTTTTATGATAACTAGTTCAATATTAATTGATCATTGTGATTGGCCCATAACAATTCACTATCAATATTAAAGGATAGTTACCTTTTCACAAAAGGCACATCATTTAGATTTAGATTTTGTATAGGGTTTTGATCTATTAAAGAGAACATACCTCAAAAAATGTATAAAATCAATAAGATTGATGGAAACATTAAACTATTTGATATATGATGAATTTAAAATGGTTGTGTTCATGTACTTGTTTTGAGATGGTGTAATTCATTTATGTATTTTTTAATTGATTTAATCTCAAAAATCAATCAAGTGAAGATCTTTTAGCAAGAGAAGAAGTTGTGGGATGGATTTTCCTAAGGTTATTAAAAATTTTATCATGGAGATATAGTTAGATATCGTATTATTAAATTGTATATACTTTAGATCCTCTTGAAAATAAATCTAGTCTTGTTGGAAAGAATCATGATAATCTTATTTGAGATATATTTTTGTATATATATAGTTAGTAAGGAATCTAGAAAGCTAATCTAGAAAGCTAATGGTTTCTTCACCTTGTTATCTCAAAACATGAGTAGGTATCAAGTATACACAATGACTTTAAAATATTATGTTTTACACTATACTATAATGTATTATATGGTATTGTAAAGGAATGAATATATAAATAGGGATATCATAATCATTATTTAGATATCCACATATATTATATATGATGCAATCTATTAAAAAGTCTTGTCAATTATCAAGTATCCACTTAATATAAATTTGATTTAATAGTAATTGAAATAATGGTTTATTTATTAATGTAATTAATTTATGATGTTGATGAAATAAAAAATCTCAAAGCCAAATTTTGAAAATAATAATAATAATAATAATATTTACCTCTTATGATGTATGCTCAAATGTCAACTTTTATGAGGCCAACTTTTTATTGTAATCACATTGGTCAATGGAGATGATTATTTGTTAATATAATATAAGATGCACTTCTCTAAACAATACATAGTAGAAAGGAAGAGATATTACCAAAAATTTGTTGATAAGCATAAATAAGATTTCCATCAAATTTTATGTCTTCTAGTATAACCTGTAAAAATGATTAGTACTAGCCTAACCTGCTCTGGTACCATGTTAGAAATTAGGATCTTAGGATACTAATCATTATAAACAAGATTATAAAGTAAATGAAATATGAAACATACATGCAAAATGTATACATTACACAAGATATACATGGGGAAAACCCTTTCAGGTAAAAACCCCCATAAAGCATCATTTAATTAAAACACTTACAAATATAGTCTATCATAAAATAGACATGAACCTGGGGACACTCCTCCAATACTTCCACATGGCCAATAATACCTCATATGCATAGTGATACAACTCAGCATAAAGCTCCAAATTCTCACCCTCTCAAATGAGAGAGAACCTCCTTAAATATAGGAGGAAGGGTGACTTCACTATTCACACATTTTCAATAACCCCCACTCATAAATAATTAATAATCTAATAGTTATTAGATTATAATTATTTCAAATGGGATATGCTTATAAAGCATATAATATATAAGGTTTTATAACCTTATATTAGAACATTATATATAAATGTTATGAGGATGTGATCCCTAATAACATTATGTTCTAACAATAATGTCCAAAATCTCTTGATAGAATGATTTTTTCCCTTCCTCATTTCCTTCTTCTTAGGTTGATCTGCAACACCCACAGGATCTACCCTCACTATGTTAGCATAAGTGTTTTCCCTCTTTTGTGCTTGTTATTTTTTTGGGGCTTGGGATTGTGCAAGAACCTGCTCCTCTTTCTTCTTCCTTGGAGCTTGAGGCTTTTATGGCTTAGGTTTCCAAGGAATCAGAGGCTTATTACCTCATCTTTGTAGTAGCTCTAGGATTCTTGGGTTTTACCTCAACTAGACTAGCATCAAGGATAGCATTGTTATTATGACGATCCAATTATTACTGAGAGGGGGCGTGAATCAGTAATAAAACAAATCTGCAACAATTCACAAAACTATACCAGTAACAACTCAAACAATATTCTAAGATGATTTAACAAACCATTCACTCAAGTGCTCATCAATATGCAAATAAAGTAAAGATATCAAATACACAAATCAACAATGCATCTACCGCATGAACACAGAGATTTTTGATGTGGAAACCCAACTAGAAAAACCATGGTGGGAATTAGCACCCACAATATGTATTTGCACTCTTTTGGAATGTGCCTGGTTAAAGGCCTAGCCTAGTTAAGAGAAGACCTTGTTAGGAGTCACTCGGTCAATGGATTTTTCCTCAGCCCTGTTAGGAGCTCTACCCTGTTAAGAGTAACCTTGTTAGAGGATTTCAAACTCAAGTTAATGAGCCACCCAGTGAAGGGATTTACAATATCAAACCTATTAGGATCTACCCGGTTAAGGGATTTCAAACTGCTATAACAGTTAGGGAACAACATGGAAAATGATCTAATTAGAACACTTCTTTGCTTGCTAGTATAGATCCATTTCAGCACAACTCTGCTACACACATGCAGACACTTCAAACTGATTCGACAATACCTTCTTCTCAAACCACCAACACAAAATATCTTCTCCAACTAGCCCTAAATACACTTTTCAGTTAGGACGGCTACAAACCCTAATTACATCAACAAGATATAATGAATTTACATTTAGCGTGGCAAAACACTCTGCCAAAATACATTACAAATCATTACAACAAATTTATAGATAATTTCCATCGTTGAATGATCACCGCACATCAATTTGATAAGCAATCAAACCCTTGTTTCAATCATCTAAGCACTTTGTTGTTTTCCAAGAAATCTTATCCTTGTATGCACTCAAATACCATCTTATTATTACACACGGATTATGACACATCATCACTAATTTATGATCATGATAAGATCCACCGCCAAACCTTGAATCATTACCGGTTAAAGATCTAATACAACTATAATAACCTAGGATTCTTTATAATTTTGCTTTACAAGAAAACTAGATACATAGACATAAAGGCAACATAGATTTTCACAATTCAAGCACAAGAGGAACAAACCAACTCACCATTTTAATTCACTCCTTTGAAACCTTTATTCTACAATTATGCTAAAATCACCTTAGCTCTAGTATGCTTCTTTGCCTTTGAATCTTCGAATTCAAGGTGAAAATAAATATTTGATTTGTGAATTTATTGCCCCTGGTTCATAGCCAACTTCAATCATATCAGCATTAATACATTCGATGTGAGTAGTTTGAATTGAGTAAACATGTGTGCCTTTTAAACCTAGGTCGTTGATCTTGTCACATTGACATCTTGAATGACCAATATTCAATCTTCTTTCTTTAACTTTTGTTGATTATGCAACTTTAGTCCATCATGGTAGTCACATCTCATCTTCCTTGGGCCCACTTGACCACTTCAACCTCACCCGCAACCCCACAACATTATTTCCTCCTGCCTTTTATCATCTTCTTATTTGCGGAGATATATATTCTTTTACTAATTTTCTCCTATAGCTCCGTAGTCTAATATTCCCTTATGTTTTCTAGTTGGGGAACTATGGGATGACTCTTCACACTGTCTCCTTTTATTTGCAACTCCACAAGTGTGTTCACTAAGCCATTTGATCACCTGTGGACTTGTAGAGCATTTCTTTTCATTTCTCATTCTTTACACCTTCCTCTCCACAACTCTACAGGGAAGCCTTAAGGTCATAAAATCCACTTACGGATTTGCAGAGAAACCTTAACAGTTACATCTTATATTTCGCAAGTTTGCAGGCAACAACTTAGCACTCAAATTTCATATGCAGATTTGCAGAACATTAAGTCACTTAAGCAATTCAAAATGCATGTGCTAACAACTTGACTACCAAAGGGAATAGGGTTCATCTGCTAGGAAAATTAAAACATTTGATATTAGACTTAGGGAAAATATTAAGACCGGTTTGCACCAACAGTCCTAACGCAATGGGACCAGTTACTTAACGACGCATAAGACATAAAGTTATAACTTAAGATCTATGACAACCGACCCAACAGGTCAACATCAAATTATAACAAAACGAAGACAAGCTAAAGAAAACATGGGCATTTTTAACACTTAGGCCCAACTATGGAAAACCCTAACACTTCTAAAGGGAAAACAAGGTCATACTTAGCCAAATTTTCCAAAATTCCTAGTAGTCCTAACACTCCCCATGGTGACACACTTGGTCGAATTAACTCCTTTTCAATGAGTTTTTACAATTGTGATTTTAATTCTATTAGCTCTACTATTTTAATCCGGTAGGGAACTTTGGATACTGGTTGAGCTCCTAGAATTAGTTCTATAGAAAAGTCAAACACCCTCTTTGGTGGTTGTCCAAGCAAATCCTCTAGAAAAATGTCCTGAAAATTCTGCAAATAAAGGTATTTTTCTGCGAAGGCCTCTTCTTTCTTGTCAAGTTCTGACAACCTTTCACTATTATAACTGGTTTCCTCATACTCCATCATATCATCTTGATATATAGTCTCCCCAAGCTCATGAACCTCTTCTATTTTAACAATAAAAATTTGACAACCATTTCTTTTACATTGTTTCATTTGCATGGAGGATATTTGTCGTACTTTGATTTTGTGTTGTATTCCTTGGAAGCAATACCCAGTTTTCCATATCATCATTGTGTTCTACCTTCTTGGTGAAGTAGTCCACAACCGCCTTATATTCACTCAACAAATTCATTCCTAAAATTACATCATAGGACCCTAAGGGAGCCACATAAAGGTTTACTTCAATTTTCAACCCTAGCTTCAAACAGACATTGTTCTACTTGATCCCTTCTCTAGTTGGCATACTATATAATCTAGGTACCATTTCTTTTTAGATATCTACTTAGAAGTTTAGGTTAAATAAAGCATTATGTAGCACTAGTGTCTATCAACACCATGATGGAGTTACTGTATAGATTACTTGTCACTTCAATTGGTGTAATTTGGTACTCTCCTTGTTTGTTGTCTACCAATGTGATGAGCTAAAATAATAGCTCTTTTATTTCTATGACTGATAAGTTTTTCCTACATTTTAATTTGCATATTAGGACAATGTTTAGGTCATGTGATGTATTAGAGTTTTGATTATGTGCATTTTGAATGTTAGCCAAATCCACTAAACTCTGTATTATTTTGACTTGGTATTCCTATAGTTATGTGGATTGTTATGGTGATCTCATGCGTAAATGTATAAATGTTATAATTAATGGAAATAGATATATGCATGCTTGTGTGTTTTAACCATTATTGTAGGAGTAAATAAGTTGTTGCAGAAGCTGTTGTGCTAGGCTAGATGGAGGGTCACACCATGAAGTAGTTGGAGACATTTTAGGGCAATTGAATATTCAAAACAACAGAGAAAATGGTGTGCATAAGAATCGGCAAAGGAATAGCAAGGCGATTGGTTCTTTTATATTTGTCTCCAGCACGCATTAATCTAGTAAACACCGCCATGCTATATTCTTGGTTGCGGTTTAGCTGAGTTCCATGTTTTATGTGGATTAACTTCTTCTCTCCACTATAATAAATATTTCTACCTAAATTCATGGGCATGATCTAGGTAGTAGGAAGTTTGTTATAGTTTTCTTTTAAATAAAGACCTGCACCTTTTTGCAGGGGTTAGACAACGTTTTCCATAACTTGAAGCATTTCTCTCATTTCATGTGTTGTATCGACTTTTGGAGATAATGAATAAAAGCTATGTTATTCTGAGTATATAGAATCATCTTCTGAAGTTTGGATACACTCATCCAAGGGGGCCCACTTGGTGAGTATTCTTATGTGTTTGTTAGATTAAGTTTTCTCTTTATTGCAGTAGATGTTCTAGTGACTGATTGTTCCTACAGCCATTGGAACCAAATCATGTGACTGTTCCTACAGCCAAGGCGGACAAAGTAATTCCTGTGTGTTATATCTGAACTTAGTTAACCGTTGTTTAGTTAGAATCCTTTGTCAATGTTAAGATTTCCTGTAGCCATTTAGCTATCATATTTTAGCTTGTTATTTTAGATAGACTTAGTTGTTGCAGGTAGTGTAGAATGACTGTTACCAGAACTTAGTGCATACACAATGTAGACCCATTTCAAGTAATATGTCCCTAGGTTGACAAGTAAATGAGCCTCAGTCATGGAAATGATAGCTACTCAAAATGGATGACCAATCCTTGACTTACGACTTTTAGTCTAGTTATTGTTCCTATTGCTTAGGCGAACATTTTTGGTGTCATTGTTGAGGATGGTGTCAAACTAAGAACCTGTCATAGTCATGAATTTTTAAGTTTTCAATATAGTAAAAAAGGAAAAGGAAGTATCTAGCCCAACAACCAAAATTTCACAGAATCACTAAATACCCCCATTTCCTCAAAGGTTGCAATCTAAAGAGATTCCTCAACAAGAAGATATAAATTTTGATATCATTGATCAGCTGAAACATATATGTGTTAAAATTATATTATTTCAAGCTATTAAAGATGTTCCTATCTATGGTAAGGCAATTAAAAAGGCATATTTAAATAAACCTGGCAGAAAGAAAAAGGACTTGCAAACAGTGCATGTAATGGGTCAACTGGTTGATATTATGTTGGGAAAAGTTTCAATACCAAAGTATTCTGACCCTAGTAGTCCTATTGTGAAAATAGTTATCAATGGCACTCAGATAAAGAATGCACTAGTAGAGCTGGGAGAAACAATTAATATAATGACAAAGGACATTATGCAAAATCGTAATATAACTAGCCTTAGACCTACTCCTACAGTCTTGCAGCTTGCTGATAGTTTTATAGTACAACCTAGTGGTATGATTGAAGATGTTGTGGTTACTCTAGATTCTTGGGAATATATAATAGATTTTATGATCTTATCTCCTAAATCTATATTGGGGGGATATTCGATCATCTTAGGAAGACCTTGGCTTTCTACAGCTAATGCATTTATTGGATACAAATCAGGGGACATGACTATTTCTAATGCAAGTTCAACCAAAACTCTTGCTCTGTATTCACCCGCTCAGCCACAACTCGATCAAGAACAAGTTGTTTGGCCTGATGTGGGGGATGAATTACAAGGAGAAGTTAACTCTGTCGGACATCTTATGATGATCAATAGAGAATCATTCATACAAATCCAGGATGATGATTCTATCCTTTCTAATATTCTGGAAAATCAATATAATCTGGAGTAGTAGTCAAAGGAGTTAACATCAAATATTACAGCATCATATTTTCCTGCAACCATTGACATGTTGCATACCTTGTTGCCACATGAAGTCCGCACTTCTTATCTATCTGAAGCAGCTCAGATCAATCTTACTGTCAAGGTGGAAGTTGATCCAAATAAATATTTGAATATTAATAATCAACTCACCGAAACTCAAAGGCTAAGACTAGTTGAATTGCTCAAATGTCATCAACATGCTTTTGCATGGGATTACAAAGATGTGAAAGGAATAGATCCTATGATTTGTACACATTGTATATATATCAAAGAAGATTGCAGACCACTCAAACAACCACAACGAAGAATTAATCCTGCATTAAGGGAAATAGTAAAAGAGGAGCTGCAAAAGTTATTAAATACTGGATTTATCTATCCTATATTGGATAGTCAGTGGGTGTCATCTTTGGTCATAGTTCCAAAGAAAGGAGGTAAATAGCGGGTATGTGTAGATTATAGAGCTTTGAACTCAGCAACTAGGAAGGATCATTTTTCATTACCATTTGTGGATCAAGTGTTAGATTCCTTGGTAGGGAAGTGGTACTTTTCATTCTTGGATGGATTCAATAGCTACAACCAGATTCAAATTGCTCCCGAGGATCAAGAAAAGACAACATTTACTTGCCCTTGGGGAACATATGCATATTTTGTTCTTCCTTTTGGGTTGTGGAATGCCCCAGCTACTTTTCAAAGAGCAATCATAAGCATATTTTTGGATATTTCCCAGGACAGCATGGAGATCTATATGGACAATTTCACCACTTATGATTCAAAATTTGAAGAAGCATTGGATAACTTGAAGAAATTTTTGCAGATGTGTGTGTTGGCATTACAGTAAGAAAGATTGTTGGCATTTCAATATCAGGAGATTGTTGATATTCATGAAGGATATTGAGAAGGTTGTTGAAGATTATTGATATAACTGAAGAAGGATGATAACTATCTTTATAACATTATTTTGTCATTGATGTCAAGAGATTGATTATCTGATTCAATATGATGTTGCCATATCTTGAGAAGATTAATTTGAAGAGAATTAAGATGTTGGTAAAAGACACAGAAAGAATGTGATGAATAAGGGGAGAAATAAGTTATTCAATGGGCAACTATTACCGAGTTAGACAATGATGAGATCATGATGTTTTAGATTGTTTTGATGTCCTGCATATGTTGTTGATTGTAAGGTTTATACTATACTATGTCACCGAGCAGAGAACCTAGTCAGTAAACCCTAAGGAACCTAGTCGGTAAACCCTAAGGTTATCGATATCGGTTAATGAAGGCGAAATGTCTACCGAGTAAAGTTTAGTATTTACCGGGTTGCAACCAAGTTATGAAAGTGCGCATGGGATGGATAAAAGCATTATTTAATGAAGGACAATGATTAGCTGGAGATGTATAAATGATTGGTATGCCGTGCATGAATTTTGTTAAGGATCTATGGCAAAGGAAAATCCGTAGGAAGATCTACAGTGCAGATTGAACCTCAATAACCTTGTGCAAGTTCAAAGAAAGGACTGCAAGTCCCGAGGCAAGGTAAAACATTTTCAGATTGAAAGGATACATTAAACCTAGTCAAGTTTGAAGATCTGATGGCTAAGATTGATCATGGGAAATGTGATCAAGGAGATTAAGCGGTTAGCAATTGTTTATAAATGAGGAATTGTTGATAAACAATGTATGTGGGCAAGTGTATGCACAGGGATGCTACATAGTGATTACCGAGCATAGAAGCTTGAAGACCTATTTGAATAACAGAGTAGAGAGCCCAGCAGAGGGACAAGATAAGTCTTATGACTAGATTGTTTTGAGAAAATAAGAATCTGCTTTAGCATTTTAGATGTGAAGTTGCAAATAGATTTGTATTACTGTTATTTTGTAAGTGATAGAAAATCTCTTAACCGAGTGGACTTAACAGTCTTATATGTAAACCCTCTAGCAAAGTAACATTCTAAATGAGTGTTTGAAATCCTTTGACAAGGTCACTTCTAACAAAGTGAAGATCCTAACAGATCTGAGGGAAATCCCTTAACCGGGTCACATCTAGCAATGTGTTTGTAATCTTTAACAGGATTTGCTTTTAACCGAGCATACTCTGAAGAGTATATTTCTTAGTGGGTCCAAAATCCCACAGTGGTTTTTCCCTATTTGGGTTTCCATGTTAAATCTGGTGTTATGAGTGTTATGATGATTATATGCTTATGAGTTTGCATGTTTAGCAGTTTTGGTTATATTGTTGAAGTATAAGTTACCGAGGTTGAATTTGTTGTTTTTATGGAAGATTATATTTTGTATGATTCACCCCCCCCTCTCATCTTGTTAGCTATTGGCATCTATACTTACATTAAGTATCAGAACTATCAGTGTGAAGACTACAATTTATCATTGAACTGTGAAAAGTGCTTTATGATGATGCAGGAAGGCATAGTTCTTGGTCATCATATTTTTATAACTAGAATACAGGTTGACCCAGCCAAAATTGAAGTAATTCAAAACCTCCCTATTCCCACAAAGCAAAAGGATGTCCGAAGTTTCCTTGGTCATGCTAGATATTATAGAAGGTTTATTAAGGATTTTAGTAAAATTGTAGGACCTTTATATTCTCTTTTGACTAAGGATATGGAGTTTAACTAGACTTCTATTTGCCATGAAGCTTTCTTGAAGCTCAAACATGCCTTAACACAAGCACCAGTGCTCAAGGGTCTGAACTAGTCATTGCCTTTTCATATCCATATAGATGCATCAGACTATGCAATAGGAGTATCTTTGGGGTAGAAGATGGACAATTTGGAGAATGCAATTTATTTCATCAGGAAAAACATGCAGGGAACTGAGCTTAATCATACTGTCACAGAGAAGGAGTTGTTGGCAGTAATTTATGCACTTAACAAATTCAGGCATTATATCACGGGATGTCAAATCTATGTGCATACTGATCATACAACAATTAGATATCTCATGAACAAGCCTTCAATTACAGGAAGATTGGCTCGATGGTTACTATTGATGCAAGAATTTGATATTACAGTTGTTGATAAACCAGGTAAAGCTAATTTAGTTGCAAATTATCTTTCTAGGCTTCAATTGTAGGATGATCCTGTAGCTATAGATGATTCTTTCCCAGATGAGCATTTGTTCTTGATAAAAGCTCACACTCCCCGGTTTGCCGATATTGCAAATTATATAGCTGCTAATAAGACGCCTTCTCATTTTTTTGACTAAAGAAAGAAGGTTGCTAGTTGAGAAAAGATTTAATTTCTCTTAGATTGTTGATTATTTATTTTATACTGGACCTGACCAAGTCATGAGAATGTGTGCTAGAGAGGATGAAACATATGATATCATTCACACCTATCATGATGAGCCATGTGGAGGACATTTTGCTGCTAAAAGAACAACACTTAAAATCCTTAGCATAGGATATTATTGGCCAACTTTGTATAAATATGCAGCACAATATACTAGAAAATGTGATAGATGCCAGTGAATGGGTAGGCCTACCAGATTTGATGAAATGCCATTGTATCCCCAAATACTAGTTGCACCATTTGACAAATGGGGATTGGAATTTGTTGGACCAATTGATCCTCCTTCCAATGGGAAATCTTATATTCTAGTATGCACTTATTATGTTACAAAATGGGTGGAAGCAAGAGCAATGACACACGCAAGAGATAATAAATTAGTTGAATTTCTCTTTGAAGAAATATTTACATGCTATGGATTCCCAAGGGAGATTGTTTCAGATCAAGGACCATAGTTTACTTGCACATTAATTGCAGCATTGGTTAATTAATATAATATCAGACACAGGAAGTCTACTCCATATCATTCCCAAGCAAATGGTCAGGTAGAAATTACAAACAAGGATTTAGAAGCTATTCTTACAAAGACAGTAGCTCTTCATAAAAAAGATTGGTCAAATAGGCTTATTGAAGCCATTTGGGCATACAGAACAAGATGGAAGACAACAACTGGTTTTACATCTTTTGAAATGGTTTATAGAAAAACAACAATGATTCCCATTGAGTTTAAGCATAAAACTCTTAGGACAACTCTGCAATTGAATATGACTCTCTCAAAAGCACAAAAAAGACCACATCATGCACTTGAATGCTCTAGATGAGACAAAATAGTTGTCCAGCATACAGAGATTATTCAACATCAGCATGTTAAATGGCATGATAAGTATATCAAGGAGAGAAAATTTAAATCTAGCGATTGGGTATTACTATATGATTCCAGAAACAAGGATACTATGGAGAAGCTACAGACACGTTGATTGCACCCATATGAAATAGATGAAGTTTTTCAAAATGGAGCAGTTAGGTTGACAACAATAGACCCAGTCAAGTTCAAACTTTTGGTCAATGGTCATCGACTATGCCTTTATCATAAGCTTGCAACAAAAGAATAGTTCCTGCAACAATTTGACAACCAAGTGCAGACCACAGTTTCTGCAGCATCCGAAGAAAACCTTCTTGCCGCAGTTCCTGCAGCATCTGAAAATACCATTCTTGACGCAGTTCCTGTAGCTTCTGCAGGGGACCTTCTTGGTCCATAGTCTTAAAATTCCTCATGCATGCCTTCATAATAACCGTTTCCATATTTTATGGAAATGTTATTCTCCGCTAATAATTTTCTCATCCCACTCATCCCATTTCATTTCTATTTTTGTCGCATCATCCATTCCACGTCACCTCATATCATATCCTAAATAACTAATCGTTTGATTACAACATTAATTAGTACAACTACAGGTATGTGTATTATTTATTTTTCTTTAATTCTACAGTTATTCTTTCATTATGATTATTACCAGATATGATTCGCATAATCTGTATGCCCTTCCCTTTGTCCTTTTTCACATGTGTGGACACGTGTCATCTTAAGTTGGGGGGATGTTTTATGGTTTGATTTAAGAGCTGCATAATTATGTGTCCTTGTCAATAATGAGTTTTAATTTTTTAATTTTTTTTTATCATTTTTAAATGAGAAATCCTATAGCATGAGTGATTAGTTCATCCTGCCACCATAGTTAATGGAAGGTACTGAAGAAG
The DNA here is from genome assembly GCF_030272615.1 of Cryptomeria japonica. Lineage (NCBI taxonomy): Eukaryota > Viridiplantae > Streptophyta > Pinopsida > Cupressales > Cupressaceae > Cryptomeria > Cryptomeria japonica. The sequence goes on from NC_081413.1 coordinate 274,813,085, forward strand.
AAGTAAAGGATTTCGGAGCATGAATTTTCAAGTTTATAGGATATTTCAGTCTTTCATTTTGTTTTGGTAATTGTTTTTGAAAGCCATTGAATTAGCCATGGGAGGAGCCCCTATCCATCATGAGCCTATAGTTCATGACACTTTGCTGCAGGACAACCAGTGTGAACATTACTTCTGGACCTATGGGTAGATTGACTATATTTTAAAATTGACGGATTTTAATGAGGAAATTGCTCATGAATTCATGTGCACATTCAGTGAAGGAGAGGCCTCTCTCAAAGGGTTAATGGTCATTGCCATAGTGCAGCGAATAGCCGAAGTCACTGGGTTGGCGCAAGACGAAGAACTATTTCTTGAGGCGAAAGATGAAAGAAGTTCTAGGGTAGAGTTTACTCACCCAACTAATGAACCTCTAAGTGTGGACAAGAAAGGAACTAAACAAACATATCTTCCATCAAAATGGGCACAGGTTGCATTTTATGTGATGAAATATATAACATGTGATGGTAGGTACTCCAACCTGCATTCTGTTCATTTTAAATTATTGAGTCATCTGGGACATGGCCGAAGGATGAATGTTCTGAATTTCTTGTATCATCTTATCTCCATTAGTGAAAAGGAAACACTGAGGGGTAGTAATTGTTATGTTAGTCATTACAACTTGATCAAATTATTGGTAGAACAGTCTCTTAGAGATGTCTCACAAATATCATGGGGAGAGTTCGAGGATATCTTGAAATTTGGGGAATAAAATGTTCTTGTTGCAGAAGAAATTGCATCCCAAGCGGAAAATATCGAAGAACCTTCATCTCCTAGGGTTTCTGCAACGAACGAACCTCTTGTTGCTGAAGAAGCCTTGCTTGATGCAGAAGAAACGATAATTGAACCAAATATTGAGAATCCCTCCATTCAAACTCAAAGTGGAGCAGCATCTTCTAGAAGAAAAGGAAAAGAAAAAGAAAAAGGTGATGCAAAGGAAGAGACTGTAGAATGGCCTCAAGCAACATAGGTTTCTCCTACAACTAAAAAGCGCAAGGTAAAGAAAAATTTTCCTGCAGCAACTTCTCTTACAACCACTCAATAAATGCAATTAAGAAGGATTCAATGGGTTAAAAGAAGAACTCAAGCAACTAGGGATGTGAGTGAAGTCATTTATGTGGAAACGTCAAAATTAGGGCACATAAGTCAGACAGAGGGTCAACCATAGGAAGGAAATGGAGTCGAAAGACTGTCAAATTTGGCACATGTAGCAGAGAAGTTTGAAGAACTGGTTGATGAGATCTCAAGCCCTCAGGTAACAACTCATAGCCTCCCTTCATGTCTCACTAGTTTATCCATTGCACTTACATTTTATAGATAGTGGGAGATTGAAAGGGCTAGGCTATAGGGAATAATTGATAAGCAACATAAATAAATTGAAAAGAGAGACAATTAAATTATTGAATTGCAAACCAAAGTAGACACTGTAGCAAACATGGTTCCTGAGTTAATGCAGTGTAGGGCTATGCCAAGTTTTTATGCTTTATATTTAAAGGAACAATATTTGTGTTTCAAGCTAAATCACATTGTTAGGGATCTTAGTCTTTTGGATACTCTGCATGAATTTTATAATGTTTTTCAAAACTCTCCTGCAATCATTAAGAATTCATTATGTGAATTTTATTTGCATAATTATGTTGTCTCTTCTGACAATAATGGAATCCCTTAATGTATATTGATGATATTCAATTAAAAGCATTGATGTCGTGGATACAGAATGGAATCAGTATGGGAACACGGGCTAGAACGCATAGGAATTTGGAGTTTTATTACCCACTACCACTCAGAGCTGAGGCTAAAAACCCACGACATATGTACTATGACTGGAAAACGTTGTTGACTAGACCCGATGTCAGAAGCCAGGTTTTACCATTGAGAGAGGAAGCATTTTAGGAATATGATCATTTGGTTAGAAATAAGAATCAAGTTGTAGTTGATTGTATGGTTCAACATTGGAACAATCTTCCAGAAGACCTAAAGCAGGGTGAACCCCATTCATTGCCTAATTATCATGCAACCACACAAAGAGCTCCCAAGTATATCCACTTGGGTAGGACAAAAAGCAATAACTGGCTACCCTTGATATTTTAGCCACCTATCCTTATGTGGCCATTGATGGGATGCGGGGCTACACACAAACCATATGAAGAGGCCAGAGAGGAAGCTAGGTGGAATAGGCTGGAAAAGATGAAAGGGTTTTATTGGAACTTGGCTACAAGAGGTACAGGACAAGGAACCATAGGCGATTTACGAGTCAGTGCCCGAATAAGAAATTTTTCTCTTGTTGGAGGATCAGCAAGACATTAGGTTGGGGGAATGATGAGCTAAAATAATAGCTCTTTTATTTCTATGACTGATTTCAGTTTTTCCTATGTTTTAGGTTGCATATTGGGACAATGTTTAGGTCATGTGATGTATTAGATTTTTAATTATGTGCATTTTGAATGTTAGCCAAACCCACTAAACTCTGTATTGTTTTGACTTGGTATTCCTATAGTTATGTGGATTGTTATGGTGATGTCATGCATGGATGTATAAATGTCATAATTAATGGAAATAGATATATGCATGCTTTTGTGTTCTAACCATTATTGCAGGAGTAAATAAGTTGTTGTAGAAGCGGTTATGCTAGGCTAGATGGAGGGTCGCACCATGAAGCAGTTGGAGACATTTTGGAGCAGTTGAATATTCAAAACAACAGAGAAGATGGTGTGCATAAGAATCGGCAAAGTAATAGCAAGGCAATATCAGATTCATTTATATTTATCTCCAGCAAGCATCAATCTAGTAAACACTGCCATGCTATATTCTTGGTTGCGGTTTAGCTGAGTTCCACATTTTCTGTGGATTAACTTCTTCTCTCCACTATAATAAATATTTCCGCCTAAATTCATGGGTGTGATCTAGGTAGTAGGAAGTTTGTTATAGTTTTCTTTTAAATAAAGACCTGCACCTTTTCATAGGGGTTAGACAATGTTTTCCAAAACTTGAAGCATTTCTCTCATTTCATGTGTTGTATCGACTTTTGGAGATAATGAATAAAATCTATGTTATTCTGAGTATATAGAATCATGTTTTGAAGTTTGGATACACTCATCCAAGGGGGCCCACTTGGTGAGTATTCCTGTGTGTTTATTAGATTAAGTTTTCTCTTTATTGCAGTAGATGTTCTAGCGACTAACTGTTCTTGTAGCCACTGGAACCAGATCCTGTGAATGTTCCTGCAGCCAAGGCAAACATAGTAATTCCTATGTGTTAGCTCTGAACTTAGTAAATAGTTGTTTAGTTAGAATCCTTTGTTAATGTTAAGATTTCATGTAGTCATACAGTAATTATATTTTAGCTTGTTATTTCAGATAGACTTAGTTGTTTTAGGTAGTGTAGAATTACTCTTACTGGAACTTAGTGCATATACAATGCGGACCCATTTCAAGTAATACGTCCCTAGGTTGACAAGTAAATGAACCTCGGTCATGGAAATGATAGCTACTCAAAATGGATGATCAATCCTTGAGTTATGACTTTTAGTCTAGTTATTGTTCATATTGCTTAGGCGAACACAATGCATGGATCCTCTATTGAAATGCTCTATGTTGGGGCGGCAACGGGTTTCGATGTTGTTGGTTACTTTGGACTTTTGTAGGGAATTGGTTGGCATAGTGGTCTCCTCCACAAGTAAAACATCTACTAGGTGGTCCTCGGTTTTCAGAACCTTTGTTGACATGATCACCCTGCTTTCATTTACTATTGTTGAATCCCTTCCTATCTCTCTTATGAGAAAGTTTGTTCCCTTTAAAACTCTTCTTCTTAAAGTTTGGAGAGGATTGATTCTAGTTGAACTTTTTGCAGTTCTTATCTTGAAAGGTGTCATCCCTTTTTACCTTTTGTTCCTACCTAACTGCCTTTTCATACGCCATGTCCATGATTCTAGGTGCAAGTACACATATTTCCCCTCCTATCCTATGTTTGATACCCATAACAAACTTCTTGACATGATAGTTCTCCTCTTGATATACAAGAGGCATGTACTTGATTAACCTAGTAAGCTTTTCCCAAATTTTATTGACTGGCATTTCCCCTTGCTTGAGGTTTTGAAAATATTGTAGTTTTTGGTTATAGAATATTTATGGAGGCCATCATTTTCTAAAAACTCCCACAAATTTCTCCCATGAAATTTTTGTTATCTTTAGTCCCATCTCAACTTACTTACTTTCCCACCAAGTGTTGGCCTCTCCTAAAAGTTGATAAGCACCCCAAACTGCTTTGGAACTGTCAGAGTAATTTTGAATCTTGAAAATATTTTCTATCCTAGTAAGCCAAGCCTCGGCAGTGCCCCTTAACATAAATCCTTCAAAATTTAGGGGTTTGATCTTCTTTATGTCACTAGACAGATCAGTTGCTAACTAATTCATCTTAGTATGAAATCTTAGGTCTTTGACTATTCTTCCTTATATTGTCAGGTTGTCTTAGATTGCTCTTTTCTATTAGTATTAGATTGGGTTTTAGATTCATCAGCCTTAGATTCTCGCTAACTCTCAAACTTCCTTTTGAGGTCATCTAATCTTGACTGGGCTTTATTCATGGCTTCCAAAAGTTTCCTCATCATTTCCATGGGTTCATTAGTGTCCTCAGAATCTCTCCTATTATTCCTGGAGTTGTCCATGACCTAATTGTCCTCCTGGTGAAGAGAATTATTTTTTTCTTATTAGATTCATTTCAACTTTATTTTTTATTTAAACATATTTATAATAAGAGTGTAATTTAATAAAAAAAAATGCAATCCAAAAATTTAACTTCATTTTTCAATCCAAAATTGATTACATTCAATTAATTACAAAATTTATTTGACTCTCATTTAGGAGTCGCTATCACTTCCTATGATAGGTTCTTCTTGATCACTAAACTCAAAGAAAGGATCAATTCCATATCTAGGGGTGGGTACACAACGTTTTACAAACTCAACCAGGGTTTCATTCTTCTCAAGGGATTTCTCAAGCACATGTTTAGTTTCAATTTCGAATTCCTTCAAAATGACTACCTTGGTTGTCACCTTACTGGCGACTATCCATTCATGCCTTTCTTTATGAAGCTTCTTAAAATCCTCAACCATGGTTTCCATATCAGAGAGAAAATAGCAACATGGATAGTCACTCTTTCACCAATTTTTCTAGAGTTAGGTACACATAAGGCATCGAGATTTCTTCCAGGGTGTTTGTCAGATCCACATCCTGTGAAAATCAATGGTTAGGGTTCAGTTTTCTATCTAAGTCCAGGTGGCCAACCCAATTTTTAGTGTTGACCCTTGTAACTTTAATACCATATGTAATAACCAAAAGTTCAAGAATAGAAAAATATATTCTTTTTACTAATTCTAAGAAAATAAATTCATATATTACATATTTAGCTTAAATTGAAATTGTTAATAACTGACTTCAACTAACTAACCATTCAATAAAAAAGAAACATTAACTAACATCTAGCAACACCATAACTAAAAGTAAAAAGAGATAAGAGTTTAAAGGTTTACAGTGTATTGAACTTTTCGATGAAAAAATTCTTATCTCATTTCAATAGGGAGAGGGAGAGCATCATTACAAGATTTTCCACCCAACCAGGAACCTAAGTCCCCCATGTCGCTTCCTACTGGAAGGGCCCGATCCTTCATGAGGGAAGAAGATTGAAGATATAACAAATGCCAATGACTCTCTAAGCTTAGTATTTAGAATCTACACTAACTAACCAGCCATACACTATAGGCACCTCCTAACTTTGCATGACACTCTATCTAGTAGTGTATTTGACTCTTATGAATTGACAAACGCGTGTAGACTGTAGCACCACCTTAGCCAAGGTTTTCATAATTAGGATAGAGAGTGTTATCCATGTTCACTACCCTTACTCGGCTTATTTAAAGAAGATATTTGTACTTGCAACTTACTCAAGGGTCCAACTGACCATTGGTAAACTAATCCAAAATGGTGATAGTTCAACTCCATCTATGGAGAGACTATTATATGTTATTCTTAGTAAAGGGGTGTTGAATTTATCATACTAAAAATGGATTGTTAGTTATAACAAACTGCTCAAGGTACTTATTCCCGGACTAAGTTTGGCTTACTTCCACAAAAAAGTACATAGTTTAACGAGACAGATTTATCCCAAGGACACAGTCGACCTTGACTTACATTGATAATGAAATATCATAACAAAAAAATTGAAGAATACAGTCTAATATCATCCAAGATTTAATAGCATAGTACAAAACAATAAAATACAACCGACTTAATTAAATTCAACCAAGATAAACATAACAAAATAATCGAGACACACGGTCTTCTCTTAGCTAAATAATAACAAGGTAGACAACCTCACATACTTCATGGTCTGGATAATGAGCTTGCAAACCTCTTAACAATGATACTATTATTTAGTATACTGAGAAGAACCTTGCGATTATAATGCCACTATTCGATGACTCACAACAAAATCATTCATATCAGGAGTAACTAACTAGATCATACTCATCAATAACTTCACCTAATCAAGCATGCATCCTCATTCTATTTGATACGACCATTATTTAATAATGATTAATAATGTTTTTTAGATCAATCAAGAAATAGAGGCAAAGTAACATTTTCCTTGCCTGTTTAAATTCCTCACCAAGGAATGGGCAAGAAAGCTCCTCCCCAAGAGGATCCATGGGAAAAAGAATACTTAACTCTCTAAATGCGGTGGAAAGCTGGTTTTTTGTTTACGTTTAGTAGCCTGCGGGTAGATAGCGTTAGCCTATGTTTTTGTTTTGAATTTCTATGTTAATTTCCCTGCATGGCATATGTCTAAAACTCTACTTATTACTACTTTATTAATGCTAAACTCTCATGGAATGATAATTGTTTTTTATATAGGTGAAAGGCTATAACTCTGTTGATTATATGCAGACAGTGGTTCTTCCACTATTCTCCTTATTGTTCCTAGGGGTCAGCCCCCTTTTTTGGTTGCTTCTAATATCAAAAACATTTCCCTTGCCTATGATTTGATAGAGAGAGGGTTTCAAGACTTCCACCGAGCTTGATACAAATGGCTTGAACATTATTCAATGCAGAAAAAATCCAAGCAATAGTTCATTCACAACCAAGACACAATAATGTCACCCAAATGCCTTCTATTTCCTAACAAACATGATACAGAAAGCTAAAAGATTTTAGCATAGCAACAACACAATATTTCATATGACCAATTCGACAACCCCCAACAAGGATTCGAATGCCACATAAATAATAATGCCCGCTAAAGAAGTGTTAGCTCAGTGATCAAGCACCGATACCTCTAGCATAACGTCCAACTAATACAAGAAGGCCTTTGCGACCAAGATGGTAGCCACCTTGATCATGGTCGGTGGTCTTTCAAAACAAGGTGCAACATAATATTGTGATACTTCCCATATTACACACATCTAACGCAATAATGAATATATTCATATCCATACGCGTAGGTTATCAATGTATGTATGTGGGTATGAATATATCCCTCAACACATCAATCCATAAAAAATATCTTTGAAGGCAACAAGAAATATATATATACATATGTGTGTATGTATGTATATGTATGTAGATGTATGTAGATGTATGTATATGTATGTATATGTATGTATATGTATGTATATGTATATGTATATATATATATATATGCATGTAAAAATATGTATATATATATATATACACAAACACACACAAACACACACACTCATATTCAAGAATAAAATAAGCGAGATATAATTAACAAAATAAACACCACATCAAGAAAATAAACTCAAACCAAGGATACCTGACTACCTATTGGTACAAGGGTGACAAAATGACTCTAGGTCAACATCAATAAGATGGTATGGACCTTACTCTACCAAGTCCAAGATGCTACAAGTATACATCCAATTAATCAAACCCATGACTCATTGACAATGTTCTTTTCTAATATCTATGACTCTAATCAAAAAAGCATATTAAGCATAATTCCAAAGTTAGAAATGAGGGATGCAACATGTAATCAATTAAAGAATGCAAACAATCAGAAAAAGGGAAAATTCAATAGCAAATGCAAACCCATGTTGAATTCTTTCATGAGGCCTCCATTTTTCTCCATCTTGTGATGTATGAAGTTTTCTCTCAAAATCGTAGCACTTTTCTTAGCAACATGATCACACAAAAGTTTGAAGATTGTGGTTGTTTTTTATAGGTAAAGGTTATTTTATTAATAGTTAAAAAGTAGTATAGTTATAGAATGAGTACACCAAAAACTTCAAAATAGCCTTAGACCATCAACATAAATCCAAAAATAGGCCAGCCACCCACAGGGGAAAGACCATATCATAGCACAACCCCTAACCCATTTAACAAAATAGATTACACAAAATAGGAAGGCCCCTCAAACCCTTAACACTATATTGAAAATGAGACATCCTATGTGAAACATAGATAGCAAACTAATTACACCAACTCAAAACAACCATACCAAAAAAAAGAGAGCCAATAACAAACTCAAGCATCCTGAACAGTTGAAGAGGAACCCACCACTCTATCACCTCTTCTAGAAGATACACCTACACCCTCAGGTACCTTTTCCTACACTCTTCAAGCCTAGCAGTCATCCACACTTCCTCCTCGAAACCTCTTGCAAACCCATTTCACATTGTGAAGCCACCTCCAACTCTTCCCAACGAGCACAATATTCCACCATATGCAAATAGTTTTTGATCTCCCCCAAACCAAATTGGGTCACAACTCTACAATCTTCCTTATCCTGATTTGCACCCCACAAGAAGAAGGGTTGTAGAGGGGGGATAGCCTCCCCAACATGCAATCAATCACCACCAAGAGCAACAAAACCCTCTCCAATCCAAGCAAGCATCAAGAGCACTGCTAAACCCAAACAAAATTCCTCCCAGACATAGAGCGAGACCAACCAAAAGACCTCATCCTTAGAACACATCTCCAAGCACCATGCACATGGAGGAAATGTTGGGATTAGTATGACATCTATGAACCACATCCAAAAATGACTCTACATGCACCATCATTACCCAATGAATGAATTCTTCATCTTTAATCTTGAACATCCTCTTCAGTTGGTCCACAATGACCTTAACCCAGAAAGCCACGATGTACTTGAGTGTTTGTAGAGAGAAATGGCTTGCATTGTGACTCACCACCTTCAAGACAACCCCTGTCAATCAAGCAATAACACAAAAAAAAAACAATCTTCTCCAACAAGCCATGTAAACACAACAAAAACCAGCCACTAAACTTAACTACACACTCTACTTGAAACAAATAATGGTGGTAATCCACTACAGATCATTAATGACAAATATGTTGGTATTATGTGAACCAGTATGAGGACATAATGATATTGTATGTTGTCATTGATGTCAATATATGATATGAAGAGAGAACCAGCATATGTGAGAACCGGTATATATGCCAAAGTAAAGCGGTATATTTGTTCAAGGTGAACCGGCATGTAGTCATGGGAACCGACACATGGAAGCTTTGTATGAGTACCGGTTGGTAGGTATTTTCCACTTCAGGATTTCCGGTTGGAGTACCTCAAGCCTGTGTGACTCAATTGATGATCTTTGTGTGACGAGTTAGTAGTATAACAAAGAACAGATCATGTTGCCATGTCAGCCTTGTGCGCATGAAGGATCTTGCATGAAGAAGACTATCCCTATCTACCTTGGGAATGTGCGAAGTCTATAAATGGTGATAACGTGTGATGGGTTATCAGCCGCCATGAAATCGGTGGAAAATGAACAATGCAGAATGTCTTGAGATTGGATCAAGACTGTTGCATTCAATACAGTATGATCAACGATCAAGATTGAACCGTTTCAATTCCTTAACCTAACAGGTCTAGGGTTTAGGGTTTATGCTACCAACCTGTCTGTTGTCCTATAAGGTCGATGTTGTGATTCTTTCAGAGTTTGTTGGCAAAATTTGTGTGTGTGTATCTAAGAAAAGAGATACGTGATTCTTGCCAGACCAAAGGAGAGAAGTCATATCTGCAGAGTGTAAGTGCAAAAGGTGAAGAGGAGCTTAAGCAGATCTGCATTGGCATTGAGTGCTATTATCAGGTCATTGATATACCTGTTGATCTCTAACCACTTCAACAGTTGTGAAATACCCTAACAGGGTAGCCTTAACCAGCTTGTTGAAAATCCTCTAATAGGGTAACTTGAAGCTACTGAGTTATTGATATCCTTTAGCTATTGAGTTCTTGAAATCCTCTAACAAGGTACCATTAACGGGGTTTAACCCTTAACCTGGTATTGTAGCCATCCCTTAACTGGGTGATCCCTACCAGGATCGGTTCCTAACAGAACCTATTGTATCTGTCTTTAACCGAACAAGGCTCCAAACAAAGGAGACTTCCAAAGAGTTCAAAAACAAGCTTGTGGGTATTCATCCCCACCATGGTTTTTCCTAGTTGGGTTTCCACGTGAAAAATATGTGTGTCATGTGTGATGTTATGATTGTCTTCTGATTAAGTGGTGATGCATGTTGATCTTGTTGTAATATGTACATCTTTGATGGTAGATTGTCTGTTCATGCATTAGAGTGAAATGGGAATGAAGAGTTAGACTATATGAGAAGATAAGTGTCAACACATCTTTGCTCGTCTTAGTTACACTAGGTTTTGCCAGTTGAACTCTGTTGAAGGACCGGTGCTGTTGTTTGCCTGTCAGTGCATAAGTGTTAGTTGACAAATTGGTTTAAGGTTGAGTTTTTGCCTGTACTGATTCACCCCCCCCTCTCAGTACTGGTTTGGTACTATTCATTCATCATTAAGTTATCAAAATACTATGCCCTACTTACCACCTAATAGGTCCAACCCAACATTCACTTTGTAATCTCGAAAATGCTCCCAAATCTTCTCTTCAATCTCCACATTTAAATCCACCACCTACTTAAAGAGGTTGTCTTCCTTCATATTGGCCAATTGAAGAACGTATGAGAATTTAAACTCGTTGAATGAAATTAGAAGTTCCCTAGTTTCCTTCACTACCTTGTCAATCTTCCAATTATTTAATCCACCCTTAATTATCGCATTGTTGATAATCTAAGAATCACCTTCCAAATGAATCAATGAGGCCAAGAGTTTTTTTGTAAGGTTGATCACAAGAAGGGTCACCCTAACCTGTGCAACATTGTTAGTGCCTGAGACAAGTCTCTACTTATACCATGCTAAAATCTAGCCCCTCCAATCTCAAGCGACACAACTAGCCACAGAGGGGCCAAGATTCCCTTGTGTAGCCTTGTCAAAATTGATCTTAATCCAACCATGCTCGGGAGATTTATATTCCACCTTCTCATCTGGAATTTGAGAAGGATTATCTCGCCTTCGCCCATTAACAAGAAAATATTGTGGTTGTTGATGATAGAGGATTAAGTTCTCTTTTATATATTTCATGATATCAATCGATGATTCAAATTAAAAGATCACCAAAATGATCAACAATTGAGGATTGTTGAGATAATTTGATTGAGACTTGATTGCTCATGTGATTGGGATTGATTGATTAGTCAACTAAGTTGATTGATTTATTAAGAGAAATGACTAGGTTGTTAAGTGAATTGATTGGGAGTGAGGTGGATTGATCGACTCACTTAGAAAAGGTGATTGTGAATGCAACTCAAAGTGAGTGGTAGTTAAGAGGAGGAATAAATTAGCTATTTAAATAATAAAAACATTTAAATATGTGCATTAGAGAAATAAATAACATATGAATTTTATTTGTGCTATGAAAAATAATGTCAATAACAAACAAACACATAGATGAGACAACTGATAAAATGGAAAGCAAATGAAGATTAAGAAATACAAACTATGCTCCCTTGAAATGTCTCATCTTCCTCTAATCTCATATGATGAAATGCTACATGATTCTAGATTAAATGCAAGATTATGATAATATGATACTCAAATTATGCTAAATATACTAAATGCTCAAAAAGAATTCACTAGAGTAATGATGCAGTTTTAAACTAAGATGCAAGAGGATTGATTGATCAAAATGAGGTGAATTTATAGGATTTATAAGGCCAAAGATGAGGTGGCAGGAATCGACGGTCGGGATTCAATTTGGAGATATCAAAGGCTAGGATTGAGAAAGTTGGAAAAGAGGTTGGAAAGAGAGACACGTGTCATCCCTGTGGTAACCAGTGTCTAGGAATCTCTAACAAATTGCCCACAAGAAGGCAAGTGTCAAAGGGGAGAAGACATGTGGCAAAGGTGCCACGTGTCTCCAAGAGGGAATATCCAACCCACAAGAGGTTAGGACGTGCAAGATAGGATATGGTTTGTTAGACTGAGGATTAGATTGAATGGGTTAGGTTAGAAGGTGGTTAGGCAAGGTGGCTAGAAGTTAGGAGCCATGTGCTCAATTTGAATTTAGAAATTCAAATAATGGAAAAAGATAATTAAACTCAACAAATTTGGAATTTGTTAATTTTAATTATGGGATTAGAAGAATGAATAAAATGGGGGGAATTAATTAATTAAAATTAATTAATCAAAGGGGGGACTATTGAAAATGAACTTAATGAATAAATCCTTAGATTTAGTCACAAATAGAGGGATGGGGGAATTAATTAAATTCCTTGCATATTTAATCAATTGGGAAGGGTTATTAATTAAATAACTGAGTATTTAATCAATTATCTCTAGACCATTTTTTAGTGTATACATTTTGCCCCTCTTTGAAGCGATGTGTGACGACGCATTGGTTCAAAGAAAATTTGATTTGATGCAGATTTGATTTCTATATGATACAGATTTGATTTTGATATAATGCCCCAGACGTTGATTGATAGATGACGATACGGGGATACCCCCTCCAGAGATGAATTGGATAATTTTTTTATTTTTCTAAATTTTTTGCAATTTTTTTTTGAAATTTTGAGATTTTTGATTTTTTGATTTTTAATGATTTTATGATTTTTAGATATTTTTACAATTGATGTGATTCATCACCCAGTAAGAAATTGAAACGCTACCCTGCCAGGTTGATTAATTGATTAATTTGATTTTTAAAAGAAGTGAGATAAAAATCCCACTTAAATGCCCCTTTTTAAGTTCAAATGGTAAAAGTCACTTTTACCACTCATCTTTTGTGCATTTGGTTTTGTTGAAAATTTTCTCTGGAGAAGAAGATGGCAATCCCCTACCACCAACACAAGTTTGAGCGAGTTTGGCGACATGAGCGGCCTGTAGCCTACGATCCTCCATTACGTACCTGATAAAACCCTTCTTCACATGTTTTTAGTTGATTTTTTAAAAATTAGAAAGTTAAAAATTAATTTTTAGCATGTTCTACAAAACTGGGCATTCAAACTTTTTAATTTAGCGTTCTTGGTTATTGATTCTATGAAATGGGTTTGAGCAAGTTTGGCGACATGAGCGGCGTGTAGCCTACGATCCACCGTTACGTACCTGATAAAACCCTTCTTCACATGTTTTTAGTTGATTTTTTAAAAATTAGAAAGTTAAAAATCAATTTTTAGCATGTTTTACAAAACTGGGCGTTCAAACTTTTTAATTTAGCGTTATTGGTTATCGATTCTATGAAATGGGTTTTACTCATTTTTTAAATTTCAAAAAAACATTGATGCTAAGAGCGTCGTGGGTGCGACAAAGAATGTTGTGGGCACCACCACGCACGCCACGGGAACCACGGGTGCCATGGCGAGAACCATGGGTGCCATCGCAAGCCCTGTGAGGGCCGCAGGTGTCATAAGAAACACCAGGGGCACCGATGTCACCGCAGAGGGCACCGCAATGATCCTCACAGGTGCAAACCTAGCCGTCGAGGCCAAAGCACAATATGCTCCCAAATGATGCACGTGAGTGCTCCTATAAGATAAATTTGGCATGTGCCAACCAAATATCACGATTCCCGATGAGGGTGATTGATGTTGAGTGTTGGTTTTAGCATGATGTTGATAGGGTTATGATGGATCCAATTGATGCTCAGTATCAAATTGATGAAGATTTTTGATTTAGATACTCCTGATTGATTAAGATAGATGATGAGTTTTGATTATCTCAATTTGCATGCTTGATAAGATAGGATTGATGATGACCTCATGATAGATGAGAGTTGGTGGTAAGTGCTTGACGAGATTTGATAGAAATCTCCAATGAACGAGTTAGATTGATAGATTGATAGATAGATAGATAGATAGATAAATCGAGTTACTGATATGTTGAGATGATATGATATGATTTCAAGAGCACTTTGGTGTTCTCTGGTCTTGGGAGCACTTCCCAAAGACATGGATGTTGATACCTCGCCTAAGCCAGGCAGAGCAGGACCACATTGATAAATGCGGATTGTCTTCCCTTCTCGACATGCCTCGACATTTGATTAACTGGGGGTTATTGGCAACATTGGTCGAGCGATGGCACAGTGAGCACATCACATTTCATTTACCGACTGGCGAGATGACTGTTACTCTAGAGGATGTGTGTAGGATATTGAGGATCCCAGTAATGGGAGAGCTCATTTATTATGATCTTGGTGATCACAGTGGCACCGATGCACTCAGGAGAGTCTTTTATGATGAGGAGATTGATGGATACAATATTGCATGGTAAGAGATGTTGGATCTAGGATACGCCACATTACCCACTATTCTTGTCGGATTTGTCGATGAACTCCATTATCCTGATCATAGGTCAAAGGGATTATTTGTTGGATGGGGTCGCCTTCTTGAGTAGTTAGTGACACAGGGCACACGATTCTCATGGGGGTCTTGCATGCTCACACATTTGTACCATGATCTACACAGAGTGGTATATTAGAGATCAATGACATTATCAGCAGGTGTGACCGTATTACTAATATGGGCCTGAGAGAACTTACCTATCGCATGACCACTGACAAACATGGAGAGACCTATAGGGAGGCCCTATTTTTATGGATACCCAAGCATTATTATCTAGCAAAAGCTGGGCAAACTAGAGTATTGGAGGCGAGCCTTGCATGACCTAGATTCAATCATATGCAGACCTTACAGAGATTGCAAGGTTTGGCCAGAGAATGCAATAGAGATACCTTATGTATACTTCACTCGATACTTGATCGGGTGCACCTCGTACGTCATTGAGTGCTTCATTGTGACCAGAGTGCAGATGCAGAATGGCCGAGTGCAAGGATTCCCATAGGGTACAACACATTTATTGTCTCCCACCATGGGGCCTAGCCCCAAAGTTTTTTACAAGTTTTCTTGAAGGAATTTTGTTGATAGGTTCTCAAAATCCACAAAGTAGCATTCTAGAAACACAGATTAGCTCTCTCAGACTCCAGATTTGCATTCTTGGTCTCTGTGTTAGCTTCATGTCACCTCAAATGGCATTCTCATGATCTTCTGCATGCAACTTAAAAGATTTAACTTTATTTTCTATATTTTTTCCTTTTTTAGCACTTTGGGTCAGTTTCATAGTGTTTTAGGTCATTTTAGCAACATTTCTGGTAATTTTCATAGCATTTCTGGTCTTTTTAGCAACGTTCTAAGTAGATAGAGGCGTGTTCTGGCTAGACAGAACAATGTTTTCAGTAGTTTATTCAGCATTTTCATGTTCTATTATGCATTTTTCAATTCTTCTTCTAAATTGTCATTTTCCCGAATCTGATTTGCAGGTACCTATTTCATTGTCAAAGACCGGAGTTATAAACCCTTTCCCCATCAAAGAATTCATGATAAACTACTAACTTTGTGTGCAGTCACGAGATTTTGCATTTGTTTTTGATAAATTAGGCACATAGACTAATTATAAAAGAAATCTAACAAACATGTCTTATGTGTATTTGATGATAAGCGAGTATGCTCTCACCTTTCTTAGGTGATCAGAAATCTAGACTCATCTTTTCTTTTCAATAGTGCATATCCTTAACGGGCCTGCCCTTGTGAGAAGCCCATAAGGTCGGTGAGAGGGGAATGATCCAAGTGGGAATGACTAATGCCAAGTACTCCAACCCACTATAAAATAAACGTGATTTGATGAAAATCAAGTCAACGACAGTGCTCAGGAATATCTCTCCTCCGTACCTTTGGGTATATCAAACCTTGGTTTTCAAGGCTAGGAAACCTCTTAATTGAGTTTATACCCTGATGCACCAAACAGATCTCTTACTAGTACCAATTAAAATTAGAAGCTACCTGGTTTACCTCCAAACATTATTATTCTCTCAGTACAGGGAGGGGGAAGATTCTCTCCCGAAGACACTCACCATATGTCCTTCTTGAGCATATGTGTGAACTCCCCTTTTGAGTTCTTATTGCTAGGCTCGTAACGAGACTCCACTAGCTCTCACAAAGGCAAAAACATGGGCACCCTTTAGGGGGTGACAAGGTTGTGTGAGCTAACAAGGTACCAAGTTGTGGGCTGAGGAATAATAATGAAGCCAATTTCCTTAGGATAGACTGATTGGTGTGTTTTCAATTGCTTAAAACCTGTGAAAACTTGGGATTTCTTTAAGGCCTCAAACATTCACTTTATGTTGTCCTTTGGGACAAGGACAAACTAGCTTTTATGTTTTTGAATCACATCAAGATATCATCCATTGAAACTCAGTAAAAATTTCAAACTCAAACTTCAAACTATCGGATTTACACATTTCATAGCCGAGTAGCTCTTTCGGCCCAAACAGTAGCTCTTTAAAAAATGTCAAATAAAAAAAACACATAGATGAGACAACTGATAAAATGGAAAGCAAATGAAGGTTAAGAAATACAAACTATGCTCTCTTGAAACGTCCCATCTTCCTCTAATCTCAAGGACCTTGAAGGTGTATGTAGGTGGCTCTCAACAACGAGCAATGACCATCAAGATGACAAATCAAGATATGAGTAGCTACATGATTCTAGATTAAATGCAAGATTATGATAACATGATGCTCAAATTATGCAAAATATACTAAATGCTCAAAATGAATTCAGTAGAGTAATGATGCAAATTTAAACTAAGATGCAAGAGGATTGATTGATCAAAATGAGGTGCATTTATAGGATTTATAAGGCCAAAGATGAGGTGGGAGGAATCGACGGTCAAGATTCAATTTGGAGATATCAAAGGCTAGGATTGAGGAAGTTGGAAAAGAGGTTGGAAGGAGAGACACATGTCATCCCTATGGTGACAAGTGTTTAAGAATCTCTAACAAATTGCCCACAAGAAGGCAAGTGTCAAAGGGGAGAAGACATGTGGAAAAGGTGCCATATGTCTCCAAGAGGGAATATCCAACTCACAAGAGGTTAGGATGTGCAAGATAGGATAGGGTTTGTTAGATCTAGGATTAGACTGAATGGGTTAGGTTAGAAGGCGGTTAGGCAAGGTGGTTAGAAGTTAGGAACCATGTGCTCAATTTGAATTTAGAAATTCAAATAATGGAAAAAGATAATTAAACTCAACAAATTTGGAATTTGTTAATTTTAATTATGGGATTAGAAGAATGAATTAAATAGGGGGAATTAATTAATTAAAATTAATTAATCAAAGGGGGGACTATTGAAAATGAACTTAATGAATAAATCCTTAGATTTAGTCACAAGTAGAGGAATAGGGGAATTAATTAAATTACTCGCGTATTTAATCAATGGGAAAGGGTTATTAATTAAATAACTGAATATTTAATCAATTATCTCCAGACCATTTTTTAGTGTATACATTATTTATTTTAGAGGAATTTGATTTTCGAAAAAGGTGGATAATTAAACAAATTAAAGAATTTATTTAATTGTAGAGGACTTAATTAATTATATAATTATTTAACTATGACTGAAAATAGAAAGGGATTTAATTACATAATAAAGATCATTTAATTATTTGTGTAGGGGAGGATTAATTAAATAATATAAATTATTTAATTATGGGTTGGGGGGAAAGATTTTATTTTTGAATTTAGAATAGAAGATTAAAGAATTAAAATTATTTAATTAATAAAAGGGAAAATTAGTAAAAATGTTGCTAGCAAGCGTTAGGTCAATTTTAGGTGTTTACATTTTGCCCCTCTTTGAGACGATGTGTTAGAAGTAGCATTGTTTCAAAGAAAAAAGTGTAGATGATACCCCCAACATGTTGAGGAATGGAGGTAGGGTGCCCCCTCAAGAGATTGTTTGTGCATTAAAGACATGAAAGATGAAAGATGATGAAATAAAAGAATGGTTAGTAAGAAATGAAAAAAATTAATTGATGGAAGATAAGGATTTATTGATATTAGATTTAGATAAGTGTGATTAATTAGATATAATAGATAGCATGAGATGATTTGCAAATTAATTGATTGATAAGATGTTGACGAATTGGAAATCAATAGATTAGCCTTGATCTTTTATTGTGCTTTCACTAGTGTACAATAATATCATCATAGAGCCTTATTATGTGGAAAATATATATATTTCACCAAGGTATGGAAAGACCAAGGTGAGAACTAAAAAATTGATCATAACAAATTGATCATAATATTTTTGTTTTTAAATTATTTATTATTTAAATATTATTTTTATTTATTAAAAAATAATAATAATAATTAGCAGATGTATTGTATTATATTTTTTTATTTCTATTAAAAATACAGTAAGAATAAAAGTAATATAACATGGCACAACATGTTCATTAACGGTGATCATAATTAATACCATCTTGATAAAATTTTAGGACATAGGACTCAAAATTGAGGTGAAAGGTTGACATAAACAAATTATAGAAATAAGACATGATGATGCTTTTTAAAGACAACCAAAATCCCAATTTTGTTAAATAGATTTATAGAGTTCAATAACACATCAATCGCATATAAGATTTGAATACTACAAGTAGATTCTAGCTACAAAGTATAATAACTATATTAACAAATCACAATCACCTCTTATACAAACTAAGCAGCATAATCTAATTCTCATTTCATTAATACTTTATTTGTCATATATATTGTTTATATTAGATTTACTCAATTATTTATTTATCTAAATTAATCAAATTAAAAAATAGAATACTTACTTTGTAACGTTTAAATTTGATTCCTATTCAAAATATTAAATATTTATTGACCAACATTAAAATTAAACATGCCTTTGTAAAAATATGAAAATTAAGTAAACCAACTTTAATATTAATTAAATTTCTCATTGGCAATCACAATTTTAACCACATTTACTGTTAATATTATTTCCTTGTATTATTAAATAGTTCTAAAAATCCATTAAATTAGTACTAATACAAATTAGTTGTATTATTATTAATTAATTGAACATTTGAAAATAAAGTTCCAATACGACATTAAATTAACTAAGTCATTAATAAAGTAGTCTAGAAAATAAATCTTCCATTATGGACAACTAATCCCCTTAAAAGATTTAAATAATTTACCCCCTTCTAATTTAAAATGACTGAAACAATCCATTAATACCAATACAACTTCAATGTTAGTTAAATCGTTCATTGTAATTATAAGATTTTAACTATTTTAGAATTCACGTAGTTTCCCTATATTAATATTATTTTTAAAAAATCACAGGTAATTGTTTACCAATCATAAATTTAATCATTTAGATATCTTTACTCGGGTAAAGATATATATTATAATCATAACCAATTATTTAATGAATGTATATATGCATATCTAAATGTTCATATATATATATATATATATATATATATATATATATATATATATATATATATATATATATATATATATATATATATATATATATATATATATATATATATATATATATATATATATATATATATATATACATATATATATATATATATATACTTGTATACATATATAGATTTTCCTTCTATATGTATACAATACACATGCTTATATATATATTCTTAAAAGAAATACAATTCCACTTAAAAGATTTCAAACCCTAAATTTCAAACCACTTTCTAGACCCTTTTTATCAATGCCCTAACTTAATACTAAGTTAGGGCATTTGTATCTCCTTACCCTTTATTCTTGTTTGCAGAGAAGAGATATGAAGGGCGGCGAGAGGAAAACCAAGCAGTGGAGGGAAGATTGAGCTTCCCCCTCCCCCCCTCCTCGAGCGGTTGTGTGTGTTGTCATGGCGAGAGGCGAAAAGGAAGGGGCTAAGCGGAAAGGAAGTGGCCCCTTGTGGGTCACGTCCTGTAGTGGTGGTCAAAATCGTCCTTGCGAGTCACGGCCCACAATGCAGCTGAAGCTGCCCTTGTGGGTCACGGTCCGCAATGGCGGCTAAAGTTGTCCCTGTGGGTCACGGGCCACAATGTGGCCGAAGTCGCCCCTTTGGGTCACGGCCCGCAGTGGCGGCTGAAGCCATCCCTACGGGTCACGACCCATAGTGGCGG